>NC_083588.1:21218111-21526111 GCF_027579695.1 Neoarius graeffei
CGTGTCCCTCATGGTATTCTGTGGGGGGTGCTTCGGGAGTATGGGGTTCAGGGCTCTTTGCTAAGGGCTGTCCAGTCCCTGTACGAACGGAGCAGGAGTCTGGTTTGCATTGCCGGCAGTAAGTCAGACCTATTCCCAGTGCATGTTGGACTCCAGCAGGGCTGCCCTTTGTCGCCGGTTCTGTTCATAATTTTTATGGACAGAATTTCCAGGCGCAGCAAGGGGCCGGAAGGAATCCTGTTTGGGAACCACAGGATTTCATCTCTGCTTTTTGCAGATGATATTGTCCTGTTGGCTTCTTCAAACCAGGACCTTCAGCATGCACTGGGGCGGTTTGCAGTCGAGTGTGAAGTGGCTGGGATGAGAATCAGCACCTCCAAGTCCGAGGCCATGGTTCTCAACCAGAAAAGGGTTGCTTGTCCTCTCCAGGTTGGTGGAGAAGTCCTGCCTCAAGTGGAGGAGTTTAAGTATCTCGGGATCTTGTTCACGAGTGAGGGAAGGATGGAGTGTGAGATCGACAGGCAGATCGGTGCAGCCACTGCAGTGATGCAGTCGCTTTACCAGTCCGTCATGGTGAAGAAGGAGCTGAGCCAAAAGGCGAAGCTCTCAATTTACCAGTCGATCTACGTTCCGACTCTCACCTATGGTCATGAGCTTTGGGTAATGACCGAAAGAACAAGATCGCGGATACAAGCGGCCGAAATGAGTTTCCTTCGCAGGGTGGCTGGGCGCTCCCTTAGAGATAGGGTGAGAAGCACAGTCACTTGGGAGGAGCTCGGAGTAGAGCCGCTGCTCCTCCACATTGAGAGGAATCAGCTGAGGTGGCTCAGGCATCTTTTTCAGATGCCTCCTGGACGCCTCCCTGGGGAGGTGTTCCAGGCATGTCCCCCTGGGAGGAGGCCCTGGGGAAGACCCAGGACACGATGGAGGGACTACGTCTCTTGGCTGGCCTGGGAACGCCTCGGTGTTCTTCCCGAGGAGCTGGCCGAGGTGTCTGGGGAAAGGGAAGTTTGGGCTTCCATGCTTAGACTGCTGCCTCCGTGACCCAGCCCCGGATAAAGCGGAAGAAGATGAGACGAGACGTGACGAGACGAGACTTTCTTAAATAACTGATGGAAAATATTATTGACCTTTTTCATGATATTTTAATTTTTTTTAGATGCACCTGCACTCAAAGAAATGAAATATGCATGTTGCTGGAGTTAAATAACTAGTTCATGTTAAATGTATTAAATATTGTCGTGTTTAACGATTAAATCAAGTGAGTTTTGTTTTAATAACCTAACAGTATTGTTTTTTTATGATTATTAGACCTTATTGAGTTGGATTTATGTAATACAGTTGATTAAACTGCATTAAGGTTGTCCCAATGCGCTCTCCATACTTTCTTGCACATGCTCAGTAAGGCAGACTAAACATTGGTTGAATTAAGGGACTTGTTGGGTATTGCACTGAAATCTTGGGAGTCCCAGTAGGTGGTACTGGTTTGTGATTGTTGGCTTGATTATATTTTTGTTAGATTGTATAAAAAAAGACCACATTGTTCTTGTCAGTCCCCACTTGACATGCTGGATCAGACAATATTTTTGAGCAAGGAGCTTAGTTTATCTTTTTACTGTTGTCTGAAGTATAACGATTTTACAAAAGCACCCAATATATGATATTCATTATGTTGTCATTTTATTTTGAGTTTTTTACTTGGCACAGTGGTCAATTTGTTAAGAACAAAGCTGTGGAGCGTTACATAACTTTCCCCTACTGAAGTCTTCAGCTTGCTTTTTTATGCTGTTAGACTTTTTGTTTGCATTGGTAATGCTGCCAAATGTCAACAAGTGACTTGTTGGGTATTGCACTGAAATCTTGGGAGTCCTCGAACATCTCCCAGTAGGCATTACTGGTTTTTGATTGATATTTTGATAATATATTTGTTAATATTCAATTTTTAAATGAAAGTTGTCATTTAACCCAATTCATACCACATTGATACTTACGACTTAAGTCTTGAGCTTGTTTTGGGCTGTTACACATTTTGTTTGCATTGGTAATGCTGCCAATTGTTTTCTGTTTATAGATAGCCTAAGGTTTTTTTATGCACTTAAAGATGCCCGTGCACTTTACAACAAAGGCGAAGGCTTTTTTTTCTTTAAAGTAACTTGAATCACCTTTCTATTTTTTTGACATTGTAATCTGCCAAATGTTTAGTTGTTCAAATTGAAAGATGCACTTGGGCAAACAAATAAAACTGAGTTAAATAGTTATTTTGTGTTGTGTACGGTACTTTAAGTAGATATTGTTGGAACAAATGCAGACAGTACAGAATGCAGAAATGTAAATTAAACACAAGTTTATTAAATAAATGCAACATAACTCTGTTCACCAAATGCAACGTGACGTTGTTAATTAAATCCAACATAACTCTGTTCACAAAATGCAACATGATGTTGTTAATTAAATCCAACATAACTTTGTCAGCTAAATCCAACATGGTTTTATTTAATACTGTCCATGCAACTTTGTGTGTAGTAAATCTAACATAACTCTGTTGAATAAACTCACCATAACTGTATTCAATACATCTAAATTAACACAGTTTCGTGGGACCGGTTGCCATAACTCGGTTAAGTAAATCCAATGTTTTATTTTTTTGAGTGTGTGATTCAGGTCAGTGACTGACTGACAGGTGGGAGCCACTGCAGGGCACTGACTTCACAGATACACAAGTATATAAAAGTTGATACTTGGCCGAAGAGGGGTAGAGTCTGTCGGGAGATAGTTTGTGTGGCTGAAATAGGACCTGCAAGTTTCCCTGAACCCTGAAGTGGTAGGTGTACACTGTAAAAAATGATTTGTTGTTTTAACTTAAAAAAGTTAGTACCCGGGCTTGCCTTAAAATTTCGAGTTCATTGAAATTAATAAAGTAAGTTAACACAACGAGGTGAACAATTTAACTTACTATATGAATTTCAATGAACTCAAAATTTTAAGGCAAGCCCGGGTACTAACTTTTTTAAGTTAAAACAACAAATTATTTTTTACAGTGTAGGGCTTATGTTCTTTTGTTGGATTAGCTTACCAGCCTGTAAGAACATCAACCCAGACTGGAGATAAGTCAGTTACCCTTTGCGGATTCAACCATAGCATATGCACACATTAGAGAAGGAAACTCTCCCATGTTAATGCACACACCTAGGATCAATGACAGGTAAGAGGTCTAGCTTGTCAGGTGGGCTGCAAGGCTGGGTCGTGGGCTAGGGGCTAAGTAAGACTTATTTTACATTCAGACCAAATGTGCCAAGAGTGTCAAAGCAACCGGAAGTCTTATTTTCTATGTGAGCCAGCATCTCTGGGTGGCAAGCACTGGCATGACCATTGGCAGTGTGTCTTGGATGGTGGAGGTGTCAGAATAAAGTTGAAGTCCAGGTTACTTTATGGAAACAAACTATGATGTGGTTCAGTGAAAACCAATCAGAATTTAGAAGTGTTCCACTCTAGAGAATACTAGAGAACAGAGTTATGTAAATTTTGGTTCCGTTCAAACCATTCACAAGCAGGAGACATTAATAATTGTGGTAGCAGGTTTCCCCATTATTTATGTCATGTCCCTGGTTGCAACACTATTTATAGGCAATGTTTTTTGCTCTAGAATTCTTGTTTTTAAGAGAAAATGCAACTTATTGGCTCAAAACACCACCACTTTGACCAATTACAGCAATTAGCCACTAAACTTCAAATATTACCAGAACCACAGTTACTTTAATGTAGGCTACACACAAAGCAACAGAAATGTTAATGAAAAATCAAGGCAAGTAAATGTGTCCTATAAATTGCATGTTTTGCACATTTGAATTTCCCATTTAGCATCAGCATAAAAGTCACACCATACAAATGACTTGTTAGTTTATGTTAATTTATTAAGCATGTAATTATAATTGTTCATTATTTTCCTTCATTGATTGAATTCTTATATTCACATTTAAAAGCTTTCACAAGTTTAATTGATCAATTGGCACAAAATCACTGGTTGACGTGTTTGTTTTTTGTGGCCCCTTTAAATAAAGTTTTCAAGATCAAGCATTCTGAATGAACTTGTAACCAGAGATACTCTAAAGGGGAGACAGCAATCTTAGTAGTTTTCCCATTGACAAAAACATAAGCGATACTAGCCTTAGCTTGCATCACATGAATCATTGTGAGCCGTGTCAGTTCTCTGATATCACCCACAATTCTCCTAACGTTTACGACAACTAGTTATTCTTGTGGTATGGCAGAGCAAAATTTTTTGGGCCTTGAGCTCATGATGGTAGAGATTCCTGATGTGGTTAGTGAGTTTGGTTATTTTTAATTATGTTTATCTTTATTAGGCTACAATTTTGTGCCTATTTGGTAGGCTACATTACAGAGTATAGAGCTGCTGTAAATGGGTTCCATCTATCGCAACACTTCCAACCATCACTTCTTTCACAAAATTATTATATTGTTTTAGAGCTTAGATGACATCATAATTTGCTAGTCTATGGATAAGATGTTAAAGATCATCAGAAAGGTAGTCAAACTGTTGTAAAACCAATTGTTTTCACAAAACAGGAGTTTGTTCAGTTTACTGAGCCACTTCTCCCATAAGATTCCATTCAAAGAGAAGAGGATTTGGTCTCCCACAAAGAACTAGCCATTATGTGTTTTCACCCAAAGATTAAAATCTCCCCTCAAGAGTATCTCTGTTGTAGCCGCCTATTTCATCGATGTCACAGAGCATTCACAAACCTGGACAGTGTCATTGGCAGGGCAGCCAGAGAGAATTTGATGCTCTTACCACATGTAGTATGAACGTACCGTTATGGTGTCCACATTGTTTACTCATTCTGAGTCTTATTTAATACAACCTTTATAATATAACTATTATAATATAACTATAACAGTGTTTAAATTTGTGTCCTCTTGCTCTTGGACTTCTATCATCTAACAACTTTCAAGGGTCCAGAGTGAAAGTGAATCTCATAGGAACTTGACACACATGGACTGCTCTACTAAAACACCCACTCTGTTGCCATGGCATTCAATGAGAGTGAAGCATTTCTTGAAACTACAGCAAACTGGTGTATTTTTGTGCGTGCGTGCGTGCATCTGTTACAGGTCCCAGGCTGTGGTACCACGTGAACAAAGTATGTATCTGTAAAAACAGATCAAATGTAGCAGCAATGATGACACGGAGCACTCTGCCTGTCATCTGAATTGCATCTGTATTCAAAACTTATAAACTCAAAATACAATATTCACACATTTCAAACATTATATTCCTCTGAGTTTCAGTTTCTGTTCCAGTCCATATTAACGGTGGCTTCAGGTAAGTGCAATATATACATATTATTAATCCATCATCTCACATAATACAATAAAAGCATAATAACATTTATGGTGCACTGCACTGTAAGTGCATAAGGGCTACTACACACATACAGTGCAAATGACTATTATTTGACTGTACTTTAACCAAGCAGTCTCTAGTAATCTGCTATGCTACTGGATATACATACTTAATTCACACATTACTTTCACTCATGGAGGAATACAAACATTTACAAAGTGGGAAAAGTAGGCTGTAAACACATATAATAACACTTCCACCTTTAAACAATATATTTTCAAATGTGCATATCCTTCTTAAACAACTACAGTTTTCAATAATAAAGCTATCTTTTCATATAAAACACTTTACAAAATATCTGTTTGGTTTTATTGATTACAAGTGTGAAACAATGTGTGAGTGCTTAAATGACCCTCTGTGCCAAGCACACCTGACGACCTGCCTGCTAGACAAAGTAAGAACATGAACTTGACACACCTGCGATACGGTGTGCGTGTGCCATCTGCGGCAGTGGCAGGTTTTCCAAAGTTTCCAAAACATTCACAAAAACACTCAAACGATATCAGAACTTCCTGGTAACACCTATTCACGTAATTAATGACTTGAAATCGTTAATTTTTAACAGTTACTGACCTGTAAAAACATAAAATGTAGCAGGAATGATGACACGAAACGCTCTTTCTGTCGTCCGAATTGCATTTGGGGTGTGGGCGGAAGGCCACACCTGAGGCTACCTGAACTACAACAGCTCCACAAAGGTTCCGCCTAGGTGCCGCTTACATTTTTCCTGTCATTCTCACAACATTCATGAAAAATAAAATACCGTGACTGTCACGTATTTTAGTGGGGATAATATTCAACCCTCAAAATAAAATAATTTTTTTTCTGCTTATTAAATTAACTTAAATGTGGTCACACGCTTTTGGGTGCACTACACACCTGTGTTTGTCTGTGTTCATCATTATACATAAAGCATACTGTATAGCTATATCATATACAGAATCAATACAATGTTTAATGTAATAAGTTTGAAATGAGGAACATGGGATTCTATTTCTGATTAGGAAAAATGTCAGAAAATACAAATCTATTTAGAATTCTTCAGAAGCCTAGATTCTTGAAACTGTTCGGTCATGATGCCATTATACAAAGAGCCATTTTCAGAGAGAGAGAGAGATTTTTTATTTTATTTTAAAAGCTCTTTATTACAAAATGTATCGTTACATCATCATACAAACAACACTATCACAACCCCAAAAGAAAAATCAAATAAAAACATTTGAAAAAAAGTAATTCATCATTAGATAATGAGCATAATGCCCCACCTTGACACCACTCCTTTTCAAACAATTCAGGACCACCTTTTGCTGCATGGAAATCAAATTCAATTTTTACTCTTGATTTCACCAATCTCTTAACAATGTCCACTGCATCACAGTCAGAATCTTTTTCAATCTTATTTTTTCTACTAATATGAATTGCCATTTTAGCATTTCCAAGGACATAGTTAATCAGTTCACATTTACACCGTTCCTTTTGAACATACTTGAACTCCAAAATAAAAATCTGAGTTGAGAAAAACTCCCCAAAACACTCAAAAAATTTTGCTACCAGATTAATCAATGGGGTCAATCTTACACAATTTAAATAAGCATGAAAAACAGTCTCCCTCTCCGAACAAAAGCAACACTCATGACTGATATTTGGATTTAAAATGGGAACAAAAGAATTTACAGCCAAAATACCATGTAAAATTCTCCATTGTAAATCCCCAACTTTTTTTGTTAATGGTGGTTTGTACAAAGATTTCCATGCTGGTTGAACGCCACTAACCAAACCAAGACTGGAACACCAAGGCGTATCAACCCTTTTATTCAATTTAGCTTTGTTTAACACTTTCACACAGCTCCTGTAGAAACATTTACCACTGGCTTCACTAAATTGAAATTCTTTTGAAGGGAGCAAAAACAAACCTTTACAATTATCCAAGATAGGTGTTAGCAGGGCGGCACGGTGATGTAGTGGTTAGCGCTGTCGCCTCACAGCAAGAAGGTCCGGGTTCGAGCCCCGTGGCCGGCGAGGGCCTTTCTGTGCGGAGTTTGCATGTTCTCCCTGTGTCCGTGTGGGTTTCCTCCGGGTGCTCCGGTTTCCCCCACAGTCCAAAGACATGCAGGTTAGGTTAACTGTTGACTCTAAATTGACCGTAGGTGTGAATGTGAGCGTGAATGGTTGTCTGTGTCTATGTGTCAGCCCCGTGATGACCTGGCGACTTGTCCAGGGTGTACCCCGCCTTTCGCCCGTAGTCAGCTGGGATAGGCTCCAGCTTGCCTGTGACCCTGTAGAACAGGATAAAGTGGCTAGAGATAATGAATGAGATGTTAGCAGCAATTTAGGGAAAGGGTCCTCCACATGTGGCGTCACAACCCTATCCACGTAATTCTTCAGCAACACACGTTCTCGTGAAATCAACTTTGTTCTCCAACAATGTAACATTTGATCGACCACACGCAATGATCTCAGTCCTGTGCGTGCGGCCAATGGCACACTGTCCATCAGAGAGCCTGAAACATCCACCAACTGATGTAGACTTATTAGTCCACTCTTGCATAGATAATTGTTTAGACCAGGCGAAACGTTCCTTGAAATATCCAGTCTTGACCCGTAGATTAGGGGCTCTTGTAATAGCCAGTGCAGTGAACCAGTCTCTTCTGCCCTCTTCACCTTGAAAAAAACCCCCACATATTTTAAAGATACCTTGATAGAATATAGGTAATGACCTGTAATCTATTTTATGAGAGTCCAAGAAAAACAAACATTTGTCAAGGCCCAGACCAGCCATGTTACGCATTATTTCACAGGTCACAGGTCTCCAGACCAGATCTTCAGGTCCTGTGAGAAATCTCTGAATGAACTGGAGCCTAAATGTGGCCAGGTCATAAGAAAGGACCAGACACAAAGAAATATTTTTTGTGGGTTTTTATTCCCCGACTGTATACAGACAGTATACAACATTAATTTTTTTAATTTTGAGGGTGGTATAAAACGCTTTGAAATAAAAAAAAGAACGAAGTAACCAAAACACCGCTTTCCCTCTTTTTGAAGTTGATTTTGTGAACTTTAACCTTCACTAAACACAGACAAAACAGTAGTGGCTGCTTTCCTACATAAACAGAAAATAAGACACTCAGCCACATCCCTAACACCATCATTTACAGTGAAATTATGTCAATAAACAGAAATATATATTTTCAGCATTCAAATATGTTATTACAACTGATCCTATATGAACTTAAATAACTTTTTAACATATAAATCATAAATTCACTCACGTCCAGTGGATGGCCTACAGCCTCGATTCACCCCTGGATACAAACACTCCTCTTTCTCCCCTCTGCGATGTGCGTCAATATACAAAATCACACTTTTAGTAATAAGTAATAAACAACATATTACGCCATAACAAGGACTTTTATCATTCGTTGTCACTTACGCCGATCCGCCACTCAGCTCCGTTCGCAGCAGAATAGAGACAGCGCGCACACGCACTTGACTATAAGCACCCACTGACAAAGTGCGTTTACCAGTCATACACCCGCTTGTTAGTTCTGTAACACTCTTCTATTGACTTTGATAATTGTTCACTCTGTGATTTACCAGTTTTCAGTCGGTTTATATCTTCACAGTTGACAATTACACTCCATCGCAGTCACTAGTTTCGCGGTCTACAACATTTCGCGGGACTGTCAGGTCTCATGGGACCTCCGAGTTCTCGCGAGATTTGCAGTCGCTGGTCTTAAAGTGACAGTAACCTATTTTACTCACCCAACAAATATACAAAAAGCACTGTAACCCCAGTTCACTCGGCTACATAAAAGCAGCAGTTCTACTGGCTAAATGAATTAAACCCTGACTATCCTCTTCCTTTGGCAAATAAAGAACACTCTGAGGGATCCAATGTAAATTATCCCAAAAGAAATCAATTGAAATAGACTGAATCTTCATTAGGGCGGCACGGTGGTGTAGTGGTTAGTGCTGTCGCCTCACAGCAAGAAGGTCTGGGTTTGAGCCCCGTGGCCGGCGAGGGCCTTTCTGTGCGGAGTTTGCATGTTGTCCGCGTGGGTTTCCTCCAGGTGCTCCGTTTTCCCCCACAGTCCAAAGACATGCAGGTTAGGTTAACTGGTGACTCTAAATTGACCGTAGGTGTGAATGTGAGTGTGAATGGTTGTCTGTGTCTATGTGTCAGCCCTGTGATGACCTGGCGACTTGTCCAGGGTGTACCCCGCCTTTCACCCATAGTCAGCTGGGATAGGCTCCAGCTTGCCTGCAACCCTGTAGGACAGGATAAAGCGGCTAGAGATAATGAGATGAGATGAATCTTCATTAAAATACCTGTTGGTGGATCTAAAACAGCTAAACGATGCCATAAAAAAGATACAACTAAGTTATTGATAATTAAACAGCATTCCCTGTATGACATTTGTGGCAAAAGCCATGCCCATCACCTAAGACAACATCAATCTATTTAAATCCCCCTTTTTTCCACTTCAGGCCTTCTGGGAGTTTTGGCAAATCATCTGTCTCAGTGGTTCCCAAACTTTCTCTGCTGGGCCCCCCTTTGGTAGATAAGAAAATTTTTGCGCCGCCCCCCCAGACAAAAAGAGAAAAAAAAGATAAACAGGACACACATATTTTGTTTTCAGACTCCATTGCAGTTTATTAATACAAACCTCAACCTTTTTTGAACAAATAAAAGTAAACTGCTATAAACTACAGGTTGCAATATAATTATAAGTATAACTGTTTTCAAGCACCTTAACTGTGTAACAGGTTTCTTTTTTTTAATACAACCCCGATTCCAAAAAAGTTGGGACAAAGTACAAATTGTAAATAAAAACGGAATGCAATGATGTGGAAGTTTCAAAATTCCATATTTTATTCAGAATAGAACATAGATGACAGATTCTGTCTAATTACCTATTTTAATTGCCTTGCCCTTAGTCCAATTAACTTTCACAGATGATATCATTCCAAACTTTTTTACAACATGACTCAAATTATCAACATCATTTTGATCATTTACAACCACCACCACATCATCAGCATAAGCAGAGAGAGAAAAAAACATTTTCACAGTTGGGCAAAGAAAAACCTGACATTTTAGCTCTTAGTTTGTGGAGCAAGGGCTCTATTGCCATAGAATAAAGCATCCCAGACAAGGAACAACCCTGTCTCATACCCCTATGAGCTTTAAAAGGGGGACACAAACCACCATTAACCTTTAATACACTCTCAATGTCATTATATAACACTTTAATCTTGCGAATAAACCCTGTGTTAAAACCAGAAGCCTCTAAGACCCTCCATAAGTAATGTTCAAATCAGTCAAATGCTTTCTCTTGATCCATGAAAACAAAGCCAAAGTTCTTATTCATTTTACTAGAGACTTCAATAACATCTCTAACAAGGACAATGTTGTCAAAAATGGATTACTCGGGAACACAGTAAGTTTGATCAATGTTTATAATTTGTTCCATCACTTTTGCCAATCTGGTAGCCAATGCTTTTGAAAGAACTTTAAAATCTGTGCATAAAACAGACACTGGACGCCACTGCTTCAGGTCAGTCAAATCACCTTTTTTTGGCAACAGGGTCAACACTGCCCTCCGACAACTCAGAGGAAGTGTCTCCCTCTTAATGCTATCATTCAAAACTTCTTGGAGATCTTTCCCCACCTCTGAACAAAAGCATTTATAAAACTCGACTGGCAAACCATCAATACCAGGAGCACATCCATTTTCCATACCTATCAGGGCAGCATGAAGTTCTTCCAGTGACAAGGATCCATCCAGCTTTTCTGCTGAAGCTTCTGAGAGCTTTGGCAGGCCATTGAGGAAATCATCCTCCACCTCCTGCTCCCTGACCCACTCACTTTGAAAAGCTCTGAATAAAAGCATCCTGCACGTTTTCTTATTTCAGGTGGCTTGGTCAACAGTTCTCCTGTCTCTGAGCGCACAGCATGAATAAACTTTTTCTTTCCATTTTTTTCCAAATTAAAAAAAAAATTCGATGGAGCATCCATTTCACACACATTCTGTATTCTTGAACGAACCAATGCTCCCCAAGGTTTTTTTCAACATATCAGCCAATTCCTTCTTTTTTTCTTTTAAGAATATCTATTTGCTCCAAATTTCCATTATTATCCACCAAATTTTGTAAATGTAAAATTTTATTTTCTATTATCTTCATGGATCTAGCTAAATCTCTACTGACATTGAAAGTATATTTTTGACACAAATGTTTAGTTTGCACCTTGGCTACATCCCACCATTGTTGCAAAGAGGAAAATAGAGATTTCTCCAACTTAAAACTGTCCCCAAAACACTAAAAGCATCTCTAAATACTTTGTCATCCAGTAACTTCTTATTAAAATGCCAATAGGCACTTTTTGATTTTACAGCAGATTTGAAAAATACACAATTGACCATACTATGATCTGAAAATCCAACAGGGCTAATAAATGAAGATCAAAATGCACTAAAGAAATGCTTAAAACAGTAAATACGATCTAGCCTTGCCACTGATAAGAAATTATCAGAGCAGTGAGTCCAACTAAATTGTCTCTGTTTCTTGTGAAAAGCTCTCCATGTGTCAATCAATTCATAAGCTTCAATTAATTCAATAAAATGTTTTTGAGAGGCAGCATGAGGTTCTACATGATTATGATCCAAAGCATCAGCAGTGCAATTAAAATCCCCACCCACGAAACATGCTGTTACATGGACTAAGAACATCACCAAGTTGATCCAAAAAACCCATTCTCTCCACAGCTAATGCAAGGGCATAAACACAAATTAAAACAAAAACATCATTTTCAAACACAGATTTAACCTTCAAAAGTCTTCCTTTAACCAACTCTTCTACGTCATAAGAATATGGAAGGAAAGACTTAGAAAAGAGTACTGTAACACCTCCACTTAAAGAAGTATTGTGACTAAGTATGGCAAGCCCATCCCATTCTTTCATCCAATCAACTTCATTATTCAAGTCACTATGTGTCTCTTGTACAAAGAAAACATCAATATTTCTTTGCTTACTCAGTTCAAAAAAGTCTGCTCTTTTCCTTCGATCTCTAGCTCCATTTAAATTTAAAGTAGCAACTCTAACTACACCCATTTCAAAAGAAGCAAAAAACAGAAAATTAAATAAAGAGGAAACATAATTAAATTACTGTGCATCATCATTGATAGACTCTCCTTTTCTCAATTTACTCACGATTTTCCTCAGGCGAAAAATTTCTTGGTCTGTAAAACCTTCGCCATCATTTGACTTCATTAAATATTTGGCATCGCTAATGAATTGCTGTGTGTTTGGAAAGAATTCCTCTATTTTGACATTTCGTTGAAATTTGGTAGTCTGTAGAAAGTTACTTATCTCCTTAGTGGAATGCATCACAACTAAGGATGGATGAATCTCTTGGGAACTAGAATCAGTGGAATAACCATCACTCTCCATTGCATTGTCATCAGGTTGTGAATCAGCAACAGCGATATCAGTTTTTGATTGTTTATTGGCTTTGTATTCACTTTTCTTCTTTCTTTTAACTTTGGGAACTTTGAAAACATTTGTTTTTGTAGTCTCTTCACTTGTTTCCCCCTCTCCCGGTTTTATTTCAGTTTGTGTCGCACATTTTTTTATCTGCCTCAAGACCTTCTGAATTACACTTCGGAGATTCCACCATCTCCACTGTAGTGTTTGTCTCCGACATTTCTGAAACAGCGGTCTCAGCCATCAATTCTCAGCCATCAACATCAATTTCATTCACAGTTACCTCAGCAATCACCACTGTCTCAACTACCTCCACACCATCAGATTTAGAGACCTTATTTGATTCAACCACAGGTGGTTCTATCTTATTCAGTTCACTTTGCTCTAAGTCTGGCTCACTCAACTTGGCTTCTGACCCTGCATCACCAGCCTCAGCAGCAGCAGCAGCTGGTGGCTCAGGCAGCGCAGTTTCCCTGCTGTCCCCATCCACAGAGATATTAGCAGGTGTGTCAGGTGAAGTACTTGCTTTAGCATTTTTAAATGCACAATTACATATTTGGTGTCCTATTTGCCCACACCTGAAACACCGCATAATTTCAGATGTTGCATAAATGAAGTAATCAAAACCATCGACATTAAACTTAAATACCCCATTAAAATCACAGTCCTGTTTAAGAACCATACACAGCAAATTTCCCAGTGTTGAATTAACACTTTCAGAGTTCATTTGTGTCCAATTGGACACATATAAACACCTTCACCTTCACCTATCCCTTGACTTCTGAAGATGTCGTTGGGGCGCCCGTGAAGCCTGAGCCATCACTCTCCTCCATCTGTCTCTGTCCTCCACAGCTCTCAGGGACTCTGCCATGCTCAATCCTGTCCATTCATAAATGTTGTTTTCCCATCTCTTCTTCTGCCTTCCTCTTTTCCTACTACCTCTGACAGTGCCCTGCAGAATGGTCTTTGCAAGGCCAGATGAGCGGGACGTGTGACCATACCACTTTAGCTTGCGTTTTTTCACAACTGTTAGGAGATCATCATGTGGTCCAATTGCGTCAGTGATTTTTGAGCGGACTTCCTCATTAGTTACATGATCTGTGAAGTGGATGTCGAGGATCTTTCTGTAGCATCTCATCTCCATTGATTGAATCCTCTTTTGTAACTCTGCTGTGAGTGTCCAAGTTTCGCAGGCATAAAGGAACACTGAAAGGGCAAGGGAGCGCATTAGGTGAATTTTGGAACGCAGACTGATGTTATTGTCTCTCCAGATTGGTTGACGTTTTGCAAGCACTGCTGTTGTTTGTGCTATCCTTGTCAGTAGCTCCGGCTTTGAACCTTCATCAGATATGATGGAACCCAGGTATTTGAAGGTCTTCACTGTCTCAAGTTTCTTCCCACTGACTTGGATTACTGTAGTGATGCCTTGAGGGTTGTTCGTCATTAGCTTGGTTTTTTCGGTGCTGATCTCCATGCCAAATGCAGAGGATGCTTTGTCTAGATGTTTCACCAAGCTGGCCAATTCATCTTCATTTCCCGCGAGGCCATCGATATCATCAGCAAATCGGAGGTTTGTGATAGTTCTTCCCCCAATGGAGACTGTGCCTACATGGTCTTCTAGGGCATCATCCATGATTCTCTTCAAGAAGACATTGAAGAGAATGGGGGAGAGGAGGCATCCCTGATGCACACCAACAGTGGTACGGAACCATTCACCTCTACTGCCGTTCAGAAGGACTGTGCTTGTGGCCTTGTCATACAGCTGTTCAATCACTCTGACAAGGTTGGAGTTGATGTTGTACTTCCGCATGGTAGACCACAAGGCCCTGTCAAAGGCCTTCTTGAAGTCGACAAATACATGGTAGAGGTGTTGTTGGTGCTGGAGGTATCTCTCAGAGATTATTCTCAAGTTGAAAATCTGTTCTGTAGTGCTCCTCTTCGCTCTAAAACCAGCCTGTTCTTCAGCAGTGATGGTCTTGGCTTCAGATTTCAGCCTGTTCAAAAGTATCTTCAGCATAACTTTGCTTGGGTGGCTGATCAAGCTGATGGTGTGAAAGTTGTTGCAAAGCTGAAGGTTCCCTTTCTTGGGCAGTGTGATGATCAGTGACTGTGTCCAAGGGGAAGGCCATACTCCAGTGTTCCAGATGTTATTGCAGATGGTAGTAAGGGCTGTTATCATTGCCTCTCCTCCTGCTTGCACCAGTTCTCCAGGTATATTGTCATTTCCTGCAGATTTGCCTTTTTTCAGTGCTTTAACTGCTGCCTCAACTTCTTCTCGTAGGATGGATTGTGTGCCTTCTTTTGTTATTGCTGCGGGACAATTGAGTACTGTTGGGTCACCATTGAGCTGGTGGTTGTAAAGCTCCGAACAGTATTCTGTCCACCTGTCCAGTATCTCTTTGTTATCAGTGAGGCATTTTCCTGCTTTGTCCTGGATACTTGTTGGTCATCCTTGTTTCTCAGCGGTGAGGTCTTTTACCAACTGATAGGCTTTTTTGGTGTTATTTCTTTTTAAACTCTCCTCTATTTCTGTGCATTGCTGTTCAATCCAAGATTCTTTTGCTTTCTTCATCTCTCTTTTGACTTTGTTGTTTGCTTCCCTGTATTTCTTGTCTCCCTCTGGGTCTTTCTTCTCCTTCTTCAAATCTCTTCTCTTGTCGCACAAAGCCAGTATCTCTGATGTGACCCATGGTTTCTTGGGGCGTTGTTGTTTCCCCAGGATCTCACTGGCTGTTTCAACTATTGCCATGTTAAAAGATTCGACGGTTGCCTCTATGTCAAGGTTGTTCTCATTCAAGATGGTCAAGGGTGCGAACCTCCCTCCAATCGTTGCCTGGAACTCTTCTTTTACTGCTGGATCTTTCAGCTTGTCCAGGTTGAACCGTAGCCTTATGAACCTGGGCTTGTTGATCTTCTTCAAGCGCACTTTGAACGTCATCATCACCAGATCATGGTCACTCCCAATATCGGCCCCAGGAAAGGTACGGGTGCGAGCAATGTTGACACCAGCTCGAAAGCGTTTGGGGACCATGATGTAGTCGATCTGGTTATGGTATTGGCCATTTGGGCTGTGCCAAGTCCATCTTCTGGAGATCTTGTGGTTACCAAGTGTGTTTGTTATGACCAGGTTGTTGACGGTAGCAAATTCAAGAAGTCGGAGACCTCTGTCATTTGTCAGTTGGTTGCATGATGGTCCACATGTGCCTTTCCAATGTGTGAGTGCATCCTCTCCTATCTTGGCTTTCCAGTCACCTTGTACCACTAGGATGTCTTTTTTCGGTGTCTCATCCACGATTTCTTGTAGCTGGTTATAAAAGTCTTTGATGTCTTCATTGCTGTAATCTGTGGTGGGTGCGTAGGCTTGGATGACCATGATGTTAAAGGGTGATGCCTTCAGCCGGATGGTGATCAGTCTGCTTGAGACTGGGTGGCAGCCCAAAACGGTGTTCACGATGTCCCTGTGAACAAGGAAGCCAACGCCTTCTTCATGCTTTTCTTGCTTCCCACTGTAGTACAGCTTGTGACCATCCATTGTAGTTGTTTCGCCAATGTCTGTCCATCGTGTTTCGCAAAGACCTAGAAGGTTCCAATGGTATCTGCTCATCTCGTGGGTTAATTCTTCCAATTTTCCAGCTTGCCATAGCGTTCTGGTGTTCCAAGTGCCAATAACAATGTTCTCTCTGGCACGTATCTTAGTTCTTACACCAGTAATATACTTGTCGCCTCCGCCCTGATGTACAGCAGCAGGCGCGGTCCTTGTTGACCCGGGCGATGACCGAGCCGGTATGGGGTGGTTGGTGGTCTTCTTCATCAGGCGACTCTTGGGCAATTTGGCCTGGCGGAGCCCATCCCTCTCCAGGTCATTAGCCACGGCCGAGATCACCCATAACTGAGTGGTCGCCCTGGCCCCAGACACTTGGCCATTGAGTTTACTAGGAACCCTTCCGCCCAGGCCGTTGGCTGGGAATGCAGCTCATCCGTCCCTAGTGGCGCAGTGTCAACACCACCCCCTCATGTGGTTTGGCCCGCCAGCTGAGACGGTGTACCAGGGTGTGGTGCTTGGAGCCAACACGTGAGAGATTTAGGGGATGGATGAGGGCCAGTGATGCCCGTCTGCTCTCGGAGGAGCACAGCTGCCAGACATCAAAGGTACTACCCCTACCCAGAGCCCCCTACACCCTTATAAACACAGTAGGGTGTTAAATCAACACTCTGAGTGTTCATTCAACACTGGGGATTTTGCTGTGTATGAACCTGGTGTCTGAAGGACACGAGGTGGCTCAACAAAGGAGATTTACATCCCACGGGAATTTTCTTAATCTGGGACAACACTTTGCCATATTTAGAGGGTTTTTCATGACCAATTCGTCTTTCAAAAAAGGTGGTACATTGGATAGGATAATTTTCCTAGAGGGGCTACTTAGAGGAATCACTTCAACATACTGATCATCAATTTCAATGCCCTTTTGAATTACATCATTTGCCTTCTCAACTGTACTCAAAAAGAGAACGATCGCATTGTTCATTCTAGATGCCGACACAACATTTTGATGTCCGACAACTTCTCCCACCGCTAAACTGCATTGTTCCACACTAACTTTAGATGCCACTTTCACGCCATGGCATCTGGTTAAACAATCGAAATTTATTCTAGGAGTCACCATCTATAATAGCTGGCAGCAGACTCTCCCAATTACAGTTTTAAAGTTTACCCTATTGTAATGATATGAACAATTTGATTGGTCGTCCTGAGTGATGTGATTCCCTATGAGCTAGATAGGTGGCGCATGCGCATATAGAAGCCTAGTGTTAGAACATGTAGATTCAGTGATGAATACAGTTCAGAGTGTATGCCTGTAATATGAGTGTGCAACCAGTTAATAGATAAAGCTCATTTTCTTCAAGTACCCGTGTGTTTATTGAAGAACCCACAACACAAACAAAACACCTATGACAAAGAGATGTTTTTAAAGCCAAAAAAAGACAGAAAGGTTAGAAACTTTAGAACACTCACCCAAGCCAGAGACAGCCTCCAGTCGCTCTCACACTCACCACACGCACTCACTTCCACTCAGAGAGAGAGAGAAAGAGAGAAATCAATCTTCCAATAGCTCAATCTTCTAATAGCTCCTTCTCTCTCTTGGACTCTCACTGCTCTGTAGAATTTGCTTCAAAGGCTGTTCTCCCAGCAAATTTTCTAATTAGCAGCAATGCAGAGCAGAACCAGAAAGTGACCTGAAGCTTGATACTGCCCAGATACCATCTGGCATCCAAAATAAAGGTGTTTAAAAGAATAAATTGAAGCCTGTATAATACATGCACTTTTTTTACACAGAAACTCAATGTTAATAAAACCAGGGAAGATTTAATTGTAAATATCAAAGGTATATATGTAGGTTGGATGCATCAGTCGATTGTGATTAGACCTCCCAGATAGCAAAAGGGTGTTGATTCGACGGGGAATCATTGGCATGTTCTTCGACCATACGCCGTCGAATCATCGTGGATCACCGGCGTTGATTCAACACTGCTTTGGTCATACGAGTTTGCGTTGAAACGACGTTGAAAAGTGGATGGTGGCCGACAGAGAATAGACCCCCTTTCACCCTTTATTCAACTACGGATTTCGGTCGATTTATAGTTTAATTTTCGGCGATGATTCATCCAACTTTACTTCCTGTTTTATGTACAACAGGAAGGCTACAAATTAAGCAAAACAGGCTAAATTAAACTAGCTAACAATAAAGCATCGGGGCTCTTGCCTAGGATGAACACACACATGCATACTTCAACCATGAAAGTGAAACTTAATTTATATCAATGTGCGTAGGCTACGTCCTGTTTTATGTACAACAGGATATAAAAATGCATGCAACAATGCACCTCTCCTAATGTTTGTCAAGCTATCTAATGAGGCATAACTTTTAACATTTATAAGGAACAGAACACACTTGAACAAGTTCTTAGAAACATTTTATGATTTATTTATAATTGTGGCCTATTCCTCCTGCGGCGCAGACACCTGTACATGGAAACAGAAAAACATAACCAAAATTAATTTGATGCAGCATTGATAAAGAAAGTCAGCAGTAGGCTATGAGTTTCTAAATGCCACCCTACCTCACGTCTCCTCATCCCTCCCTCTCTCTCTGGCGCATACTTAAGCCACTTCTTGATTGCGTCACTAAAAGTAGCGTGTGTGCTCCCTGGCAGCTGCTTTTGTAGAGCATCTGAAAGAAAAAGAACAAAACAACATTGAGACTTTGCATGGTGATAATTGTTAAAGTTTGAGTTGTTAAGACTATGCACGTCACACTCTAGTGGTAGGTGGCAAGTAATGGTACTAGTACAGAAAATATATGTAAAAATCAGAAACCATAGATGTGAATCTTGTGACAATTTAAACGGGATTGAAAAAAAAACATTTTAATTTCCCCATTGACACAAAGCGGAAATAGAAATGCCACTACCGGACCGTTCGTCACTCAGTCAGCCTCCCTGGACTTGCCTGCACACCTGCTTTTTCTGAGTAAGGCGCCTGGTGAGTTTCTTAATCCTTTTTAATCCTTTGCATCTTTCACAATATGTTTGTCATTGTCGTTATAATCGTAATGTTACAGTTAGTGAAGGAGTTATCAAAGAACGTTTAGAAGTAGTGTGCAAGTACTTGCGACAGCTTACTATTTTACCCTCTTTTACAGCTTTGTGCACATGCATAACCTACCAAACAGGACATCATGGATCTTGGTGTCCTTAAACTCAGTTTTTTCCCCCTTTCCAGCCCAGTTAAATTGGCTGGCCAAGCTGTTGACCAGGAGGCTACGCAGCATCCGCCTCACTGTGACCCCTACGTCGGTTCCTCCACAAAGGGCTAAGGTAGACACCTGATAGAATAAAATGTAGCATGAAGACAATAATGAGACAATAATGAGGCTACACAAAAGAACAGGTCAGCTCAAAACGACATGCGACCTAGGCCTACATGCTCGATTTAAACGCTAAGTTTTCACACCAACGCTAAGTTTTCACTCCAACAAGACAACTACTTCGACTCGTTTTTCGATTGAATAATGCATCTGCATTGTTGTTGTTTCAAATGGATACTAGTTGAGGGAAATTTCTCCAACGCGTGATATGACTGAAGTTCATCATAACTTCTTAAACTGCTTGAAATTGTATTCGAAATTCCCTTTATTAATAGTGACTGAATAATGGTACGTACCAGATGTCCAGGGATGAATGAAAATGTAGCGTGGTCCAGTGTTTTTCTCAATGTTGTTTCAATGGTCCAAGTGTAACAGCAGGCCGATCCACAAGAGAGTTGCGATCCAACCGACTGGTGTGGGAGTTTCACGTGCACCCAGGTATATAACGAAAATGACGTCATCCAGTAAACAGCAGTGGTAATCGCACTGCATTATGGGACAGCGTGGGACATCCAACAACATATCGCTACGTATACGTACTGGCCCTTTTTTATATCATGCCTTGAAATGAAAGTCAATACAACAGAGATGAGAGACACCGGGTATGAAAGTAACACCAGGATAAGTTGTAACACCACCATTCCCACCAGTTAGGTATAAGATGCAGGTTTTGTAACACTTTCAATCTTCTTAGAATTAATTTATGATCATCTTGGAAATGTTAAGTTATTTGCAAAAAAACTTTCAAAGATAGAAGGTCAAATCCATTGCTGAGTTAAGAAAGTAAACTGGTTTTTGTTCTTTTTTTTATCATTTACTTAAAAGGCACGGTATGTGGAGAAACTGGCTGTGATTGATGGGTTTGACCCATATGATAAGACTCGGGGCAAGGGAGAATGGATTTTTTTATTTCATAATTTATTTTTAATTTACTACTTATCTGTTTTTATTTATATATATTTGAATTATTTGGACATGGGGAAAAACTATATTTAAAATCCAAAGAGGGATGGAGGGAGGAAAATTAAAACAAAAGAAAGAAATGAAATATAGAGTAGAGTATATTTGATAAAATTAAGGATGTTTTTATTCAGTAAACATTTAAAAAAATGTTCTACAACACTCTAGCCTAGTGACTTACCAGTAACAAAATAGACTTCTAGTATTCAGATCCGCTCTGCATAAAGCAGCTAAATCCTCTCTCTGTCTCCTGGCAGAAAGCTCCTTGGTTTGCTTGTGTCTCAATCACAGCTGGTATTCTGTAGAAAGACTTCTTTTCACCTTTCCCATCAGCTTTGTTAGAACACCCTAACACAGCACAAAAGTTTACCATTGTAGGTTTTTGATGAACCAAGTGCCTCGTGGGTTCACATACCGCACGCTGCCATTATTTCCCCCTAATCATGAGTTTGTTGGTCTTCCAATATGGCGCAGGGTTTGTTTACTTCCGGTTTCGGGTGACGTCAGTGAAAGGGGTCTAATGGGGGCATTACCGCCACCCACTGGATTGGGGTGTAAAGCAGTCTGAACAAAACGTGTAAACATAAACATAGGAGAAATGAACCCGTTTTTCTAACTCGTCCTCACTTAGTTTACTTTTCTTTTTTGATTAGTCTGGATTTGATATTGTAAATTTAAATGTGAATCAATGTATATTCATCGGACATGAACAAATGAATAAATCTTGAGTAATCTTGAGGGGCGTGTGTGTCCGGGGGGGGGGATCGAACGAACCCTCCGATCCCCCCTGGCTACGGGCCAGAATTTATATTCTGAACAATTAGTTGCTCATCCTACCAATGTTGAAAACTGGCCGGCAAAAGTGACAATGGTTCAACATCGTATATTTGACCTTCTCTGACAGTCGACAGATCAACCTTTACCCATGGTGATTCAACAGTGATAAATCGACCTTCTCCGACGGCGGAGAAATCGACGTTTCACGGCACCGTTTCAGCGTTGATTTTCTGACTTACGACGGAAACCGACCATTCTGACCAAGAATCGGCGCCGTTTCAACGTCCATCTGCTATCTGGGCTACAACTCCTGAGATATTATCAGGGAAACTATTGTATTTATCCTACAACATGGTGACATCTTTTGAAATGAAAAATGAGAAGAAAAACAAAAATTGAGACATTCCAAGCTTAAAATTTTACTGCCATATCCAATATTATTGTTTGTAATTTCTTACACAACAGAGGAGTTATAATTATTGCTTCAGGTTAATGTTCTGAGGTACTGCACAGTAATTTGCCATTTCTCTAAAGTGCAAAAAAATTGGTTTTCAGTGTGAGAAAAGCTTCAGTTTGTAAAGTATGATATTTGAAGACAGTGAAAATGTGCAGTTCACATTGGGGACAGTGTACCAGGAAACAAGACATGCATTGTCTAAAATGTGTATTTTAACCGTGTACTCAAAAAGATATTTTTTTTAAGTTCAATGACCTGAACTAAGCTTGAACAGTCCATAAAAGCCAGATCTAACCACCAGCAGGCTAGTTATAAATGTTTCCTTGCCGGCAGGATGGTTGGAGGTGGAGTATGACTATTATGACACTAAGGACACTTTCTTTCTTTTTCTTAAATAGATGTTTCCATTCCTAGTTTAGTTGCATGGAATGATATAAAACTCAGTAGCCATAATGCTCCGTGCTGTGGTTCACCAGACCTTTTTGGCAAACAAACATTCCTCTGGAGCAAATCAGTCATCCTATAATTACTGATTGGTAAATGTAGCCAAATAATTGAGCTTTCATTGTGCAGCCATGCAACTGAGAAGCAAATTGTTTTTTTCTTTGGCCCAAAAAGACACAAAAGACTGGCCCTATAGCTTATTTTCTGATACAGTGTAAATCCACAGTGTGGTGCTATCACTTGTCTACCTTGTGTAGTTGCTATTAAACATGAGACACAGCAAAGCTGTTTCAGCACATATAACAGAGCAAATGTGTGACAATACTTCTTTTTTTTTAATGTTCAAAAATACAAGTGTGCAGTTGTTGTTTATAGACCCTTTTCATGCTTCCATGCTGTACATTACAAAGTCATCACAGTAGAGAACACATGACAGCAATGGTGCAATTTATGAATGAGGTTGTTGGGGTTCCCAAGTGGAAAAGCATTTACTCTGTTGTCAAGAGATGGCATGTGGTGATGCCACAGCTGTTCATGCCAGGAGAACAAATTTCCCCTTGCTCTCTGAGTGGGAGAGATGGTATTACTCTCTCCCCTGTCAACCACTAGCTAAATTTGGGCATCTGTGAGCTCATGTTTGTGGAAGAGTGTGTTACGCTGCCCATGTTATGCAGCATGGGCAGCAGTTTGAAAAGCTGTTTTTTTAGCTGGCTTCACATGCCTCTCCAGTTGGTAATGTTCATATGATAGGGATGAGCTGATGAGCTGGTGGGAAATGGGGAATGAGGATTGGGGGGTGGGGGATGAAGAAGAATGAGCATGTTGATCCACTATGCTAATTTTACCAACCTTTTACATGTGAGGTACTTATAGGCAGACTACAGCTGTAGTAGGAGCTCACACCTTCAGTACAGTAATAGTCATAATTTTATGGTGGTTGATAAAATGCCAGAGATATAGAGATTAGAGATCAGTCCAAGGCTAGAGTCAAAAAACTGGAAGACAAAACATTGTTGAGTAAGGTAAGCACAAAAAAGTCTTTAGTAGCAGTCAATAATAATTTTGGGTTCTAAGCAAAAGCTACAAAAATTTATGCACAATCCCCAATCAGAAAAAGATGGGACAGTATGTTGACATTCAAATTAAAACTGAAAACAATGATTTGTAAATAATCTTTGACCTTAACTGCACTCAGAACAATACAACTGCACATTATTCGATGTTTTACCTTCATTCTTGCAACACTTTTTCTTAAAGCTGGGATGGTAAAGTATTTACCACTTTATAATTTTTCCATTCCTTCTCACAACACTTAAAAGACATTTAGGTACTGACAACACCAAGCGATAAAGCATTTCAGGTGTTATTTTGTCCCATTCTTCCTGCAAACAGGTCTAAAGGTGTGCAACAGTACGGGGTCGTCATTATCATCTTTTTCATTTCAAAATTTGCCACACATTCTCTGTTTGGGACAGAGGGGCTAGGCACCCTCTTCTTCCACAGCTATTCCTTTGTAATGTTTGCAGAATGTGGTTTTGCATTGTCTTGCTGAAGTATCCCCTGGTAAATCCCCTGGTCTTAAATGCAGTATATGTTGCTCCAAAATCCCATCTTGCTTTTCTGCATTAAAGTGCATATTCTGGACCAATTTCATTTTTTTTATATGAAAGTATGTCCCTTTACACACTCATCCAAAAGGGTAATTTTGCACAAGGCCATCTGTCTACAGCAGAAAAAAATAAAATAACAAAACAAATCTGGAAAAATCCCAAGGGAGTCTGGAGCCAGATTCGTGATGTTATCTGCGGAAGCATGAGCAGGCTGCGCGAGCTTTGCACAGTTTCAGTGCACAGCCTGTGTAGACCAAGCGCTCCCATTTCTCTCTCATTGTCTGGTCTTTTGGAAAACGATGAGTACTAATCCCATCAAGATTGGTGTTGCTACACCCTCCTATGTTACATCTGTTAACCATTTTAAGAATTACGTGATAACATTGAAGAAATTTGCAGAAAACCACCAGGTCATTTTCTCATAAACAAACCAGCGCTGACATAGGATTCAGAGGGAGGCGTGTAGATGACGTCACAAAAATCAATGTTTGCCGGGAAATTCAAATGCCAAGTTTTTTCAGAGGCAGACTAATTCGCCTCAAATGGCTTGATTTCAACTGAATTTTTCTGGTATTGCACAAGATAAAAAAAACTGCAGAGAATGCAGAATGTTACAGATATTTGGCCAAAGTTTAATATAAAATAGGAGAATTAGATTAATCTTGCTCCTGAATTTACCCGTGATATGCACTTTAATGCTGCCATCACAGAAGTGTAAGTTACCTTTGCTAAGGGCACTGACACAGCCCTATACCATGACAGACCCTGGCTTTTGGACTTGTTGCTGGTAAGAGTCTGGATGACAAAAAAGACCTGGAATACTGAGTTGTCTGACCACAATACACGTTTCCACTGTGTAATGGTCCATCCCAGATGCCTCTGAACCTGAAGAAGTTTATGGTGCTTCTGGGCACAGTTAACATAAGGCTTCCTTTCTGCATAGTAAAGTTTTAACTGGCATTTGTGGATGTAAGGCCAAATTGCAGTGCTTGACAAAAGAAATATCCGAAGACCTTCATGTCTTTCTCCCACATTTGTTGACAAACTGGAGATTCTTGGCCCATCTTTTCTCCTTAAAGACAAGGCCTTTCCTGGATACTTATTTTGTACCAAATCATGACTATAATCACCTAATGACATCACCTGTTACAAATTCCATAATTATTTAATTGTTTTACCTCATTACTAGCCCTAAATTGTCCCATCCCAAGGTTTTTTTTTTTGAATGTATTACAGGCCTGAAATGCAGGAATGGATGTATATTAACAAATGAAATGAATACGCTGAAGATTTTCATCGATGCATCTATAAAGGAATGACGTCACTTCCCATCCCAGATGAAGGCTCCTGAAGGAGGTGAAAGCTTGAGTATCCATTCATTATCTGTAGCCACTTATCCTGTACAGGGTCGCAGGCAAGCTGGAGCCTATCCCAGCTGACTATAGGTGAGAGGCAGGCTACACCCAGGACAAGTCGCCAGGTCATCACAGGGCTGACACATAGAGACAAACAACCATTCACATCTACAGTCAATTTAGAACCACCAATTAGCATAAACTGCATACCTTTGGACTGTGGGGGAAACCAGAGCACCCAGAGGAAACCCACACAGACAGGGAGAACATGCAAACTCCACACAGAAAGGCCCTCATTAGCCACTGGGCTTGAACCCAGGACCTTCTTACTGTAAGGCGACAGTGCTAACCACTACACCACCATGACACGCGAAAGCTTGGGTATGTCCAATTTTGTGCAGTAAAAATGTTTAAAACTTTTAATGGAAATGAAATTACATTGACCAGACAAAACATGAAATACAGTTGTGGTCAGAAGTTTACCGGTACATACAGTGACATGAATGTCATCTTGGATATGTATCATGGAACAGACAGGAGAGGAGATCAAATGTGCTCAAACCACAGTTTATTAATAATAGGGGAAAGGGGAGTTGGAAGAACGTGTGTGGGTGAAGTCCAGTGACAGGAGAACTGAGAGGCAGGGATGGCTGGTGGTGACATCTGAGGTCTCCCATCCAAGTACTGACCAGGCCTGACCCTGCTTAGCAGCAAAGATGAGACGGGACCAGGCATAGTCAGAGAGGTGTGGCTGTAGGGCTGAGCAAGCTGGAGATCAGGTGAAGGTACAGGAGGAGCAGGCAAGCGGCAGAGTCAACAGAACAGAAGGCAGATCAGGTTACCGGGGCTGGAGAGCCGACAGAGTCAGACAGAACAGGAAATCTTCAGGAGTCAGAGTAGTAGGAACACAGAGCAGGTTATCAGGCTGAGAGTTGCAGACGATCTGACACAGGGGCTAGGGAGAACTGCAGCTTAAATACACACAGGGGGAGAGCAGGTGATCGGCAACAGCCAATGACAGTCACTGAAAGATAATAAGAGGAAGTGAGTGAGGGTGTGGCTGGTAATGCTGAGTGGAGATGTTACCTGAAGAGAGAAGCCCACAGGTAGGACCATGACAATATGAATGTCATGGCAATATTTGGGCTTTCAGTAATTTCTTTCAACTGTTCTTTTTCTGTGGCAGAATGTACAGCATACATCTTTAATTAAAAAAACACTAGAATTTGGTGCACAAGTTTTAATTTTCTTTGGGTTTTCTGAAATCAACACAGGGTCAAAATTATACATACAGAGTCAAAAATATACATACAATACACCTAATATTTGAGTAAAATTTCTCTTTGCAAGATTCACCTTGACCAAACATTTTGTTTACTATGAACAAGCTTCTGGCAGAATTCTGGTTGGGTATTTCATGACTCTTCATGGTAGAACTGGTAGAGTTCAATTAAATTTGTTTTTGTTTTTTTTTGGCATGGACTCAACTTGTAAGCACGATCCATATATTTTCAATAGGGTTGAAGTCAGGACTTGTTTTCAGCTTAATCTTAGCCTGCTTTATCCTCCACAACCAGCTCTGATGCATGTTTGGGTTCATTGTCCTGTTGTAACTCCCAAGTCTCAAGTTGTGTTCAAGTTTCTGATGGTTTATGCTGAAGAATTCTGAGGTAGTCCTCCTTCATTTTTCCATCCACTTTGTGCAATGAACCAGTTCCACTGGCAGCAAAACAGCCCCAGAGCATAATGATCCTACGACCATCACCAGCTGATACAGTGTCCCTCTGTACATGGTGGTAATTGTGGCCAAACAAATCAATCTTTGTCTCATCTGACCATACAGCTGTCCCCCAAAAGGCTTTTTCTTTGTCTGTGTGGTCAGCTTCAAACTTTAGTTAAGCTTGAAGGTGTCAATTTTGGAGCAGGGGGTTATTTCTTGGATAGCAGCATCTTAGTCCATGGTGATGTAAAACTGTAGACAGTGATCCATCATCTTCCAGTTTATGGCAGGGCTGTGCCCTGGTGCTTCCCAGGTTGTTCCTGACCATCCAAACCAATTTCCTTTCAGCTGAGGGTGACAGTTTGGGTTTTCTTGAAGCAAAGTGGCTTGGCAAAGTGACTACACCTCACAATAACTTGGATACAATTGTTTGAACTGATCTTGGAATTTGCAGTTGTTTAGAAATGGCTCCAAGAGACATTTTGGAGTTGTATAAATCTACGATCCTCTTTCTCAGATCTGCACTGAGCTCACTGGACTTTCTCATTTTACTGTGTGTTGGTCAATCCAATGAGTGCTGTAAACAAACCCTTTTTATGAAGGCACAGAGAATCTACCAGCTGTCGTCAATCATGATCACTAATAGGAAGTTAAGAGACCTCAGCCGTGGCAAGATAAAAGACATTTTAGAAGTTTCAGCACCTCTGAATTAATAATCTAAGTAAGCGTATGTAAATTTTTGACCCTGTATGTATAATTTTGACCCTGTGTTGATTTCAGAACACCCAAAGAAAATTAAAACTTGTGCACCAAATTATAGTCTTTTTTTATTAAAGATGTATGCTATACAATAATTCTGCCACAGAAAAAGAACAGTTGAAAGAAATTACTGAAAGCCCAAATATTGCCATGACATTCATATCCAAAATGACATTTATGTCACTGTATGTAAACTTTTGACCACAACTGTAACTTCAGTTCATTCTGTCTGCAGTGAAATACAAGTCTACCTACATTTAGAAATCAATGCTTTCTTATTTTTTTCATTTTCCATACCACCCTGATTTATTCTGCTTTGGAGTTGCAAATATATAATATAAATATATTGTAATTGTATGAAATTTTAAAAGCCTGTAAGTTCTTGTTATTTTACAGCAAATGTCTATTCTATTATGTTAGAGTTCAGTATAATGAAGTTCTTGGTGAATCTGTTGTGTAACATATGTTGATTTTTATTATTATTATTATTATTATTATTATTATTATTATTATTATTGCTTTCTTACACACAGATTTATTATTCGGGGTTGTTAATACCATTCTGTGTATTATTGTAAAATGAATCATATGATGCTGTTGGGCTGTGCAAAAGAAATATAAATAATTAAATGTATATACCTGATAAAAGTTGTTTTTAATGATATATTTACAGTTTTAAAATGACTCATGCCAGTGGTATTATTGGTATTATTGGTATTATTCTTATTTTTGTAAACAACACAGTTATTGAATATGCCACAGATCATTGTTTTAGTCTCTGTAACATATATATTGAGTAATTGTTAAATGATTTCATACAAATATATAAATCTCTCCTGTTACTTTCACGATGAAAGGTATATTTTAGTTCATGAAAAAACAAACCTACATGGTTAGTTATCATCTGTTATCATGGTTAGTTACATAGGTACTTGTATGTTTTATTGACACTACAGGTGTGTAACATGAACATACAGTGTCCTCCTTTCTTACTGGTATCCCTTGTAAAGGGTTAGAAAAAGTCTACTTTTTGCTGAAGTACATTCATCTCACACTGGAAAAAAAAACAGAAAAGTCCAACCTTTAATTGAAATTAAATTATTCAGAGTAAAAAAATTCCCTCATCAAGAAATAATTATTTTCAACAAAAACACATTCCACTATTATTGGCACCCCTGGAAATTATAGTGAATACAATGCAACTGAAGCAGGTTTCTCACTTAAATTGTAAAAAAAAAAAAAAAATTTAGTTGACTGGAATGTATAGGAACTTTCAAGCTGTCATCCATGACTTCCTGATTAACTGGGGTACAAATATGAGGTGAAACAGAGGCCAAATTCTCTTAGACATCCATCAACATGGGATGTACAGGGGGCAGCTGTGAGGAGTAGCACCTCTTCCCAATGCCAGTCACTTGCCTAGGTAAGGTATGTCAGGACTTGGTCTCCCATGGCCCCCTCAATCCTCTCACTTATGGCTCCAAACAGGTGGTAGTGCACACCACCAGCCACACCCCAGGACCTCGCTTCAACTGCTAAACTAAGCTGGAGGGCCTGACAGTCTCAGTGCTGTCAAGTAGGGGTTGCCTCCCCATGAAGTGCACGAAGTCTAGGAACAGTGGACGAGGCAGAGGAACCTTAGGTCAATGGCTCTGATGGCGTCACTAGCAACAGAGTGGGGCCTCACAGGCAGTCAGCTGATGAACTCCATCACCTTTCTGGCAGCTCCTACAGCCAAACTGATGCCAAACATGCTGCCTCTGCAGCCCTTTGGATTTCACCAGCAAGGCCTAAAAGAAGACTTAGATGCATGGGCAACCCTATGTCTCCTATTCTTTGCCCAGGCATGCACTCTGGAGAGGACACTCCAGCCCTATCACAGGGGCACAACACGGGAAGAGGCAGTTACCGGTGATAAGCTCAGTGTGGCGGGGCATACAAGACATCATGAACTTCAGAGACTGTGATGCGTCAACAGGAGACTGGAGTGCGCCGCTGGCAGAGGAGCTAAATTGCTTCTTTGCTCACTTTGAAACATCTCAGCAGCACTCATCTGCTCCAGCCCTGCCCCCACCACCACACAGTTCATACATCACCCCATTCACTGTACAGGAGCATGATGTCAGACAGGTGCTCCTGGCAGTGAACCCCAAGAAAGCTGCCGGCCCAGATGGAGTACCTGGTAAGGTGCTCAGAGCGTGTGCCCACCAGCTCGCCCCTGCCTTCACCAGGATCTTTAACCTCTCCCTGGCTCAGGCAGTCATCCCGCCCTGCCTAAAATCAGCTACAATAATCCCGGTGCCGAAGAAGTCTCCCGTCACCAGCCTGAATGATTACCGTCCTGTGGCCCTCACTCTGGTAATCATGAAGTGCTTCGAGAGACTAGTTTTTCAGCACATCAAGGACCACCTCCCCCCAGACTTCGACCCCTACCAGTTCGCATATCGCACAAACAGATCCACAGAGGATGCCATCGCCATAGCTCTACACTCTGTACTGAACCACCTGGAGCAGCAGCAGAGCTACGTCCACATACTCTTTGTGGATTACAGTTCTGCTTTCAACACAATAATCCCAGACATCCTTATCAGTAAACTGGACACTCTTGGCCTCCCCCCTCTCACATGTGCCTGGATAAAAGACTTTCTTACCAACTGGCCCCAGACTGTGAGACTTGGCCCCCACTTCTCCTCCACCCGCACGTTGAGCACCGGCTCTCCACAGGGCTGTGTGCTGAGCCCCCTCCTGTACTGCCTCTACACCCACAACTGTAGTCTGACCCACAACAACAACAACCTTATCGTCAAGTTTGCTGACGACACCACAGTGATCGGACTCATCTCAAAGGGAGACGAGGCAGCCTACAGAGAGGAGGTCCTGAAGTTGGCAGCCTGGTGTTCAGAAAATAACCTCGCTCTGAACACCAAAAAAACCAGAGAGTTCATTGTTGACTTCAGGAAGCACAGCACCGACCTAGCCCCCCTCTACATCAACAATGAGTATGTGGAGAGGGTCCACACCTTCCGGTTTCTCGGCGTCCTCATCTCCGCCAACATCTCCTGGTCAGTCAACATTACAGCAGTCATTAAGAAGGCTCAGCAGTGGCTACACTTCCTGAGAGTCCTCAGGAAGTACAACCTAAACTCCAACCTGCTGCTGACCTTCTACTGCTCATCCATCGAGAGCCTGCTGACGTACTGTATTACAGTATGGTACGGCAGCTGCACTGCTGTAGACAGGGAGAGACTCCAGAGGGTAGTTAAGGCAGCACAGAAGATCATTGGCTGCCCTCTCCCCTCCCTGATGGACATTTACACCTCCTGCTGCCTTAGCAGAGCTAAGAACATTATCAAGGACAGCTCCCACCCTGGCTTTGATCTGTTTGACCTGTTGCCCTCAGGGAGGCGCTACAGGTGCATCAGGACAAAGACAAATCGATTCAAAAACAGCTTCTTTCCAAAAGCCATAACCGCCCTGAATTCGGATATGCTCTGACTTTATAGTCTATTTATTTTACTATGTGACTCTCTTCGTGCAATAATTTATAATGTGCAGTACTTTATAAGGTGACTCTCTCTGTGCAATACTTTTATAATGTGCAATACCTTACTCCATAATGTGAAACGCAACACATTCACCTCAGGACTGTGCACCTTACACACAACACATACACCTCAGGACTGTGCACCTTACACACAACACATACACCTCAAGACTGTGCACCTTACACACAGCACATACACCTCAAGTCTGTGCACCTTATCTTACCTTGCAATACTTCATAATGTGTAATATTTTATTTTATAATGTGACTCTCTCGTGCAATAATTTATAATTTATAATGTGCAATAGTTTATAATGTGACTCTCTCTGTACAATACTTTATAATGTTCAATGAGCAATACCTCACTCCATAATGTGTAACACAACACATACACCTCAGGACTGTGCACCTTACCCCCATTACACCTTACCCCCCCCCTTTTTTTCCTCTCTCTCTCTCTCTCCACACGCTGTTTGCACTGTTATTGGAGATGCTTTAATCTCATTGTACATGTGTATAGTGACAATAAAGGCATTCTATTCTATTCTATCTTGTGCACCAGACAAGGAAAAGAACTCAACCCCTTTCAAGATAGCCAGCTCAAATGTAAGAACCATGACAACTGGACTTTCTGTAGACTTAACCAAGATCAGTGATGTCAGGAAAACAGCTGTTATCAACAACGAACTTAAAAGACTAAACATTCATATTGCAGCACTGCAAGAGACCCACCTCGCTGACTCCAGCTCCCTAAAGGAGAAAGACTATACCTTTTTCTGGCAAGGGAAACCTCACAACCAAACCAGAGAATATGGTGTAGGATTTGCAGTCAAGAACAACTTGCTGTGCACCACCCAACTGTCTCCAAATCCATCCGAGAGACTTATGGGTCTTATGTTAAACAGTCATGGGGGCACCACTCATTTTATCAGCGCCTATGCCCCCACTCTGAATTCATGAGATGAAGCCAAGGACCATTTCTACAATGAACTCAACAACCTCATTAACACCATTCCAAGCATGGAACAACTGTACCTGCTTGGTGACTTAAATGCAAGAGTGGGCTCTGATAACACTTCCGGGTCTCTCTGCTTAGGCCACTTTGGGCTCGGGAACATAAATAATAATGGTCAGTGTCTACTAGAATTCTGTAGCTTTCACAAGCTCTGCATAACCAATACCTTCTTCACTGCTAAGAAATTCCACCAAGTGTCATGGGGACACCCACGTTCCAAGCACTGACACCAGCTTGATTTTATCATTACCAAACGGAAGAATCTACCCAATGTACAACTCACTCACACATACCACAGTGCACACTGTGACAGTGACGATTCTTTAGTGGGTTCAAAAATCAAATTCAAGCCCAAAAAACTCCATCATGTCATATCCAAAGGGTTGTCTTTTGTTAACATATCTTTAACATTAGATAAAGCCAAAGTTACATGATTCAACAGTAAGCTCACTGAAGCTTCCCAGGCTCATGCAGACAACACCTCAAGAAACACTTGGGAACAGCTAAAGGAAACCATCCATGACACAGCATTCACTGTGTTTGTGAAGAAGTCATCTAAAACCAATGACTGGTACGAAGCTAACATCCCATTGAAGAAAAATGGTTGGCTGAGATGGGATATAAAGAAAACCTTTGTGAAAGCACCCTACAAGCCCTTCATCTCATCAGAAAGAACACCAAGAAATCTGCCAGACAGTGTGCCAACAACTACTGGCTCAATCTCTGAAAGTATGTAGACCACAGTGGACACAGGGAATATCAGAGGCATGTACAAAGACCTAAAACTCGCCCTGGGCCCTAGACCAAAAAAGACATCTCCCCTCAAGTCCCTTGCTGGATAAGTCATATACGATCAAGACAAACAAATGGAACACTAGGTAGAGCTCTATACAAATATATACTTGAAGGAGAATACTGTTAGTGCTGAAGCTCTTGACAGCATCACTGACCTGCCCACCATGGTCAAACTGCCCGAGGGAATGCTGTCAGGAGAGACGGGGCAATTTGCCCAGATTCCACTATTAGTCTCACACCCTTGACCATGCCGCAACCTGGCAGCCCTACCTCCATCACCTCCGGCCTCACTACCAGCTTCCAGTCCCAGCGTTGAGCCTATGCAGCCCTTATACTTACACCCTTTCACTCTTACACTGACTTACACCCTTCAAGTGGTCTAGGTGCATGCAAGAGGGGTTACTTCAGGAGAGAATTCTTTCTGCCCCTAGTGGACACAGCCCTCACCAGTTTGAATGATCGATTCAACAAACTGGAGAAAGTGTACGACCTTTATGGTTTTATTTTTTCAAAACAAGACATTCAGAAAACAATTCAGAATGGCACACTTGGGCAGAAGTGTAGGGCATTGGAGCAAAATGTCAATGACTTTGATGCTGAAGATTTGATTCTAGAAGTCAGAGCTGCATACCATGCATTTCCAGATGATGTTTCTTCTCCAAGAGAGATGTTGGATTACATTTATAAGGAAGATCTTCTGGATCTGTATGGCAACCTGAGCATCGCCCTTCGCCTCCTCTTAACCCTGCCAGTAACCGTAGCTTCTGGGGAGAGAAGCTTTTCATCTCATCTGGCAAAAGGAGGTTGTACAAAGTATTAAATGGAGGGGTGCCAATAATAGTGGCACATGTTTTTTTGCTGAAAATCATTATTTCTTGATGTTTTTTTCTGAAAAAATATTCCAATTAAAGGTTGGATTTTTCTCTTTTTTCGGTGTGAGATGAAGCTACTTCTCTTGACATCAAGACATATCTTCGATCAACCATGTCTTAAGAAAGACTTTCTGGTCTAGCGCTCATCTCCATTGAACACAGGGTGCGAAGGTCTTTGGATCTTGAGGACATGGTCACCGCATTTGCACAAGCCAAGGCCCGGAAACAGATACTGTGAAGATATCCCTTACACAAAGGCTAAAAGCCTTTAAAGTTTTTTGTTTTGTTTGTTTGTTTTAATATAATTGGCAATTACCTTGCACTGTCTGTTAAAATGAGCAGAAACTTACAGTAATTTAAGAAATATAGAAAACGCTGCTCACAAATTGTTGTTTTTATGAAACATTTAGAAAATGCTGACATCTATTTGTAACTTTTTGTAACTTCACTTTTTGTAGCGTGTGAAATAAAAAAACATTACTGTTCACAATTTGTTGTTGATTTATTGAACTGCATGTGTTCGTAACTTCACAATTTGTAACTTGTGAAATAAAAAAACTATATTGCTTAGAATTTGTTGATGTTTTATTAAAATAAAGAGTTTGTCCTAGTGAATTTCTGTTGTGTGGGGTGGGATGGGGGGGGATTTCTGCTTGGGGCCCCACCAGACCCTAGAATCGCCTCTGGAAATCTTGTTATGGTACATGACATCATGGACTCCATGGAATATCAGGACATTTTAAATCAAAATCTAGCTGCCTCTGCCAGAAAACTAAAACTAGGTCATCTTTGGCTCTTCCAGCAGTACAATGATCCAAAGCATATGTCCAAATCAACATAAAAATGGTTAGCTGACCACAGAATCAGGCTTCTGCCATGGCCATCTCAGTCCCCTGACCTGAACCCCACTGAAAACCTGTGGAGTGAGTTGAAGAGGAGAGTGCACAAAAGAGGGCCTAGGACCCTGGATGGTCGGGAGAGATTTTCAAAAAAGAACTGTCTCAGATGTCTCAGATACAGTGCCCTGCTCTGTATTCTCCAACCTTGTAAAATGTTATAGGAGAAGACTCGGTGCTGTTTTACTGGCAAAAGGAGGTTGTACAAAGTATTAAATGGAGGGGTGCCAATAATAGTGGCACATGTTTTTTTGCTGAAAATCATTATTTCTTGATGTTTTTTTCTGAAAAAATATTCCAATTAAAGGTTGGATTTTTCTCTTTTTTCGGTGTGAGATGAAGCTACTTCACCAAAAGGTGTCATGGTCCCTGCCAGAGATACCCTTCTCTCACCCCTACTTCATTTCTGTCCCTTCCCTTTCTCTCTCTTTGTGTGTCTGTTCGTCTCTGTGCAGGTCCCTGCAGCAATGGTGGGTGTAGGTGCTTCCTGATTGCGGCCAGCAGACACTCCTTCTCCTCTGTGCATATAAACCCTGGCTTCACACCAACCCTCACCAGTTCATTGTTCCCAACCTCCACAGTATCATGTTACTTGGCCACTAGCTTCTATGCTAGTGCTTAGTACTTTTCCCATGTGTTTTCTGTACGCTAATCCCTTGTGTTTTCCCCTTCCAGAATCCCCACCGCATCAGTTGTGCCATCCGCCTGCCACTGCAGGCAAACCTGCCTCTCTGTTTCTGAGTCCTCTTTTTTCCTCCTGGTCCACCTCCTGCTCAGCTCCTCCCACCAATGTGTTGGTTAAGCATTGTGCCTTCAACACAGTGACCAGTGTGAAATCCCTTTTTCTCTACACTCCAAAAAAATTCTGAACATTGAACTCTGAATCTATCTCCAGCATTTGTGTTCACTCCAGAATCAGACCCATGACATAACAAACTGGCCAGCATGGATGCAACAGAGACAATCAGCCTCCACACAGCCCTCGAGGCCCTGTCAAACCAAAGAGTCATGCTGGGTCAGCATGTGTAGGCCCTCCAGCAGGTGACCAAGAGCCTTGAAAAACTCGTGGCCCTGATGACCTGAGTGGACAGTCGTGTGATGGAGCTTCCCCCTCAGCCAGCCCCAATGCCTGTGGACTCATCTGTGCCTGAACCCATTTGACTCACCACCCAACTCTGGGAAATGCCAGTTCCCACACCAATCACCTACTCTGGGGAGATGAGGAAATGCTGGAGCTTCATCCTTCAGTGCACCTCCATTTTTGAGCAGCAGCCCCAGACCTTTCAGACAGATAAGTCCAAGATCACTTTCCTAATGGGGCTTCTGACGGGGCAAGCACTTGACTGGGCTACAACTGTTTGGGAGAATCAAGCCAATCTCTGCTCCTCATTCCAGGCATTCATATCAGAGATGTGTAAGGGTTCAACCACCCCATCCGAGGCAGGAAAACAGCCAGGAAATCACTTTCCCTTGGTCAAGGCTCCCGCAGTGTGGCAGAGTACACCACCAAGTTTCAAGCACTGGTGGAGGCTCTGCATGGAATTTGCAGAGCCCAACAAGGGGTATTTCTCAGCAGACACAGCAAGGCCCTTAAGGATGAGCTTGCTGTCAGGGATGAACCTGAATGGCTGAATGCCTTGATCTCCCTGGCCACCACCTGAGGGAATGTTGTCAGGAGAGACGGGGCAATTTGCCCAGATTCCACTATTAGTCTCACACCCTTGACCATGCCGCAACCTGGCAGCCCTACCTCCATCACCTCCGGCCTCACTACCAGCTTCCAGTCCCAGCGTTGAGCCTATGCAGCCCTTATACTTACACCCTTTCACTCTTACACTGACTTACACCCTTCAAGTGGTCTAGGTGCATGCAAGAGGGGTTATGTCTATAGTGTGGGCAGTTGGACCACCTGATCTCCCTCTGCCTGGTACAGCTTAAAGGGGAGGCCCACCAGTAGCTGTTGGGACCCTGGTGAGTCCTACCCCTCAGTTCCCCACTCCACCTCTACGTCTGCAAATTCCTGCTATGCTCTCATTCAACCATGTCTCCTGGGAGCTCCAGGCATTCATCAATTATGGGGCAGAAGGAAACTTCCTCAATGAGGCCCTTGCTTAGTAGATTGGTATTCCCCAAGAAGTCCTTCCATCTCTACTCCAGGTCGATGCCCTTGGCGCCTGGCTGTTATTCAAGATCACTCACCAGACTTCCCCTATTCACATTCTTCTATCCAGGAACCACAGAGACTCTATGAGCTTCCACCTCATCTCCTCCCCTAACACCTCCTTGATCCTCAGACACCCCTGGCCTTTTTTGCACCATCCATTGGCAGACTGGGTTGGCTAGAGCCCTCACTACCACTGCCACTGCCTCTTCTCTGCCAAGCCTCTCCCTGGGCTTTCTCCCACTTCATCACCCTCCAAAGTCCCAGATCTCTCTATGGTCCCCACAGTCTACCATGACCTGGGAATGGTTTTCAGGAAGACTCAAGACTTCTTACCTCCACACCATCACTATGATTGCGTCATTAACCTCCTCCCTCGGTCTCCCCTACCATCCACCGTCTCTATAATCTGTCCAGGCTGGAGAGGGAGGCCATGGAAACATATATCCATGACTCCTTGGCTGCTGGAATCATCTGCCCTTGTCCATCCCCTGTCAGAGCTGGGTTATTCTTTGTAGGAATGAAGGATGGATCCCTGCACCACCCCTGTATTGATGATGGTGGCATGACTATCATATAATGTCTTGCAAAAGTATTCATCCCCCTTGGTGTTTGTCCTGTTTTGTTGCAGTACAAGCTGGAATTAAAATGGAATTTGGGGGGTTTAGCACCATTTGATTTACACAACATGCCTCCCATTTTAAAGGTGCACATTGCTTTTTTTATTGTGACACAAAGAATAATTAAGATGAGAAAACAGAAATCTGGAGTGTGCATAAGTATTCACCCCCCCCCCCCCCCCCAAGTCAAAACTTTATAGAGCTACCTTTTGCTACAAGTACAGCTGCAAGTCTTGTGGGGATGTCTCTATTAGCTTAGAACATCTAGCCAATTGGATTTTTGCCCATTCCTCAAGGCAAAACTGCTCCAAGTCCTTCAAGTTAGATGGGTTGCATTGGTGTACAGCAATCTTCAAGTTATGCCAGAGATTCTCAATTGGATTGAGGTCTGGGCTTTGACTAGGCCATTCCAAGACATTTAAATGTTTCCCTTTAAACCACTCCAATGTAGCTTTAGCAGTATGTTTAGGGTCATTGTCCTGCTGGAACTTCATCCCAGTCTCAAACCTCTGGCTGGCTCAAACAGGTTTTCTTCCAGAATTGCCCTGTATTTAGTGCCATCCATCTTTCCTTCAGTTCTGACCAGCTTTCCTGTCCCTGCAGATTAAAAACATCCCCACAGCATGATGCTGCCACCACCATGCTTCACTGTAGGGATGGTGTTTTCAGGGTGTTGGGTTTGTGCCACACATGGCATTTCCCATGATGGCCACAAAGTTCAATTTTTGTCTCATTTGACCAGAGAATCTTCTTCCATGTGTTTGAGGAGTCTGCCACATGCTGTTGGGCAAACTCCAAACGTGATTTTTTTAAGCAATGACTTTTTTCTGGCCACTCTTCCATAAAGCCCCACTCTGTGGAGTGTATGGCTTAAAGTGGTCCCATGGACAGATACCCCCATCTCCACTGTGGATCTTTGCAGCTCCCTCAGTGTTATTGTTGGTGTCTTTGTTGCATTTCTGATTAATGCGCTCCTTGCCCGATCTGTGAGTTTTGGTGGGCGGCCTTCTTTTGTCAGGTTTGTAGTGGTGCCATAGTGTTTCCATTTTGCTGTAATGGATTTAATGGTGCTCCCTGGGATATTCAAAGTTTGGGATATGTTTTATGACCCAACCCTGATCTATACTTCTCCACAACTTTATTTCTGACCTGTTTGGAGTGCTCCTTGGTTTTGATGTTGCTTGCTTAGAAGTGTAGCAGAGTCAGGGTCCTTCCAGAACAGGTTGATTTATACAGACATCATGTGACAGATCATGTGATACTTTGATTGCACACAGGTGGAGCTTAATCAACTAATTATGTGACTTGTGAAGTGAATTGGTTGGACCAGCTCTTATTTAGGGGTTTCATACAAAGGGGGGTGAATACTTATGCACACTCCAGATTTCTGTTATTTCATCTTAATTATTGTTTGTGTCATAATAATAAAACAATGTGCACCTTTAAAATGATAGGCATGTTGTGTAAATCAAATGATGTTAACCCCCCAAAAATCCATTTTAATTCCAGCTTGTAATGCAACAAAACAGGACAAACACCAAGGGGGATGAACACTTTTGCAAGGCCCTGTATGTGATTTGTTAATTCGTGTGAACCTTTATGAAACTGACAAAAGTACAAAGAAAAGATTTTCAATAATTTTAATGACCAACTTAATTGTATTTTGTAAATATAAATGAAGTTAGAATTTGATGCCTGCAAGACACTCAAAAAAAGTTGGGATAGAGGCATTATTATCATTGTATTACATCACGTTTCCTTTAATAACACTTTTTAATCATGTGGAATCTGAGGATTTGCATTTGCATTTTTACATTTACAAATAATGAGTAATTTTCAAGTCATTTTACAATGAAGAAAAAAAAAACAGAATACTGTCATAGAATGCCATAATAAGGGTGGAGTCAAGAAAATGGGAAGGGGGAGGGGGGCATTAACCCAGTAAGGCTGGGGGTTTGGGGGCTGCCAGAGGCCCCCGGAAACTGCAGTTTTTAAATGGCCGGATATGCATTTTGAGCTGTCAGAGACATGTTGTAAATAAAATATCTGAAAGAAAATTACCATATCAAAAATTTTAAAAAATAGGAACTTTCAAAACCATTTTATAAGTCACTGAAAATGATATTGTCAGAGTTGCAGGTATATGCGTAGAACATAATTACAACTGATGTATGGTAATATTTATGAAAGTTGCATTGTCATGTAATACATTACCACATGACACACTACAATGTAGTACACTGACCACAAAACACTTTATATAATTAAATTATTACTATTTTAGCATTTGCAATCTGTGCTCCTGCTCATGACACGTGAACATAAGACAGTGACTATACCCAGGTAAACTGAGGCGGGCCTGGCGCGATGAGCGGCCTTTGGGGGCCGGGCCCGCCCATTTAGTCACGTGGGCCCGCCCTGGTGTGGGCCCGCCCGCCCTGTCATAGGCTAGGGCCAACAGCTTAACACAATATTTAAAATAAATAAATAAAATAAATAAATCGCAGGCTACTACAATTAAACGCTTTTTTTTAAAAAAAGGGCATAATATTAAAGAAAAAGTCCTTAATTTAAAATGTGTTAAAACTATTTGTAATCATCTGATTGGTTATTTCGTAATGATCCGGGTTAAACGGAAATGGTTTGGTTAAACGGAAATGGAAACACGCTCTGACTTTTGGCGCAAGCACTGCTCTCTGCGAGAACTCCTTTTCCACTCTGAAGAACGTTTTCACCGACCACAGACAAAGCATGCTGCACACATGCAAGGCCAATTTGATCAAATTGCCATTTGAGAAGGACTTAACAAAAAAGTTCAGGGAGGAGTGGAATGACGCTGTCTTGCAAAGATTCCACGCAACTGCACATCGTCGCCTACCGCTTTACTGAGGGTGAGCTTGAATTTTTAATCACTACATAATAGTTATACTTGAGTTGTTGATTATAGTAATCCTACTGTATGGGCTACAAAATAGTTATACATGACACACTGTTTTCTTAACATTTCGGCCTGTGCCCATCTCGTCAGCCCTGTGCTGTCATGCACTTGGCGTTTGATTTGCAAACTAAGCACTGGAGGTAAGAAACTGGTTTTGACGTTTCAGTTAACCTACAAAACACATCTGTATTAAAGATTAATGTTGTCATGCTTCACAAAACTAGATTTGAGACATAAAACTTTTAATGCGCATGATTTCACTTAGAAGGGATTCAGTGACTGCAGTTAGGCTTTGTGCAGGGAGGATGAGTGTGGCACAGGGGTATGAGTGTGATGTAATCTTCTGTTGCGCACTCTTAATTGCAAATATTAATCTTAATTTGCTGTCAACATTGATCACAATCATCCGTTTGCGGATTCAGTGTTGGGTATTCAGAACGAGTTTACAACATGACTCGTGCGCAAACGGAATACTGCCAATATTCCGTATGAAACGGAATATTCCCTGCAAATGCGCTCAGTGATGGACAATATATAGCAGCGGAACAGGGTGTCTGAAGAGCTCAAAATACACCATTTTAGAGTGTTTTTTTTTTCAAAAATTTCTTCCGGGGGAGCATGCCCCCGGACCCCCCTAGTAAAATTGGGTTCGCCGATGCGTGCCCACCCCCAGCCAGTGCAATGCCCGGCTACTAGACCGCTTCTGCTGCCAGGTCTGAACTGAGGTAATGTAAGTGGCCACTTAAGATCGAGCTTAATACCGAGAGAACACTATCAACAAAGACTGCAATTGTTGCATGTCTATAATACAAAGTCAGTAACTGCAGTCTGAGCTCCTGAGTCTAATAGACTGAGATAACTATACAATGATTGTGTGAGTTGCACGTAAACAAGTCCTATAATAAGTCTTAGTTCCCAAGATTCAGGGGATTTCAAGCAGATTTTCTTCAGAGCCATTGCAAAAATCAACATCTCACAGATCTATCCAGCCACTGTCGTAAAAATCAAAGTGAGGCTCACCCCCCAAACAGCACATGTCCCATGTACATACACAGGGTATAGTAAGTACAGGGATGCCCTATTAATGAATATGAGCAGTAGCCAGACAGCCAATACGTGTGTGTACATGATAAGCCTGCTACAGCATCTTATCATTTTGGCTTGTGAATGTGTGTTAACGATACCATAAACATAAAAGGATGACGCACACTCTTCTGGCACAGATTTTTTTTTTTTTTTTGGGGGGGGGGGGGGGGGGGGGGGGGCATGCACCCCATCCAAAAAAAAAGTTTTTGTATTGCAGATACTGAGATATGCCTGCCGTTTTTTATTTAATAAGGTTTAAAATAATAAACAAAATAAATCTTTATGTGGGATTGAGCTGAAGAGTTTATGGTATAAAATTATATTTAATAGTCGGTCCTAGCTTAGGTTTTTTCACTCATGACACGAATGCAGTGAAAAGCGAGCTGGGCAAGTCCTGTTGGATTTTAACAGTGTGTGGGAACTTCATGCATCGCCGCAATAACAGTGTCTGTGGGAAATAAGGCAGGACTGGCGGACATTGACTGGGAATTTTCACATTTGTCCATCTGTATTTCAAAAGCATCAAACTGGATGGCCCATGAAAAATTGTAAAAATATGGGTCTAATCTACTTTCAAATTTCTTCCAAATGTTACACTTGGCAAATACATTATGTCATAACACAGCCTGTGATTGGCCGATCGCAGATGCTCTCGATGAATGACAAGTCACCTCTCATCAGCGAGTAGGAGTGCATTCTGGCATGACACCATGCCAGAGGTGGACAAAGTACCCAACTTCATTACTTAAGTCAAAGTACAGATCCCACTGGTCAAATGTTACTCTGATACAAGTGAAAGTTGTACAGTCAAATTTTTACTTAAGTTAAAGTACTGAAGTACTTGCTTTTAAAAATACTTGGGGACGGGAATTCCATCCTGCCTGCTTCCCCATTGAGTGAGCGTTCACCTGCATTCACTTCCTGATTACCACCGCTGCCTTTTTAAATGCCATTCTCAGCCACAGACAGTGCCAGAACGTCTCGTATGTGGACTCTAGCCATTTTTGCCTCAAGAGTTTTTCATGTTTTTTTCCTCCAAGTGTTTTTTCATGTCTTTGCCTGCCTTGTTTTTTGCAAATCAAGTTTCACGTTTTTTTTATACCTGGACTATTTCCATTATTGTTTTCTTAATCAAGTTTGTTTACATTTTTGCCACGCCTCTTTCTGGATTAATGCTGCGTTCATGTGCTATGGGAATTATGGTAAATACCAAACGCCGACATGGAAAGCACACATGAACGCCCCCTCTTGTGGTATTTTCCACTGGGCAACTTGTAGAAAATTTTGATACACGAGTTGCCGAGATGAGATGAACTTTAACCTTTTCAACATGGCGGCGAGCGGTACAAGACACTTGAATGTTAAGCACTGTACGCTACTAAAGTTTTTTTTTTTACTGGTACTAGTGGGTAGTTTTTTGTGTCTATGCAATGTTGTGTCATTAACAAGTGTAATATAATACGTTAGAAATCCGTTTCCTTTAAAAATGTGTTGTTATGGTTTGTTTTTACCTATCCAGAGCAGACGCTATTGCTAACGATAGCTAACTAATTATTGCTAACTTGAATCTGGTCCACCATCTTTAATTTGTCAACAACAACAAAAGCATGTGAACACAACACACTGGTAAATACCACTTCCCAACTGGAAAATATCATCTTCCCATAGCACATGAATGCAGCATAAACCTACTACGCTACTTGGATTACTGTCTGTGTGTGTGTTCTGCTTTTGGTTCCTAATTCACCACACCTCCAGCAACCCTAACAGTACAGTGCCTTGCAAAAGTATTCATACCCCTTGAACTTTTTCACATTTTTCCACCTTATAACCATGAACTTAAAAGTTTTTTATTGAGATTTTATGTGATAGACCAACACAGAGTAGCACATAATTGTGAAGTGAAACAAAAATGATAAATGGTCTTCAAAATTTTAAACAAATAAAAATCTGAAAAATGTGGTGTGCATTAGTATTCAGCCCCCCTGCGTCAATACTTTGTAGAGCCACCTTTTGCGGCAATTACAGCTGCAAGTCTTTTGTGGTATGTCTCTACCAGCTTTGTACATCTAGACACTGAAATTTTTGCCCATTCTTCTTTGCAAAATAGCTCAAGTTCAGCCAAATTGGATGGAGAGCGTCTGTGAACAGCAATTTTCAAGTCTTGCCTAGGCTTGCATGGTATACCGGTACCAGTATAGTATCGCGGTACTGAGGCATTTAAAACGGTACTATACTGCATTTGTAAAGTATCGGTACTTGCAAAAGCGCGGCAAACTCAGCACGTGACGTCGCGTTGTAGCTAGGCTACAGCTGAGTGGAGCAGGAGAGGAGAATGGCTGCTGCACCTGTCAATCCCCTAGTTGACAAACCAGGAGCGCGAAGTGCAATATGGAAGTATTTTGGCTTTACCCCAGATGTGGAAGGCCAACCAATAAACTCAGATGCACCCGTTTGCAAACGGTGTTTAAAAACATGTCTGGTGAAGGGCGGCAACACCTTCAACCTTGCTAAACACTTAAAAGACAACCACCCAGACCTGCATGCAGAGCTCAGGGAACGACAGGTAACTCATGAACTGTAATTTGTTTTTTCTTAAAATTCCAGGGAGCCATTAAGCTTAAAATATTTTTGGGAAGTGAGCAAGTCACGTCAGGCCAAAAAAGTCACAACTTTGCATGTATAACGGCATACGCCTTCAATAGCGGAGAATGCAACATGCAGGCTACCCTTTTCAAATGCAATAGCTCAGTAGCCTAGTTAATAGTTCAATGTGCACTCACAGCGACCAACCACATTTCACATTTTCCAATATTGTACACCTAAAAAGTTTGATTCAGTTCGTAACACCCTCGCTCAAAGACAATCAGTAGTCTTTCACAAAACAAATTTAGTGATGTGTCGGAGAACCGGCTCTCTGAAATGACAACGGGAGCAGCGATTGCAGGCTGCTTGTTAGGAGCCGTAGGTGCTGCACTGTCTCTCGCTCCCTCATGCCGTGCGCTGCTGCACGGAGACCAGTAAGGGTTTTTTCCCCCTTCGGTGCCTCATCTCGTCACACTCTCCCATGCGAGAACTCCGCAGATACAACATTGACCAATCGAGTGTAGCTTTCATTTAAAAAGAAGCAGAGGGGAAAATTAGAGAGGGGGAATTTTCTCACACACACTAAGGTTGACTGTATTTGGAAAATAAAGCCATAAATGATACACATTTCATGCCATGTATGCCTATTTTACATTAGAAATTCAGGTTGCATACATTGCATTGTATGCAATGCACCCATCCTCACCATACCCAACCCAGCCAAGCAGTTCATTGTGGAGGTCGACGCTTCCGAGTCCGTGGTCAGAGCCATTCTCTCCCAGAGGGCCAATGATAACAAGGTCCACCCCTGCTCCTTCTTCTTTCTCCAGCTGTCCCCTGCTGAGCGGAACTACAACATCGGTGACAGAGAGCTGTTGGCTATCAAGCTGGCCTTGGAGGAGTGGAGACACTGGCTCAAGGGGTCGGCTCTCCCCTTCATTGTCTGGACCGACCACAAAAATCTAGAATACCTCAAGTCTGCCAAACGTCTCAACTCACGTCAAGCCCGATGGTCTCTCTTCTTCTCCCAATTCCGGTTCATGGTCTCCTACCACCCAGGCTCCAAGAATGGCAAACCTGATACCCTGTCCAGAATATTCTCTTCCTGCCAGGAGGAGTCTAGAATGCCCAAAACCATCCTCCCCCATGCTGCCTGGTGGGGGCCACCCTACTTGAGGTTGAGACGTTAGTGCAGAAGGCCCTGGAGCAGGACCCTGGGGCTGGTAACTCTAGCAACATACCACGTAACCATCTGTTTGTTCCCCGTTCTGTGTGAACCCAGGTGCTGCAGTGGGGTCATAGCTCCAAGTTGGCTTGTCACCCAGGAGCTGCTCGAACCCTGGCATTCATTCAACAACACTTCTGGTGGCCATCGATCAAGGAAGACGTCCAGGAGTTCGTGGCAGCCTGTGACATGTGTGCCCAGAACAAGACAGCCAATCAACCCCCTGCCGGCTTGCTGAGACCCCTCCTGACTCCTTGTTGACTCTGGTCACACATCGCCCTGGACTTCATCACAGGACTCCCCAACTTGGGTGGCAACACATGCATTCTCACAGTCATTGACCGTTTCTCTAAGTCAGTCCACTTCATCCCTCTGCCCAAGCTTCCCACAGCTAAAGAAACTGCCGAACTACTCATCCTCCACATCTTCCGCATACCCGGACTCCCCTCTGACATCGTCTCCGATCAGGGCTCTCAATTCACTGCACAGTTCTGGAGGGCCTTCTGCAAACTCACTGGGGCCTCCTGTAGTCTCTCATCAGGATTCCACCCTCAAACCAACGGCCAGGCAGAACAGGCAAATCAAGACTTGGAAGTGTCACTCAGGTGCATGGCGTCCAGGGATGCTGGTTCTTGGAGTAAGTACCTACCTTGGGTTGAATATGCTCACAACACTCTGCCTTCATCTGCCACAGGTCTCTCGCCCTTCCAGTGCTCCCTAGGCTACCAACCACTACTCTTCCCTGACCAAGAGGAGGAGGTTGCCATAAACTCAGCCCAGACCTTCATACGCCACTGCAGGAGGACGTGGGCATTGGCCCAGAGAAGACTCCTATGCTCCACCCTAGCATCCAAGAGGCAGGCCAGCAAGGGCCACTCTAAGGCAGCGAGTCATGTTCTCCACACACCGTCTGCCTCTCAGAACCATCTCCTGCAAGCTGGCTCCCAGATACATAGGACCCTTCTTCGTCAGTAAGGTAATCAATCCATGTTCTGTCAAACTGGCATTACCACTCACCATGTGACACATTCACCCCATGTTCCACGTATCACAGTTGAAACCTCTGGTCTCCAGTTCTTTGTCAAGTCAAGTTTCACGTTTTTTTTATACCTGGACTATTTCCATTACTGTTTTCTTAATCAAGTTTGTTTACATTTTTGCCATGCCTCTTTCTGGATTAAACCTACTACACTTCTTGGATTACTGTCTGTGTGTGTGTTCTGCTTTGGGATCCTAATTCACCGCACCTCCAGCAACGCTAACACAAAATCATATTGGGTAGCTAACGTTACTAGAAAAGAAAGATTTCTACATTCTTTTTATTTGGCAAGATGATGCTAAAACATATTTCTGAAAGGACTTCAGATAAGTTAATGTTATTCATGTTAGTGTAACTCCATTTTTACATGCTAACAGTGTCCACATTAACTAGTTATGTGTAAACATTAGCTGTGGACAAGGCTACAGCAACTTGGTGGGCAAATCCATAGAAGGTAATTTGACTAACCAGACTACATAGCTATTGTAACGTTATCACTAGCTCTAAAAGCACAGACAAGTTCACTGCAAGCTTTCTCTTGGAACAAAACATTTACAGACATCAATATGCTTCCGCAGGTCGGATGGCAAGTTTTTGTAGGCTGTGATGTGGTTCGTTTTAGGCAAACAAAGCAAACATTTAAAACGAAACTAATCTCTAATCCTTTCAGAAACCTGAAACATGGGTTTTGGTATGGCCACGGGTGTGTTCATTCCCCAGAAATACCGCCTCCTTCCATTCTGCCATCAACTGATCGTGTTAAATAATGCTGTGGAGAAATCACTGAACTTGGTTTTATACATTCTATGGACGTGACGTGACCCTAGTGATTACTGATTGGCTGTCTCAGTGTCACCTGTGAAGAAATCAATCACATTTTAGAAAAGAAAAGAAAAACATCCACTTTCAAAGCCGCTTCATAGTAACGGGTAACGAGGACCTTGATAGAAATGTAGTGGAGTAAAAAGTACAATATTTGCCTTTCAAATATAGTGAAGGTAAAGTCAGAAGTTTCCAAAAAATTAATACTCAAGTAAAATACAGATACTTAAAAGTGTACTTAAGTACAGTACTCAAGTAAATGTACTTTGTTACTGTCCATTTCTGCACCACGCGACACTGTTATCAGCTGGGTAGGTATACCACTAAAGTTCAAAGAAAATAGACTACTACAGGTTTTGGACCCTGACAAAGTGTTTTTTCCATCATATTTTAACCCTCTGGGGTCGAGAGCTTCTCTGGTGAAGCTCAGCAGGTTTAGAATGAGTAGGTCATGTATTTAGATAAATACTGTATCTTTGTGAGTTTTTATCATACAAGCATGATAAACATATTAACAGTGTCAGTCCTGCATACCTTGGTGCGTGCACCTGAAGGCACGCCTCGGGCTGCGCTCGTGCCGAGTGGGCTACAAAGCGCACGCGCTGTGAACAAGGTGCACCTGTTTTCAATCAGTGAACTATGTTGGGCTATTTAAGGACTGCGCCGAGGGTAATGCTACGTAAAGTATTACACCGCGTCTAGTGTGCATATCGAGCCTTATTTCCCACTCCTGTTGATTTCCTGGTTTCTCAACTCCTGTTCTCATTCCTAGTTCTCATCCTCGTTTTGCCTCTGGTATCCTGTTCGCACCTTGATCGACCTCTTGCTTGTTATCCTGTTTATAACCTTGCCTGCTGATTCGGACTGTTTGCCGTTGTGTGTGTTTCATGCACTTTATGTTTAAATGGCCCTGTATGATATTGAACACTTCTGCACTTACATTCCACCTCTCTTGCACACTCTGACAAACAGAAACTTTATACTTTACACTTTCCTATGTACCCACTGCCAAATAATATTATAGTTTTTAAATTACCTAAATTAGATGAAACATAAAACTCGTCACCTTACTCAGTCACACCAGACTTGGAGCGCTGAGTGCCCACTTCCACAGTCATAAAATCCTATTCACATAGTAACAGAATGATTATCACTTTCACTCTTTTGATTTCGATTGGTTTCTCTTTTGCGGTGTTTTCTTCTATTTTCTAAATTCTAGTCCAGCAGATTTTAGTCTGAATGCCAAATGATATTTTAAGTCATTTTGTTACAAAGTTACTTGAAATCTCATACTCAAAATTTTATTTTGTAAGAATAGTTGGGTTGTTAATTACTACATTTCTTATAGATTTATTATAAACGTAGTCTACAAAAAGTAATTGTTGACATAATGTTTCATGAGTGTGATTATAGTACCTATATATGAGTGCCAGTAAGTTGTAACCAGCTGGAACATCCTTGCCCCTCATACTTTTTTCTAGACATGGAACTGACATGTGTACTTCTGTTTTCTTGGGTATAACTTTAAGCATGTTTTTATTGAATCTTCTGACATTTTCTTGTAAATTATATTCAATTTGTAGTGTAATTAGCAGCTAATGTCCAGTGTAATTTGGCCTTTGAAGATCACAAAAATGTGCCTGGAAATAGAATAGCTAAGAAGCCATCTCCAGGCATCTAAAGCCATTCAGCTTCCAGGGCCTTAAGGCAGGCCCCGGACCCCCCAGCCGCATTGTTCCGGGCCGCTGGCCCTTCCTTTGGACAGGCTGAAATTTGGATGGACAGATAACATTTCAGACTTGTCTGTCCTGTGACAATCTGCTTAAAATTCCCCAGTGAGCTCAGATTGCAGTTGCTAAAATAGCAATAATTTATTGATATAAGGTGTTTTGTGGTCAGTGTACTACACTGTAGTGTGTCATGTGATAATGCATTATATGACAATGCAACTTTCATAAATATTACCATATATCAGTTGTAATAATGTTCTACGCATATGTAGTACCTGCAACTCTGACAATATCATTTTCAATGATGAATAAAGTAATTTTGAAAAGTTCCTAGTTTTAAAACATTTTTGATATGGTACTTTTCTTTAAGAGATTTCATTTACGACATGTCTCTGACAGCTCAAAATGCATCTCCGGGCATTTAAAAACTGCAGAGTTTCTGGGGGACTCTGGTGGCCCCCCGGCCTTACTGGGTTGATCCCCCCCCTTTCCCATTTTGCTGGATCCACCCCTGCCCTTTACATGTAGTCCACAGTGCAGTCTGGGAATACAGTGTGTTATTATGTAGATGCACGACATTCCTGCACCCTGTTAAAATCCAACAGGACTTGCCCATCTTGCTTTTCACTGTATCCGTGTTACGAGCAAAAAAAACTAAATTAGGGCCTTTTTTTTAAACCTTATTAATTAAATAAAAAAACATCAGGCATATCTCAGTATCTGCAATACTAATTTTTTTTTTTTTGGATGGGCCCCCCCAAATTCACGCTGGCATAAGAAAAACTAAAGCTGTAAAATAATAAAACCAGACAGTGGCAGAGGCTCCGACTCTCCTGCCATGGGCGGGAGATCTCTCGCTTTAGGGAACATTTAGAAAATCCTCCCGACCTCCCGCTGACAACATAAAAATCTCCCGCCCGCCCTTACTACACATGATTAGTTAAAAATATATATAACTTGATACATTTATGTTGACGAAAATTAATAGTTGACTTTCCACTTTTCGTGTGTCTGACATTGTATGGGTGGACTCAAGTGTGTACCCCACGGTATATGCCGGTTCCCCGGTCAGTACACCGATCGGCGTAACGGGGGAATTGGAGTGAATGCCGGAGGCATGCACGCGCAGATTAAGCGCGCATATGAATCGAGCGGAATTCGGTACGCCGTGGGGTACACGCTTGAGCCACCCAATGTCTTAGCAGTTACCGATAAAGCATACAGATGGCGCTATTAATGATACGCGTGAGAGAACGAGAAAACCCGCGACACTCAACCATTTTGTTTGTTTTTTTGCATCTGAATTTCGTCTGCATTTATCGCCTGCTCGTCTTTATGTTCTCTTGAATGAGATAATGAAACAAAGTTCTGTTGGTGGAAATGGCGAAAGCCAAACTACGAAGAAAAAATATCAGAAAATCACCAAGATGAAGTTCGGATCGCCCGTCGCAATGGTTGCCAGGGACGAATGGTGGACTATTTTGGACGGCAGCAAGACGACCCTATATCTGACACGGTTAGATCACCAGACCAGACGTTAGATTCTAATTAACTTGTCTGACTTTATTTGTCTGACTTTTACTAACTTAGAATATTATTAGAAGAACATTATCATCAGAGGGTCTACCATTGGCAATTTATAATAGTCATTATTGACATTAACATTGACTTTAGGCATATTAAAGTTTGGTCTGTAGTCACTGGATTTATCTAGATCTGTTACTATTAATAAGATTTAATCGACACGAAATTGATACGAAATGTGGTGAATCATTCATATATATATGAATTGCATATATTTGCAATTTCTCAAGTTGGAACCTCTGCAGTGGCCAGCGTTCACACTGAGGAAGTAAATAAATTTTTTCCTTCCCCAATTCAAATCACTACCACATTCTCACTACACACTATTCATGGGTGCAGGAATTGATGATTCAGCCTGGGCAAGAAGGCCCACCCAATGGCAATATGGAATGGAACAGCTAAGCAATATAAAAACATTTATTTTCTTATTCTTTTACCTTTATTTCTGTATTTTTTTCATTTCTGTATTTATTTTCTTATTCATTGTTTTTATTTATTTTCTTCTTTTATTTTTATTTGTGCATTCATTTTCCTATTGTGTTATTCTTTTTCAACATTTATTTTATTTTTCTTTTAGAGAGCTATTCTTTCTTATGGCACCACTGTGACTCCATATTAGCCAGATCCCAGACCTGAATAACCCTAAACATCTGTGGGGTAACCTATGAGCTGTGCACAGGAGATGCCCTCGCAAACTGACAGATCCAGAATAGACTATTTTTGCAAGTAAGTGTGGGAAAATATTACCAAGTTAAAATGTGCCATGCCGATAGACTCTTTCACAAAAAGACAGAGGTGCCACAAAATGAAAAGATGCTTCAAGAAAGTATTAGTTGAGGGATGTACACATGTAATTAGGTTGTTTTAAGTGCCGCCCCCCGGGGGTGGGGGTGGTGGGTGGTTGTGGTCGGTTTCAAATTTATTTATGTATTTATTTGCAATTTCACGTTAAACATGGAAGATCTTACATGATTTATCTTCGTGCCCTTTTGCGTCACAAAAACCTGCTCTTTTATTATAATATTTGAATATATGGGAAATGTCCATAAGTCTCTCTCCCTCTTTCTCTCTCTCTCTCTCGTTCTCTCGTTGATGTTGACCGTCTCGATCATTGCTGTTTCCGTCTCACTGCAGATGCCTTGAAGACGCCACAGAGCGCCCGCTCACTCGATTCAGCGATCTGTGGCTGAACTCATTATACCGGGACTAAAATTGGGACAAAAATGTCAGCAAAAAATAAGGTAATTCAGCATCACCGCGATGTCATGCAAATAGGTAAGGCTATGTGTGTGTGTGTGTGTGTGTGTGTGTGTGTGTGTGTGTTGTGGAGCCGATATGAATTAAATTCATTCAAAGATATCATGAGGCCTTTCTGTAGACTGTTACGGTTTTTTTTAAAAAAGTCCATTTAAATTGAGATTATGATAATGGGATGCATAATTTGGAAACAACAATAACCAAAAAAAAAAAAATCAAATGATAGTTTTGTTAAACTTTGCAAAGGAGAAAGTCGACCTGAAATCAGCCATCAGTGCTTTGACAATATGCAAGTCAAATAAATGTTTTCAGCTGTTTGCTGCTTCTCAGAGCTTTGGGCGTGTAATTTCTGAATCTTATCACGTTGCATGTTTTGAATAATCTGTTAGATTTCAACCTGTTCTGTGCCTTTACAAGACAAGCTGTTGCAAACCAGGGATATGACAGAGGTGCAGTTTCTCATCTCATTATCTCTAGCCGCTTTATCCTGTTCTACAGGGTCGCAGGCAAGCTGGAGCCCATCCCAGCTGACTACAGGCGAAAGGCGGGGTACACCCTGGACAAGTCGCCAGGTCATCACAGGGCTGATACATAGACACAGACAACCATTCACACTCACATTCACACCTACGGTCAATTTAGAGTCACCAGTTAACCTAACCTGCATGTCTTTGGACTGTGGGGGAAACCGGAGCACCCGGAGGAAACCCACGCGGACACGGGGAGAACATGCAAACTCTGCACAGAAAGGCCCTCGCTGGCCACAGGGCTCGAACCCGGACCTTCTTGCTGTGAGGCGACAGCGCTAACCACTACACCACCGTGCCGCCCGGTGCAGTTTCTTTAAAAAAAATAAATAAAGTTTTTACAATGCATACCAGCCCATAACTTACTGAAATAAACAATATTCCTACCAGACCATAGCCTATTATATGATTAGACTGGCATTTATCAAATTAATATTTTATTGTGTGCTAAACATTTAAGGTCTTAAATATGATGAACATATTAGAACACAGTGGTTAATGTCCTCACAGTTCCAGTGTCTCTGATTTTATCCCATGCTCGGGTTACTGTCTGCATGGAGTTTCTATGCATATTTTACTGTGTGCCCGAGTTTCTTCAGGGTTAGGGTTAAATATTACAATGCATGTCCAATATAAACTTCGGAAAAGTGAACAAAACACAACTTAGCTTTATTAAAATTCCTACAGAAGCAACAATATTTAAATGTATTTTATTGTTTAAAATACAGTGCCTTGAAAAAGTATTCATACCCCTTGAACTTTTCCACATTTTTCCACCTTACAGCCACGAACATAAAAGTTTTTTATTGAGATTTTATGTGATAGACCAACACAGAGTAGCACATAATTGTGAAGTAAAACGAAAATGATAAATGGTCTTAAAAATTTTAAACAAATAAAAATCTGAAAAATGTGGTGTGCATTAGTATTCAGCCCCCTGTACTCTGATACCTCTAAATACAATCCAGTGCAATCAATTGCCTTCAGAAGTCATCTAATTAGTTAATAGCAGACATGTGGACTCGAGTCATGTGACTTGGACTCGAGTCAGACTCGAGTCACCATTTTGATGACTTGAGACTTGAAATCCCTAGATGAGGAATGACTTGCAACTCGACTCGGACTTGCACGCTGTTGACTCGAGACTTGACTTGGACTTGACAGTTTTAGCTTGCAATGACTTGGCGTATCAGGTATAAATATTCTTTTTTTCCCCCCCCTCGATTTTGAATCCAAGTACACTCGTTATTATTTGAATGCGGTGTAGCTCCTTGTCCTAGGCTACGGCAGCTCAATCCACTAGCACTAGGTGTCACTCAAGCACTTCAACTGGTTCAAATGAAAAACCAAACGGTGATGAGCAACGAGGACGCTGAACATTGATGACGCTGAATGATGAACGGACGGATAAAAACATGATTCCCCGCGTAATTTCCTTTGGATTTAAAGAATACTCCAATACAGATGGCAAACGCATTGCTACGTGCAGAACATGTGGAGCCACAATTTCGGACAGCCAGTCAACCACATCAAACTTCGTTCGTCACCTGAGGCTGCATAAGGAAAAGTAAGTAACAAAGCTAGGCTACAGCTAGCAAGAATCTGTACAGGCTAGTTGGTGGCTAGAAGTGGAATGTGTTAATATATTAACGCTGTCAAGGATTTGTTTTGCTTTGCTGAATATAAAATAGTGAAGTAGATTTTTTTATTGGATTGCTTTTGTGTTCAGTCTAGTGTTAGATTATGTGGGCTAGGCTACCAGTTAACACACATTGGGAAGGCATAGCCAGAAGGTGGCGATTTGGTCAGAGCAGAGAACGTTTACAAGATTGTTATAAAGGCTCTGGTCAGAATGACACAGATTTATGATAAGAACCGGACAGCAAAGGATAAAACGTGAATCAAATAAACAGTTACCCAGGCTGCAAACTAAGTATGTAAAACAGAAGTTCGCTCTTTGCAATGGGAAAGTCAGTGCTTGTCATGAAAGGCATTTAAACCACTGAGACGAGATGACTAGCAATGCAAGTTAAACCAGGCGTTTAACTGTTTGCTACGTACTGCACCAAGTCGTGGACGCTGTGCGATGTGTGTTATTAGTGCTAGGATTACGTGTCATCAGAGACATTCAATTCTATTCTCTTCCTCTCTCTGGTGTCATGTAGGCAATGTGAATAATGGGCCATTTGGGCTATGTAAAATGTAAGCTCAGCTGACGTTTTATAGCGCAGTACATCCCGACAGATTGGAGTGTAGTCTACTCCGACGCGAAGCGTTATCCCACAGTCTTACCCAAACGACAGGGCACACAATGCCTCTACATAGCGTGGCTTTACCAGTGCATTTATTAGTCTCTGGCGAGAAACCAAATTTGCCAAAAGCACGCAACTTGGATCTGGAGGATTCCGCTGAACATTCTGAAATTCACAACAACTGTTTATTCTACTTTATTATACGGCTCTCTAGAATGTTGCCAGGGCTTCATTCTCACATTCTGGCCAGAGCCCTAGAGGACTCTGATTCTGGCTACATCGTCACAACGTTCTGTGTTTACTGAGGCTACCGGTATTTTAGCGAGTGTTTAGTGAATGCATTGTGGTCTAGCTAAACTGCTTAAGGGAACATCCTGGCTGGCTTGTATTAAACATTATACTGTGTATAAACAAATATGTTCAGATTAAATGAACTCAGACTTTGATATTGAAAATGATAAAAACATGTTAATGTCTACATGATTAAAAACAGAAAACAAGTAGGCCTACTAATTTTACTTTTTTTTTTTCTTGTTTAGATTTGCAGAATATCTGAAGAACAAGATCATCCCAAGTGAGACAGAGCAGCCGTCCATTTCTGGATTCCTTACTGCAAAAGATACACAGTACATTGCTACCCACCCACAACAAAAAGCCATCACAAATTCAATACTAACAGATTTGGTCATTGGATGCAACATCCCTCTCTCAGTAGTGGAGAACAGATATTTCCGGAATTTTTTGTCAGTTAGTTGGTCTCTCTCACACACACACACAAACGTACTCAAGTCACGTTGTATTGTGTTAAAGGCATGTCATGTTGTATGTTGGGACAGTGCCTAACTTCAGAAGGAAAACCATTCTTTGATTCTAAAAGTACACAGATCATCTGTTAGCTTGGACTTTGAGTTTCATGTCTTAAAATGCACATGAAAAGCATTTTTATGTGAAAAATGACATGAATGAAATGAAAAGAAAATGATTTTTGTTACACAGTACCAGTACTAGTTTTGTTTAGAATTTTGTTTTAATTTCTCACTAATTTTCCAATAAAAAATTTAAGGAAATGGTCATACTTTCACTCATTCTCACACCCTTAGCCTCAGATGTACACTGACTCACTCAAACTAAACTCACTGAAAATTTAGGATGCTTTACTAACGTTAACTAACTAATCATTGTCTCCTCTGAGATTCTTTGATTGTCTTGGGGCACAAGCTCTAAAACATTTTAAAATGGAAAAGAATGGGTGTACTGTAGTTACTTGTGCTGACTCTATGAATCATTGACATTACATTACATTTAGCAGACATTTTTATCCAAGGTGACTGGTAAAGGAGGACATACACTGCAGTGTGGAGAGGTAATACATTTGTGATCAAAAATGTGTTGATTGCCTGTAGAATAAATGGTGACTTGTTAGGGACTTGGAAAAAAATGAGACTTGGACTTGGACTCGACTTGGCTTGGGTAGGACTTGGACTTGACTTGGTCAAAAGTGCCTTGACTTGTGACTTGACTCGGACTTGAGTGGTAGGACTTGAGACTTACTTGTGACTTGCACATTAGTGACTTTGTCCCACCTCTGGTTAATAGAGTCTGACTGTGTGTAATTTACTCTCAGCATAAATACACTTGTTCTCTGAAGGCCTCAGTGGTTTGTGAGAGAACACTGAAGAACAAACAGCATCATGAAGACCAAAGAAATCACCAGACAGGTCAGGGATAAAGTTCTGGAGAAGTTTAAAGCACGGTTAGGTTATAAAAAAATATCCCAAGCTCTGAACATCTCAAGAAGCACTGTTCAATCCATCATTCAAAAATGGAAAAAGTATGGCACAGCTGCAAACCTACCAAGACATAGCCGTCCACCTAAACTGACAGAGCGCGCAAAGAGAGCACTGGTCAGAGAAGCAGCCAAGAGGCCCATGATCACTCTGGAGGAGCTGCAGAAATCCACAGCTCAGGTGGGAGAATCTGTGCACAGGACAACTATAAGTCGTACACTCCACAAATCTGGCCTTTTTGGAAGAGTGGCAAGAAGAAAGCCATTGTTGAAAGACAGGCATAAGAAGTCCTGTTTGCAGTTTGCCAGAAGCCATGTAGGGGACACAGCAAACATGTGGAAGAAGGTGTTTTGGTCAGATGAGACCAAAGTTGAACTTTTTGGCCTAAATGCAAAGCGCTATGTGTGGCAGAAAACTAACACTGCTCATCACCCTGCACACACCATCCCCACTGTGAAACATGGTGGTGGCAGCATCATGCTATGGGGATGCTTTTCTTCAGCAGGGACAGGGAAGCTGGTCAGAGTTAATGGGAAGATGGATGGAGCTAAATACAGGGCAATCCTGGAAGAAAACCTGTTGGAGGCTGCAAAAGACTTGAGACTGGGAAGGAGATTCACCTTCCAGCAAGACAATGACCCTAAACATACAGCCAGAGCTACAATGGAATGGTTTAGATCAAAGAATATTCATGTGTTAGAATGGCCCAGTCAAAGTCCAGACCTAAATCCCATTGAGCATCTGTGGCAAGACTTGAAAATTGCTGTTCACAGACACTCTCCATCCAATCTGGCTGAGCTTGAGCAATTTTGCAAAGAAGAATGGGCAAAAATTTCAGTGTCTAGATGTGCAAAGCTGGTAGAGACATACCACAAAAGACTTGCAGCTGTAATTGCAGCAAAAGGTGGCTCTACAAAGTATTGACGCAGGGGGGCTGTATACTAATGCACATCACATTTTTCAGATTTTTATTTGTTTAAAATTTTGAAGACCATTTATCATTTTTGTTTCACTTCACAATTATGTGCTACTCTGTGTTGGTCTATCACATAAAATCTCAATAAAAAACTTTTAAGTTCATGGTTGTAAGGTGGAAAAATGTGAAAAAGTTCAAGGGGTATGAATACTTTTTCAAGGCACTGTATATACAGTTTGTGTCCAAAAAAGCAAAATTATCAAATGACACACACTTTTTACATTTGGAAGAATGACATCATACACAGGTGGTGTAATGGTTAGCACTGTTGCCTCACAGCAAGAAGGTCCTGGGTTCGAGCCCAGCGGCCAGTGAGGGCCTTTCTGTGTGGAGTTTGCATGTTCTCCCTGTGTCTGCGTGGGTTTCCTCTGGGTGCTCTGGCTTCCCCCACAGTCCAAAGAATTGCAGGTTAGGTTAATTGGTGACTCTAAATTGACCGTAGGTGTGAATGATTTGTCTCTGTGTCAACTCTGAGATAACCTGGCAACTTGTCCAGGGTGTACCCGGCCTCTCGCCCATAGTCAGCTGGGATAGGCTCCGGCTTGCCTGCGACCCTGTAGAACAGGATAAGTGGCTACAGATAATGGATGGATGGATGGATGGATGGACATCATACACATCTCAAGTGAATTGATCTGTATTTATTAACAATGATTTGACATTAATGCTCTATTAGTTTGTCAGTCATTTTTTTTATTTAAGTGAATAAAATCTAAACATAGATGAACTGTGCAAAAAAAATATTCAACAGTCAGAATTCAGCTAAAGAATAGCTAATTTTTTGGGTTCAATATCTGATGCAATTTTATTTCTAGTTTATCTTTGTTTCGATACCACACTACATGTTCTAATATAAACCATCTCTTAGCACTTGTGTCTAGATATTACTGATATAATTAATGACAAATTTAGTAACAGGTGTAGTAAATGAATTGGGTCATTATTTAATTGTACATGTATACTTCTATGAGAATATGTCTGGACTTCAGTGTTTCTCTTAAGAGTTTAAGATATTTATTCAGTCCTCTCCAGTAACTGCTTTATCCTGGTCATGGTCACAGTGGATCTTGAGCCTTTACCAGGCATGATGCAAGAATATACCTTCAGTGGGCCCCACTGTGCCAGCATGCCACCTATTTGTAATATCATAAACAATATATACCCTGTAAACTTTACAGTGAGAAGATTTCAGGCAAACATTGATTATAGTTGTTCATTCTGTAATATAGCAAACGGCGCTTTTAAACAATTTTTTAAAGGTCATTTGAATCTTCTGTCAGTCTTGTGTCTTGCTCATTGTATGAATGTAAAACTTTATCTTTAGGCATGTCAAATGTGTCACTCACTTTTCTTAGTTTCTCTACCGATTGAAATGTATGTAATTGTTTTTTGTTTACATTATATACACAGTGATGCTTGAAAGTTTGTGAACCTTTTAGAATTTTCTATATTTCTGCATAAATATGACCTAAAACATCATCAGATTTTCACACAAGTCCTAAAAGTAGATAAAGAGAACCCAGTTAAACAAATGAGATAAAAAAAAAATTATACTTGGCCATTTATTTATTGAGGAAAATGATCCAATATTACATATCTGTGAGTGGCAAAAGTATGTGAACCTCTAGGATTAGCAGTTAATTTGAAGGTGAAATTAGAGTCAGGTGTTTTCAATCAATGGGATGACAATCAGGTGAGTGGGCACCCTGCTTTATTTAAAGAACAGGGATCTATCAAAGTATGGTCTTCACAACACATGTTTGTGGAAATGTATCATGGCACGAACAAAGGAGATTTCTGAGGACCTCAGAAAAAGCGTTGTTGATGCTCATCAGGCTGGAAAAGGTTACAAAACCATCTCTAAAGAGTTTGGACTCCACCAATCCACAGTCAGACAGATTGTGTACAAATGGAGGAAATTCAAGACCACTGTTACCCTCCCCAGGAGTGGTCGACCAACAAAGATCACTCAAAGAGCAAGGCATGTAATAGTCGGCAAGGTCACAAAGGACCCCAGGGTAACTTCTAAGCAACTGAAGACCTCTCTCACATTGGCTAATGTTAATGCTCATGAGTCCACAATCAGGAGAACACTGAACAACAATGGTATGCATGGCAGGGTTGCAAGGAGAAAGCCACTGCTCTCCAAAAAGAACATTGCTGCTCGTCTGCAGTTTGCTAAAGATTGCGTGGACAAGCCAGAACGCTATTGGACAAATGTTTTGTGGACAGATGAGACCAAAATAGAACTTTTTGGTTTAAATGAGAAGTGTTATGTTTGGAGAAAGGAAAACACTGCATTCCAGCATAAGAACCTTATCCCATCTGTGAAACATGGTGGTGGTAGTATCATGGTTTGGGCCTGTTTTGCTGCATCTGGGCCAGGACGGCTTGCCATCATTGATGGAACAATGAATTCTGAATTATACCAGCGAATTCTAAAGGAAAATGTCAGGACATCTGTCCATGAACTGAATCTCAAGAGAAGGTGGGCATGCAGCAAGACAACGACCATAAGCACACAAGTCGTTCTTCCAAAGGATGGTTAAAGAAGAATAAAGTTAATGTTTTGGAATGGCCAAGTCAAAGTCCTGACCTTAATTCAATTGAAATGTTGTGGAAGGACCTGAAGCGAGCAGTTCATGTGAGGAAACCCACCAACATCCCAAAGTTAAAGCTGTTCTGTATGGAGGAATGGGCTAAAATTCGTCCAAGCCAGTGTGCAGGACTGATCAACAGTTACCAGAAACGTTTAGTTGCAGTTATTGCTGCACAAGGGGCTCACACCAGATACTGAAAGCAAAGGTTCACATACTTTTGCCACTCACAAATATGTAATATTGGATCATTTTCTCAATAAGTAAATGACCAAATATAATATTTTTGTCTTTTTTGTTTAACTGGGTTCTCTTTATCAACTTTTAGGACTTGTGTGAAAAGCTGATGATGTTTTAGGTCATATTTACGCAGAAATTTAGAAAATTCTAAAGGGTTCACAAACTTTCAAGCACCACTGTAATGTGTGTGTGTGTGTGTGTGTGTGTGTGTGTGTGTGTGTGTGTATTTGGTGAATACTACATTTATGAACCAAAGTGGCATGGCTTCAAACTGAACTTCATACACATTAAAATAGCCCTTCTAAAATACATCAACTGTATTACATTTTCATGAAAAGAGAATGCTAAAAATGAGCTTGGTTGATTCATATGAACCAATTTCTTTGGAATATATCACTGTCAAGTCAAGTTTATCTGTATAGCGCTTTTAACAACAAACATTGTCGCAAAGCAGCTTTCCAGAATTTGAACGACTTAAAACATGAGCTAATTTTATCCCTAATCTATCCCCAATGAGCAAGCCTGTGGCGACGGTGGCAAGGAAAAACCCCCTCAGATGACATTAGGAAGAAACCTCGAGAGGAACCAGACTCAAAAGGGAACCCATCCTCATTTGGGCAACAACAGACAGCATGACTATAATATTAACAGTTTTAACATGAAGTCAGTTTCCTTGATGTTATAAACTCTTCATTGATGGAAACTTGAGTGCAAAACTGTTCATGACAACTGCAGTCCTAAAGTTAGCAAGTCAACTGTAGTCCTCAGCCATAAAACCATTACTGTAAGAGTCCAGAGCGTCCTCCAGGTGTGACTTTCAACCGTCTTCATGGGGCCATCCTCCACAGGAGCGATGCGATGAGACTCCAACCAGACATAGGGCACCAGGATGGATCAAGCAGGTCCAAGGAGCAGAAGAGGTCAGCATCTCGATCCCAGGACCAGGACCAACATGTAACTCAGAGGGACAGATTTGGGGGGAGGAGGGGGAGAAAACACAGGTTGTTAGGTATGCCCAATGTCACCTGAATAAGTAGGAACAATATACATATTGCACTGAGTACAAGCAGGGATTCCGGCAACTAACTATGACAGCATAACTAAAAGGGGAGAGCCAGAAGGTAACACAGGCATGAGGGAGCCCCAGGACATAAAGTAGCTAGCCACTACACCAGGGGTCACCAAACTTTTTTCCCTGGGGGCCACATTGTCGTTCTTGACTGTGATGGGGGGCCGGGGTCGGGTCAGCTATATAACACAGAATTGTATGACCCAGACAAATATGACCACCAGCAGGCCTCATTGTGTAGTAGAGATTACTAGCCTGGCACAACCATCCCCACTACTATATCCACACTACTATATCCACACTTGATTCCTGGCACATATTTGTTTATCTTTACTAGTGGTTTGCAAAAGTAGTAATCGAGTCTTCACACTTTGTTTTAATTTGAAATACCACAGATATTCCATTTATTTATTTTCTAATAAAAATAACATCAAAGCTGTCAAGGTAAGAAACATCTGCCTAGTTGAGGTGATTGACACTGGCAAAGGTGAGTGGAAAATTATAAATTGTAGGTAGGCCTGTGATATTATTAATAATATTAATAATAATTGTGTGCAGCACTTAATAAAGGTCAAATAAATAGGACTATAAAATAAGTACATTTAAAAAACAGTGAAATTATAATAATATGAGCAATAGATCAATACATCACAGCAGTTGTGCTGTGTCCTGCACGTCATTGCTCTCATCCATGGCCAAAGCAAAAAACTCGAATTCTGACGCTTTCTCATTCAGCTGGTCATACACGTTGTCCCCCAAATCTTCGGTTTGCCTGATCATAGTAGGTGCGGAGAGACTCGCCATGTTGAGCGCATCCTTCTTGTCGGGACACACCTCCTCGGCCACAGCAAGCATGCATACTTTAACAAAGTCCCCATCAGTCAACGGCTTTCCATGGGTAGCTAGTTGGTGAGCTACCTTATAGCTAGCTCGGACAGCAGCCTGGTTGATCTGGGTTTGGCAAAGGAATACATTCTGTTGTGCAGCCAGTCCGCATTTCATCCTCCGAATCCTGCCTTCTCTTGTTTGCCCTCGCAAACTAGCATACTCTTTGTGGCGGGTTTCATAGTGACGATGCAGATTATATTCTTTGAAAACCGACACACTTTCTTTACATACAAGACAAACTGCATGGTCCTTACACTGAACGAAAAAATAATCGGTGGTCCACTGTTCTTTAAAAACTCTGCACTCTCTGTCAACTTTTCGCTGACCGCTAGCCATTTTGCTGTCCTGAACACTGACAGTTCTCTGCGCGTGCGCTGCCCGTCACTGCTTGATTGCGAGCATATGACAAAAATTCGGAAAATATGAATAGTTCATTTTATAACTAAATATCAATTTTAATTGATAAAATCAACAAAATACAAGATGCAGACATGTTATTATTTGCCAAAAAGCAATTTAAAAAAATAGGCCATGACCACTTTTGGGGATTGCCTCATAGGGCCGGTTCAAGTGGTGGGGGGCAGAGGGGCTGGGGGGCCGGTCAAAGGGGGGTGGCGGGCCGGAGTCGGCCCGCGGGCCGTAGTTTGATGACCCCTGCACTACACTGTCAACAAACTCGAGTGAGCAAGCGAGTGGGGACTGACAGCATCCATACATCCCAGTTTACCAAAACACTCTATGTCTGAGGACCCTCCAGATCTACACCTTTACCTCATAAACACCATTAACAAAAGGCTTGACTAAACAGATATGTTTTCAGCCTAGACTTAAACACTGAGACTGTGTCTGATTCCCGAACACTACTTGGAAGGCTGTTCCATAACTGTGGGGCTTTGTAAGAAAAGGCTCTGCCCCCTGATGTAGCCTTCACTATATGAGGTATCAGCAGATCGCCTGCACCTTTTGATCTAAGTAGGCATGGTGGGTCATAGAGGAGCAGAAGTTCACTCAGGTACTGTGGTGTGAGACCATTCAGTGCTTTAAAGGTCAATAGTAGTACTTTATAATCAATACGAAATTTGATTGGGAGCCAATGCAGTGTGGATAAGACAGGGGTGATGTGGTCATATTTTCTAGTTCTAGTAAGGACTCTTGCTGCTGCATTTTGAACTAACTGGAGCTTGTTTATGCACTTATTGGAACAGCCAGACAGTAAGGCATTACAATAATCCAACCTGGGGGTAACGAAAGCATGAACTAGTTTTTCCACATCAAGTAGTGACATTAAATTTCTTATCTTAGCAATATTTCTGAGACGAAAGAAAGCTATCTGGGTAATGTTATCAATGTGAGTTTCGAATGAAAAACTGGGGTCAATAATCACTCCGAGATCTTTTCCTGCTGCATGTGAAGAAACAGAAAGGCCATCCAGAGTTACTGTGTAATCAGAAAACTTACTTCTAGCTGCATGTGGTCCTAGTACAAGTACTTCAGTCTTGTCAGAGTTAAGCAGAAGGAAGTTAATAAGCTTCCACTGTCTAATGTCCTTTACACATTCCTCACTTCTATTAAGCTGGTGTCTCTCATCAGGTTTTGCAGAAACATACAACTGTGTGTCATCAGCATAACAGTGGAAACTAATACAATGTTTACGAATAATATCACCCAGAGGTAACATATATAAAGAAAAAAGCAGTGGACCCAAAACAGAACCTTGTGGAACACCAAACTTTACCTCAGTACATCTAGAAATATCACTATTTATATCAACATACTGATAGCGATCAGTTAAATAAGAGCTGAGCCAGGAGAGGGCCATTCCCTTAACTCCCACAACATTTTCTAGTCTATCCAGAAGAATGGAATGATCAATGGTATCAAATGCTGCACTAAGGTCAAGCAACACAAGCAGCGAGACACAGCCCTGATCAGACCCCAACAGTAGGTCATTTACTACTTTATCCAAAGCTGTCTCTGTGCTATGATTAGGTCTAAATCCTTACTGATACATTTCATGAATGTTATTCCTAGGTAAATATGAGCATAACTGTTGTGCCACAGCTTTTTCAAGGATCTTGGAGATAAAGGGGAGGTTTGATATTGGCCTATAATTGGACAGCTGACAGGGATCAAGGTCAGGTTTTTTAATCAAGGGTTTGATAACTGCTAGTTTAAAGGATTTGGGTACATAGCCAATCGTAAGAGAAGAATTTATTATTTTTAGAAGCGGTTCAATTACTTCAGGTATTATCTGTTTGAATAGATGTGTAGGTAAGGGATCTAGTATGCAAGTTGAGGCTTTTGATGCCGAGATTAATGAAAGTAATTCAGTTTCTTTTAGGGGAGTAAAACATTCTAATTGATGATCTGATACAGTTATATTGTTAACTACAGGGCCACTTACATTGTCTGACCTTAAATTAGTAGTTTGAATTTTTTGTCGGATATTCTCAATTTTGTCATAAAAAAAATTCATGAAATCATTGCTACTACATACTACAGGTATGCATGTGTCTATAGTGGACTTATTCCTGGTTAATTTTGCGACAGTACTAAATAGGAATCTAGGATTATTTTTGTTATCTTCTATTAGGGAGGAGAGATATGTTGATCTAGCAGCACGAAGAGCTTTTCTATACTTCAGGAAGCTCTCCTTCCACGCTAATTTGAACACTACCAATTTTGTTTGACTCCATTTACGTTACAGTTTTTGAGTGGTCTGTTTTAATGTGCGAGTGTCATCATTATACCAGGGTGCTAATTTTTTGTCTCTGACCATTTTCCTTTTAAGAGGAGCTACATTATCTAAGATATGGCGGAATGTTGACTCTAAGCATTCAGTTGCCTGATCAAGTTCTGCAGGGGCTGACAGTGACCCAATCAAAGTTGATAACTCTGGGAGATCATTTATAAAGCTCTGTGCAGTAGTTGACATGAATGTACATTTAATACAGTAGCGTGGTGAGGTGCATATATTATTACTCAGACATAGTTTGAATGAGATGAGATAATGATCTGAGATAACTTCAGACTGTGGAAGTATGACTATATTTTCTACGTTTAACCTGAATGTTAGTATTAGATCGAGGGTGTGACCACCATTACGGGTCCGTCTTCTGACATTCTGATTGACCCCTACTGAATCTAAAATGGACACAAACGCTGTTTTTAAAGGGTTTTCTGGGTTATTGAAGTGAATATTAAAATCTCCGACAACTAAAGCTTTGTCTAAGGAAATAACCAGATCTGAGATAAACTCTGCAAATTCAGAAAGAAACTCAGAATATGGCCCCGGGGGCCTGTAAATAATAAGTAATGGAATTAACTGGGTAGACTTATTTTTCGAGGCTACATACATTATATGAGTATGAAGAACTTCAAATGTATTACATTTATAATGAGGTTTTTGTGTTACACCTAGATAATCATTATAAATAACTGCAACGCCTCCTCCTCTGCCAGTTAGACGAGGCTGGTGTATATAACTGTATCCAGGAGGACTTGCTTGATTTAATGCTATATATTCATTTGGCTTAATCCATGTTTCAGTTAAACAAAGTACATTAAACTCCTGATCAGTCATGAGTTCATTAACCATTAGCACTTTAGATGTAAGAGATCTAATATTTAATAGCCCCACCTTTAGATCAAAGGTGCTGGCAGCAGCTGTACAGTCAGTATGATCTAATTTTATATTGATTAGGTTACTGGAACAAACTCTGAATATTTCTACCTTTTTGTTTAGCTTGGGGAACAGACACAGTCTCGATGTAGTGGACCCTGAGTGACGACTCTGCAGCTAGCAGACAGTCGGTTTAGCCTGTTCATCTGCTCCCTGGCCTTGGCTCTGGATTGTCAGAAATTAACTAGGCCTGTTCTGAAACTATGACCTATGCTGCAGGAAATGAGAGCAGCACCTTCCCGAGTGGGATGGATACCATCCCGCCCTAACAGGCCAGCAGTGCTCTCAAAATTAGCCCAATTATCTATAAAGCCCACACTGTTTTCAGAGCACCACCTGGACAGCCAGCAGTTCAGCGACCATAACCTGCTGTAACATACATTGCCACGCCACATTGGGATGGGGCCAGAGCATACTACAGCATCAGGCATCGCCTTCGCTAATTTAAACACCTCTACAAAGTTACTCTTAGTAACCTCAGACTGACGAAGGTGCATATCATTAGCTCCTGCATGGATAACTATCTTTGAGAACCTGTGCTTGCCTAGGACCCTAAGATTACCTGCTATGTCCGGTGCCCTGACTCCCGGTATACACCTGACTAAAGCTGCTGGTGCCCCTAAAGGCTGAGCTGATTTCACGTGCCGTATGATAGAGTCCCCTATAACCAGAGCTCTTTCAGGTTTCTCAGCGGGTGCATCACTAAGGAGAGCAAATCTGTTCGACACGTGACGTGGAGAGGAGTGGTGCTCCCATGGGCGAGCCTCAGCGGTAGCTTTGGCTCTACGCTTATGCCGCCAAGCCGTCACCCATTTGCCCTGCTGTAAGGGCTCTAATGCCGGAGTTGGGGGATTACTAACTCCACCTAGGGCATCCAGACTTTCCTCTACAGAAACTACACTATTTTCACGCTCACTGACCTTCTCTAAAGCCTGGACACGCGCTTCTAGCACTGTAATCTTCTCTGTCAGAAAGCTAACTAATCTGCACTTATCACAAATAAAGCTATCGCTAGCGATGGAGGAAGAATGACTAAACATCCTGCACTCAGCACACTGAACAGGCTGAAGGTGTGCCATGATGAAAAGATTCATGTACCCTTAAAGGACCCATGGCATGGTGGTTTGTTGATGCTTTAAACGGGATCGTGGAGGCTTCCGGATGTTATATCCGCAGCCTTTCTCAAAATGAACCCTCAGAACATAGATATATCCTCCTGGAAGAAAGCCCCATTTCAGCCCTTTTCCCAGTGCGTCGTTTTGCTAATGAGAAGCAGGAGGCGGGGAAGGGTAGAGGGTGGGGGCGTGCCATGGGGGGAGGGGCTGCCATCTGCCTCCCAAGCCGGCCAAGAGCGCTCCTCGTCGGGCACGGCCAGGCAGGCGAATGCCCTGGTCTGTCCGCCCTGTCTAAAAAAATGGTACAACTCGAGCCCATGGTAAAACTGGGACTTTGTCGGGTTTTTTTCAGCCTGAGGCCCATGGTAAAACTGAGCAGTTTTACCATGGAGGAGTGGGGACTTTGCTGTTTACTCGCCCCTGGGAGAACCGCTGCCTCCACGGGCGGCTGGTGCCGCTGGAGGGCCGCCCGCGCGACCTCGGCTCCCGACAAAAGATTGGATCTAGGGCTGACTTTCAATGGATCGCAGCGATGGAGCTGCTCTGCCACTCATGACACCCCGGTCCAGAATCAGGGAAAAATACCGCGCGCTGACGTCATTAAGGTGCGACGCGAGAAAATAAAATAAATTCAACAAATGTTTGGGTTTTTACTGAACAAACAAACAAATAAAATGAACGACTGACTTAAAAAAAGAATGTGGGTGTCTTTGTAAAAACTGTTTTGATTGGCTATTATAACAGAGGTAGCGCAGAGTACCTGGCTAACTGCAGGAAGCGGTTAGCTGCACAGCTAATGTAGCCATTGCAAATGCAGCGATTTTAAAACACGGCAAAACGACTTAACAGTTATACACTTACTTGTTCGGTGTTTGTGGCTGATGCGGCAGGGATGCTTGGTACGGACCCAGGCTTCAGTGACAGTTGATGTGCAAAACCTGCCCTGTACTGTCCCAAGTTGTGGAAACATTCATCAGGAAAATGCTTCCGACAAACATACACCGTCTTAGGTAGACCCGACGGCGTATTATTGAAGTAAATAAAATTAAGCCACTGCGTCTTCAGGGGCTCTCCCGTCGGCAGTAAAAACAGACTCTTTTCTGTGTTGTCACATCCATGTACAGCGCAATTTCCATGTTTCGCTCGCTTAGGTGGTGCCATGTTGTTGTGTCCTCTATGGTCTCCTCACTACAACTGGGTGGGCAATTCATACAGTGGGTGGGAATCCAGAGGGGGGGGCGTGGGGATCATCTCCCTTGCTGACGTAGTAAAGAGAAGAGTTTATCAACGCGCTGTTTTGACGCGCCATTCTCAAATGTTGGGCATAGTTTGGTTTACACATTATGAAATTTCTAGCCACTGGGGTGACTTAAGAAGGTCAGAGGAACTCATTTTAACGTTAAAAAACCTCAGAAAGTGAAAATTTCATGCCATGGGACCTTTAATCAAATATCTGTTGATATTAAAGCAGATCCGATGTGGATGGCCTCTGCTTGTAGTCTTTATGCAGGAGGAGAAAAAAAAGAAAACGAAAGCTTCCGGTCTCGGCGTTCTTCCGAAAAAAGAAAAAAAATGGAAAAAGGAAAGCAAAAGTGGAAAGTACAAAAAGGAAAGCAACAGTACAATAAACATGAAGATGATACTGGAAAATTATTTGTAAAAAATGTTTTTTTAAAGATTAGTCATTAACGCCAACACTCGCGGGAAAAAAGGACTCGTCGCAAACAACTCAGGAACCAGGAAGTGCATAGCACTTAAATAGCCTCACTGTCTATTTACATGTTTTGTAAGTTGAATTTAATGAGGCTGTAAGTGCCCCTTGCTGCAACACTCATATTTGTCAGGGCGCAGGCACTTACGGATGTATGTGCAGGGCAGAGCGGGGTAGCAAACAGGAAACGTAGCCAAATAACAAAACTAGAATTGTTGTCAAAAAGCAAGCAAGGGTCGGTTGATCACCAAACAGGGCAATAAAAAGGAGACAATAGGCATAGAAATAAAGAGATGGTGCATGTCAGGAAAACTAGAGGCAGACAGAAAGGCTTGGTATGGCTGGGTAAACTCAGAACGATACTTCACAATGACAGTGAGATTGAGAAAGGCTTAAAGGAGATACGCAGAACCATGGCCTCACTTTTTGTTTATAAATGCCCTGAGACCTCAGGAATGGCATAAGAATAGCTTTAAGCATTAACAATAAATCTAATATAGTAATTTTTACAATTAAAGTGATTCATATAGGTAGCAGTCTGAGTGAATGACCTTGACATCTGTGACGTCAGAGCGGGAAGGCTATCGGTCTCGTCACCATTTCCGCTATTGAGGTATTTCACCTGACGTCACAGGGTCACGTGACGCCCCGGTGTCCGCCATTTTGAACGTCAAGCTAGCTAATGTCAACAACAGTAGCTGGTATGTTACTGTAGCAATGTTTACGTTCAGTCATTTGGATGACTGTTAAAACCTTTCAGTCTCAAGTTTTTCCTTTACTGGATTTACTAGTTTACTGAGCTAGCGCGCCGGCCGCCGGCAGGCTAGCGTGCGCCGGCCGCCGGCAGGCTAGCGTGCGCCGGCAAGCTAGCGCGCGCTAGCTCCCAGCTTGCCCGAGCGTGCTAGCTCAGTAAACTAGTAAATCCAGTAAAGGAAAAACTTGAGACTGAAAGGTTTTAACAGTCATCCAAATGACTGAACGTAAACATTGCTACAGTAACATACCAGCTATGATGTTGTTGACATTAGCTAGTGCTAACAGCTAGTTGCTAATACACTGCTACAACTACACCAACCCTAATAATACAGTTCTTGGTCATTGCCTGGTAACAGCAAATTTATAACGGGCCATGTCTCAACAGACTAAGAAGTTATTTCAATGACATTTAATAACATTTTGTTTATCCTGAGGACCGAAAGTAAATGAAAATGTGAACAAACCTTAGCTGTAATAAGATGGCGACCACCGGCTCCAGGGACGACCCGCTGATGTAGGCATGTTACCCAGCCTGGTTTTTAACGACATAGGTATACAGATCATGTGGGCCAAATTCAGGTAAAGATGAGGGCTTCGTGTACTTCCGTACGTCAGTGAACAATCCTGGTGGAAGCAGGTAAACGTCGTTCTCTAAACCTGCTAACCTCAATTTTTGCAAATACCTCTCCCTCTGCTCGCCCTGTAAATGCCCTACGTCGCTGGATAGTGAAGGTGTTTTCTGCATCTCGCTCCTTTTTCTTTTATGTTTTTCATTTGTCGCCTTCCTCGCATTCAAACTGATTCGAGCCATGCCGTCCAAAATGGCAGCATCACATGACTTGGTCACATGAGTGAAATACCTCAATACTAAAACACAGAGCTAACTGCAACTTTGATCCTCCATTTTGAGCTAATTTATCGCCATGCCACATATATGTGTTGCTGGCGGGTGCAGCAACACGACAGAAGGTGGATTTATGTTGCATTCATGACCCAAGGATGTTCAAACTGCAAAGATTTGGACACGTTTTGCAAGAAATTCATAGATTGGGTGCCTATGAAGTGGTTTCTTCTCTGCTCTGCACATTTTACTGAGGACTCATATGAAACCTCTGATCTGTTGAGGAGTGTTAGCTATAAGCCCGTATTGAAAGAGGGTGCAGTATCAACAATTAAAGGAAAAGAAAACTACAAGAAAAGGAAAGTAAGTTCAGTTGCACCAGTTCTCTTGGAGTGTGAGCTGTCACACTAATGAGAGTCACATGAGACTGTCAGTTCAATTCCATCCAATTCTCTAGACGGCTTTATTCTCTGGCTTTATTTCGTAATATTTTCCATCAGTTATTTAAGAAAGTGAAAATGTTATATATTATAGACTCATTACACATAAACTAAAATGTTTCAAGCATTGTTCTATTTTAATTTTAATCAGTATGGCATACAGTACAAAAACATAAAAAAACCATCTCAAAATATTAGAATATTTAATTTTGAGTTTGAGTAAAACAGTATGAACACAGTGTATCTCTCGGTCTAGTTCAGTACACACAACCACAATCATGGGGAAGACTGCTGACTTGACTGTTGTCCAGAAGATGATCACTAATGCCCTCCACAAGGAGGGTAAGCCACAAAAGGTCATTGCTGAAAAGGGTGGCTGGAAAAGGTGCACAAGCAACCGGGATGGCCGCAGTCTTGAGAGGATTGTCAAGAAAAGTTGATTCAAGAACTTGGGAGAGCTTCACAAGGAGTGGACTGAGGCTGGTGTCAGTGTATCAAGACCCATCACGAACAGACATCTTCAAGAAAGGGGATACAACTTTCGCATTCCTAATATGAAGCTACTCCTGAGCCAGAGACAATGTCAGAAGTGTCTTATCTGGGCTAAGGAGAGAAAGAAATGGACTGTTGCTCAGTGGTCCAAAGTCCTCTTTTCAGATGAAAGTACATTTTGCATTTAATTTGGAAATCACGGTTCTAGAGTCTGGAGGAAGAGTGGAGAGGCACAGAATCCAAGGTGTTTGAAGCCCAGTGTGAAGTTTCCACAGTCTGTGATGATTTGAGGTGCCATGTCATATGCTGGTGTTGGTCCACTGTATTTTATCAAGTCCAAAGTCAACACAGCCATCTACCAGGAGATTTTAGAGCACTTCATGCTTCCATCTGCTGACGAGCTTTTTGGAGATGCTGATTTCCTTTTCCAGCAGGACTTAGAACCTACCCACAGTGCCAAAACTACTACCAAATGGTTTGCTGACCATGATATTACTGTGTTTGATTGGCCAGCCAACTTGCCTGACCTGAACCCCATAGAGAATCTATGGGGTATTGTCAAGAGGAAGATGAGAAACACCCGACCCAAAAATACAGATACTCTGAAGGCCACTATCAAAGCAACCTGAGCTTCAGTAACACCTCAGCAGTGCTACAGACTGATCACCTCCATGCCACACCGCATTAATACAGTAATTCATGGTAAAGGAGCCCCAACCAAGTATTGAGTGTATTAATTAATATACTTTTCAGAAGTTGGACATTTCTGTATTGTAAATACTTTTTTTTGATTGATCTTAGGGAATATTCTAATAATTTGAGATACTGGATTTCTGATTTTCATGAGCTATAAGCCATAATCATCAAAATTAAAACAAAAAAGGCTTTAAATATTTCACTTTACATGTAATGAATATAGAATATATGAAAGTTTATCTTTTTGAATTAAATTATGAAAAAAAGGAACTTTTTCATGGTATTCTAATTTTATGAGATACACTAGTGTATGTATATATATATATATATATATATATATATATATATATATATATATATATATATATATATATACATATATATATATATATATAGAGAGAGAGAGAGAGAGAGAGAGAGAGGAGAGTTTGTTGAAAATAGACTACACTGACATAATATGTTGAATGGATGACCGTCTGCTATGAAGGATATTTGATACACCTGTCTTTTGACACATAGGTACCAATGGAAGGAGAAAAATACTCTACTCAGTCTTGTCAAAATAAAATGATTTTTGTGGACTGATTTGTGTTAAACAATGTCAGGACATAACTATGGTAATTTTAAAAAGCATCACAGTCAGATTGATTCCTGTTGCCAACACTAGACATTATATGTATTTATTCAATAAAAGACAAGGAGAGACTGTATATATGGTTATGATTATTTACTCACCTTGATCTTTCCTCTCCATCTAGGCAAAGTATCACATTCAATAATGCCAGGAAACTGATTGAGTGGCAGCATGGATCTTTGGATATTTCCATCTTCACTCCCAAACTTGTCAGAGGCTCTGTATGAGAGTTTCATGCTGGGCAATGATTCAGATGACAGCTTAAGGAATGCCACTGACCACAGCTTCACCAAGACCAGCACAGTGGTCATCACTTTCATTTACTTTGTAGTTTGTGCTGTAGGGCTTAGTGGCAATGTTCTTGTTATTTATGTCATTTTGCGTTATGCCAAGATGAAGACAGTCACCAACATCTACATCCTCAATTTGGCTGTGGCTGATGTGCTTTTCATGATGAGTCTGCCCTTCATTGCCATCCAGTTAGCCTTGGTTCACTGGCCCTTTGGGGCAGTATTGTGTCGTGTGGTCATGACTGTGGATTCTCTCAATCAGTTCGCCAGCATCTTCTGCTTGATGGTGATGAGCATTGATAGATATTTGGCAGTGGTGCATCCTATCAAGTCCACCAAGTGGAGGAAGCCTCGAATGGCCAAGACCATCAATCTGGCAGTGTGGGGAGTCTCCTTGCTGGTCAACTTGCCTATCATCATCTACAGCAGCTTGATCTTCAAGCCAGGTGGTTGTTTCTGCACCATTGTATGGCCTGAGCCACAGGAGGCCTATTACACAGCCTTCATGTTCTACACTTTCTTCCTGGGCTTCTTTCTGCCTTTAATGGTCATTTGCCTGTGCTATCTACTCATCATTATGAAAGTAAAATCATCTGGGATACGGGTGAGCTCCTCCAAGCGGAAGCGCTCAGAAAGGAAGGTGACACGCATGGTGTCCATTGTGGTGGCTGTGTTTGTGTTTTGCTGGCTTCCATTTTATGTATTTAATGTGACATCTGTGACTGGCACCATTAGCACCACACCCATCTTGAGGAGCACCTTTGCCTTTGTGGTGGTGCTGGGATATGCCAATAGCTGTGCTAATCCCATTCTCTATGCCTTCTTGTCAGAGAATTTCAAGAAGAGCTTCCAGAATGTTCTGTGTCTGAAAAAAGTAGGTGGCCTGGATGAGATTGAGCGTAGTGACAGTAAGCAAGACAATACACGGATGAACCCTAGTGAAACTCAAAGCACACTACTAAATGGAGACCTACAGACCAGCATCTGAGAGAGAGGAACAAAGCACTTCTATACCTTTAGACACAGATAAGGTTATACTCCAGGCACTTGTGAAAGAAACAGATGGACAAAGATATTTAGGGAAAAAATACCCTGAGGAAAAAGACTGCTGAATTCAACAGACGGTAGGCATCAACCATCTGATGGCAGGCATTTCACTAGCTGACAAAAGGAAAAAGCATGACTTATCATTTTTATCCAGTTATAGATCAATGTGAAACTGTCCTACTGATGAAAGAAAAGGAAGGCCAGCCAAAGTATTCATCATCTTTTCGGAACATTTGTCTTACTCTTCATCTGCAATATGTTGAATATATTAAAACATTTTTCTAGTAATATTTCAGAACTATTGTAGACTGTAGGTCTGTGGGCATTATAATGTTTTGACGAAGCCATTGCAAATGGAAGAGCAAGATGACCATGGATTTCTCCAGAAAGCAGACACTCATGTAACTCTACCACGTATGGTCATCTGTTATCAACAAGTTACCCCAAGAGTACAGTCTTATCATTCTGGAGCATGCTCACAAATGCAACTCATATTATTAACAGTGCAGTACCCATCTATCCTTTTTCATGGATTAATCTCTTTTTCTTTCATGAGCAAAATGTAAGAAGTACTATTTTAATGAATGAAATTCGTATTATTGTAGGTGCTGCAGATATTCAGGATTTTGGGCTATTGAAAAGTAAAGGTGCCCATGTGTGGCATTGCCTGTGAATGCTTACTATGAATCTACAGAAGGTACCTGAACTTGTCTAATTATGTAATCTTTCCTTTCGGACAGGATGAATAGTTTTTTACTTTCCCTTTTTCTTGTAAACAGTATTTGCTAAGACCTCTGCTGATACACCATTCATGTGAAAAGTCCATCTCTTACCCAAATGTAGCTTATTTATAATATTTAATGGAATAGCTGTTGGCTTAACATGAAACAAACTGCTGCTAGATTGTATAGATTTCGATTTAATTCTGGAGATGTTACATTCTTGATCTTGTCATAACCTTGCTTAAAATGTTCTATCATCTCTGACTGGGCACATGTCTATTACAAAGAATAAATTACTCTCAGTGCTTTATATAGTTGTACTATATGTAATTACAATCAGTAAATATCTTAAATATCTTGTATCAAAACAGCTTGACTAATATTTACATCCCCTGAAGTGTCGATGTATTTGTATATCAAGTCTTAAAGGTTTTTCTTCTATATTATTTGTATACATTGGAACAAAATTTTGTTTTATTCAGGACCACAATGCAACACATAATACAGCAGTACAATACACAGGAAATACAAATACACATCAGTGGGAGGTCCTTCTTTATCTATGTTTGTTTACACCAGTCTTTATGGAGATTTCAATTTGAGAAGAGCTAGAACATGTGCCTTCTTCGGCAGTCATGTTCCTTTAAATTCCTGACAGTTTCTTTCACTCCTCTGTTCCTGAGAATTCATTGCCTGCTATAGTTCCTGGTAAAAATGGTACCACACCAGGTTATTGGTGTGGTTACATTTATCTGCTTGAAAGGGTTGCTTGGTGTGTCTTTTCCCATGTTTAGACATGTCAAGGTGTGAAGGTGCTCTGTTTAAATAGAATCTATTTCTAGTTCTTGTCCAAATGTCAATTTACTGCAAGAACAATTGTGTTTAAATCAGAAAACATCTGACTACTTGTAGATATTTCAAATGCACATCATTTAGATAAATAAAGGAAACTGTCTGTAGACACTGATACAGTGCCCAAACCCTTTCAGACTCACTGTACAATTTAAAAGCTTGCACATCAATGCTAAATTGTATGCGACATGATAGCGCAAAGAGTAGAGCATGCTATATGATACTGCAATAATAAATATTTTGCACCTTAATTTCTCATTCTCATCTCATTATCTCTAGCCGTTTTATCCTTCTACAGGGTCGCAGGCAAGCTGGAGCCTATCCCAGCTGACTACGGGCGAAAGGCGGGGTACACCCTGGACAAGTCGCCAGGTCATCACAGGGCTGACACATAGACACAGACAACCATTCACACTCACGGTCAATTTAGAGTCACCAGTTAACCTAACCTGCATGTCTTTGGACTGTAGGGGAAACCGGAGCACCCGGAGGAAACCCACACGGACACAGGGAGAACATGCAAACTCCGCACAGAAAGGCCCTCGCCGGCCACGGGGCTCGAACCCAGGACCTTCTTGCTGTGAGGCGACAGCGCTAACCACTACACCACCGTGCCGCCCACACCTTAATTTAAGGTTCATTAATCTTAAGGATGAACAGACAGAACAGTGGCAAATCCCCATCCATTTGTTACTGAGAGTTCTTGTAATGGAAGAAGCTGCATGGCACTACAGCACATTGCATTGCATTGCGGGGAAACATTGCCATCTGGTGAGGGACACAGTGTTTGTTGACCCACTGATATACATAACATAAATACAATTAGGAGTGTAGACTAGTATGATGCAGCAAACATTGTGATGCCTGCTTTTGTCTCTCATATAATCACTTTACAATTTTGGAAGTGTGCAATTCCAGTGACTGAGTTTGAATACTTGCAAATGACTCAATGACTGTCAGTTATTCTATGTTTTATTTTAGATACCACTAACCAAATACAGCATTTGTATGCTTCTGTAAAATATGTTTAATATTAACATATTTTATACTCATGATGGTGTTTGTTCAGTATTTTTACTTGGAAGCAAAACACTTTCTCATTAACAATCCTGCAATCTTGCTTTATGCCAAGGATTATATAAATGTTCAGTAAAAGAGCAACTCCAGTTGCCTTTATTCCTTTCGTTGCACACCATCTGCATCACCAACTGTCATGGTGCATTTACAGGGGTTGGGCTTGAGCGAGTCCTTTAATTCCTGACCACAACCTTATAAAGCCCAATTATGTACCCTCAACAAAACTTGATTGCAGTCTTCGTTGTTCTGTATGATAGGTGGATGAGTGCTGTCCTTGTGGAAGTAAAAGCTCATTATACAAGTGTTATTGAATTCTTGAAACTGATTAGTTAGATGATGTTTAACTTTCTGTAAAACTGCTCAAACAGTAGCGCTGGCTGCAAGGCAAATCACAGATTTATATTAGTGTCATTGTTTCTATAGTAACAACTTAGCCAGGGACTTATATGGCAGATGCTTCCAATAATATAAGACTAATAACCAGATGAAATAAACATTTATTTAACAAGGAAAAGTGTATAGTCATTGATAAGGTGACGTTTCTGTAAGAGAACATTTAACATTCACCATTTTGGGGTGGTAACACAGCCTCACATAATGGCATTGACTATTTTTCTATAATAGCACACCCTGGAGTGTTTCATAAAGCTGATAACCTTTATTAGATTGTATGCACTGGTAATGTTTATAACAATCTGATGGTCCAATAGCTACAGACAATTTGCATAATACCTTTACTTTCTCAGAATGAGACAACACAGAAATGAAGTTGTGGGATCCAATCAGTGAAATGATGCCTTGGCTAGTGTGAATTTAATAAATGAGTCACATACAGATGAAATAAAGGAATGAGACACAAAGCAGTGTGAACTGAAAAGCTTGACCGACACAGTAGGCTAAATAAAGATTGCTGTTCTATTTCTTCCAAGCTTAATTTTCATTGCTTGATGATTGACTTTATCTTAAATGCATCTGAGAGAGTTGTACCTAACACTCAGTTCCAAATAATATACTTTTGGCTTAGGCGCAACATTCAGTAAAGCAAAAAATAAACCTATAGAAAGCTAGAAAAATGGAAGAAAAGAAACAGCCTTAAGGAGATTGAAAACTACCCATGAGTGGTTTTTCAAGGAGTTAACTACATTTCCTTTGTAGGTTTTCCACTAAATAATTAAAAACCTGCCACTTAATGTTAAATATGTTTTCTCTGATTTCTCATTTATAGCAGCAAACCTCTCATCACTAACTGCCTCTGAAACTATACATTTACTAGCTCTGATTTTTGCTGTTCTGTCATTGTGCTTGTCTATCCCACACTAAAGATGTGTTTTAACAGCATGGGATGAGCTGATGTCATGGTGTGGCTCTGTAAAATGTGTTAGCAAAAGAACAGTTCTTTTGTCAGAAATTAAATAAGCATGATTTTTTTTTTTTTTAAATGAAATTCACAGTAGTCGCTCTTTAAGGAACTGTAACAATACCTTTTTGTTAAGGGCTACAGCCAAGTCACTTACATATTGCCTTTTACTGAGATGTACATTAATTACATGCAGTTATTTAGTTGAGTAAGAAAAGAGTCTAGTTTCAGAGAAGCATTATGAAGTTAAAATAATCCACTGGTAAAGGGAATGTTCAATTTAATTATGAGCTTTGTGTTGTTATGGTTTTGTGAAAGTCTCAAGAGGCAACAAGCCTTACTGCGATTAGCTAGTAAATATTCCTGAAGCTTAACTGACATTTATTTAGCGCATGATTAAGTTATTGACCAGTAACAAAATCTGGTCTCTCTGTGGGTCAGTGTTGGGGAGTGAATATTCCCCATCTGCAGGCAGAAGTGAAAGAGAGAGAAACTAAATGCATGTTCATAACTGGTAACTGAGAGCTTCAGAAATTTGTCACTATTTAATTAAAATTAGTATTTCACTACTTTTGAGTTAGTGAGAGTGGTGACACTGCCTCTTAATTTAAAGGTCACAATAAATTAGCATTCAATAGCAAAGCATTATTTTCTTTCAAACTACCAGAATGTTACTCTGAATGCTAAGCAGACTATAAAGTCTGAGTTGTTTGTCTTGGTGCATAACTGAAAAAGAGGGAAAACACCTAACTTGCCTAAAGAAGAAATCACTTGTAAAGAGCTGATTTCTTTGCTCCATGAATTACTGTGACTTAAAAAGCTTGTTGCATAAACAACAGAATCAGACATTTCACTACAAAGGCTTATAATTTACATATAATTAAACTGTACTCAATTCTTGAAACAACCAAGAGGAACCAAACAAAGAACATGTGTGCAAAAGATAAAGAAAGACAAGACACGGGTCCAGTTGGGTTTTAATCAGTTAAATACTTCTCCTGTTTCCCTGAATGACCAAAGTGAGATTCCAGACAAGCCATGATCGTTTGCTTCACCCCATTTAGTTCTGGCATAGAAAGGGCAACAATGACTAAGAAATGCAACAATGGATAAGAAATGGATTCTGCAAAAATGAAGACTCATCTAGTACATTAAAAACAAAACAAAAAAAACACCACAAAAACAAAAACCATAAGCACACCAGTTACATTTCGAGGTATTCGATGTGGCATTATGTGACAATTGCAACTGCTGACTTGCCATAAGCCGTGCAACCTTGATGTAAGATATATTTCTGTGAAAACTGGTGTTGTTAAAATATCACACAGACACACAAATATACTGATGTGTTATTTTCTGTCTTTAGCTTCACATACAAACAGCATACGGATTTAAAAGAGCAGCACTGGGTTTGTGTGCAGAGGCACCAGTGTGCACAAGGCACGATGCCTTAGAGAATACTGCCAGAGGCAGCCCCTTGTATTCCAACAATCCACACCTCCCACTCTAGGGTTGGTTAGTATGACACATTTGCATTAGAATACTTTCTTGACAGGGGACTGTTTGTGATTATGAAAGAATTTTTGTACTTTTGGTTGAGGTTAGCTCAAGCTGGAAGCTTTGAAATGAACAAATTTAAACAAATTTATCCCCTTCCTTCAGTTTTCCCTCTGAAGCTATGCTCTCAAAACACATAATGGCTAATACAAGAAGGTGGAACATTCAAAACAAACATGATTAACATACAGCTAGTGATGCCCCCTTGTCCTGATTTTTTTGGAGGGCCACAATCCCCACCCCGAGTTTCTACTCTGAGCTTTGAAGCAGAGATGTGAGGAAGTCAAATAGTAAAACCCCATTTCCAAAAAGTTTGGATGCTGCATCATGTTAGGAAGGCACCATGAATGCTGAATGATGCATACAGGTTTTGGAGTAACTTGCTGCCTTTCAGATGACAGCTTTTTCAGGAAAGGCCTTGTTTATTTCAGCAACACAATGTCAAACTGCATTCGGCATGTGTTACAACTGCATGGCTCTGTAGTCAGAGTGTCCGGGTGCTAAACTGGCTTGCTTGCAGTCCAGACCTGTCTCAGATTGAAAATATTTGGGCATTATGAAGTGCACCATACAACAAAGGAGACCCTGAACTTTCGAGCAGCTAAAAAACTGTATATCGGGCAAGAATGGGACAACATATCACTTTCAAAACTACAGCCTCCTACTGGTCTCCTCAGTTCCCAAACATGAGTGTTATTATAAGTAGAGGTGATGCAACAACTTTTTTGAAATGTGTTGCTGGAATCAAATTTTTTTTAATATATATATATTGTATTAGTGTGTGTGTGTGTGTGTGTGTGTGTATATATATATATATACACACACACACACACACACACAAATTCTCAGTTTCAACATCCGATATGTCATCTTTGTATTTAATCTTTCAAGTAAATATAGGGTTTCCATGATTTGCACATCACATTCTGTTTTTATTTACATTTTACACCATGTCCCAACTTTTTTGGAATTGGGGGTTGGAAAATATAAAAAAAGTGTTCTTAAAACTGGCTTAAAAACTGCTGACCTCACACCTCACCATTACCCAATAACTATCAGGTGCCCTAGAGCAGGACGGGTCGTGTGTTGGAACACAGTACGGCGGGGGGGGGAACACAACCACATAACACACACTATGCTACCATATGCTAGGTCATGCTTTTAAGTGCATAGGCTTCGGCGTGCTGTAGTGTGAGAAAAAATAAAATTAGGAACATTTCAAATGCCTTGCTTTCCATACTACTATGAGACGGAGACAGACTACCTGAGACGGAGGTATAGAAACATTTAGGTCAGCAGGGACAGTCAGCAATACAGCTTGCATTAAAATGCTTACAGTAACCACCTACATGGTAAGGTCAAATTAAACCACATTTTATAGAATCTCTGTATCTAATCTGTAAGAAAGTGACCAGACGTCAAAACAAATGTGCGTTAGGACAAAACCTGTGGCCAAATTCTTATCCTGGGTCACTCGTTATTAAAAGATCCAATAAATATTCTGAACAAGAAGTACACTGTTCCTGGAAGAGTTCCTTTTTTGTGTCTCTACCTGACTGTCACATTGCAGGGACCATTCACAACATAATAGAAGTGACGCAAACTGTTCGACAGTTACGTCATTTTGCATGCGGCAAAAGCACAGCATCATGGCGAATATAGAGGAACATGAGCATGAAATGGTTATATTTTACTGTTTTATTGTGTTTTTGAGAATAGTAACAATATAGCTAATGGAACATTTGAAACCTGTTGCATGCACAAAGTGCAATTTTATACTTTATGTCTATTTTTGACTGCTTGCCACTTGTGTGATGGTTTTGACTCGCCACATCTCGCACAGCGGAGATGTTCTGCTTCATCAGTCATGCTGTGCTGTTAATACAAGACAACCTTTAGGAATTGCTTGTTACATATATATTTATTTTAAATGCCGAGTGAGAGAGTTGATCTCTAAAACATGCGTTTGACCAAATCGTTTCAGTTATGAAAATGGCCTCTACCAATCACAGATAAAGTTGAAGCAAGAAGATGCTGATCGAATTTCTTAAAACTGGCAAACCCTTCTTTAACACCTGCCTTGCATAGGCCTACTGTACAGGCTTGGCTCTTGTGGGATGATCAAAGGTAAATCACACAGAGGCTCACAACAATAAAATAACACTGTCTTGCCAAATATTGCCTCAAAAAATGGTCAGGTCTGCTACTCCTCTTCATCAGAGGGCCAGCATTAGTTTTACAATACCTTACCAAAATTGTTCACAACACAATAGAGATACAAATTATAAATTTGGGGTAAGGAAACCCTGCAGACAGAAACAACTGCACTTCAACAAAACACGGAAGAGAATTCTAAAAACAAAAAGTGAATGCGGATTGCGTACTCAAGAATATTGAAATAAACAGAAAACGGAAATAGCACACACTTGCCTAGGCTCTTGGCTTCCGTGGCAGTGCTGACCCAGACCTACATAATTTACTGCTTCAGGCAAGTCCATGCTTAAAATAAATGGAGACTAGATACTGAATTCATACAGTATTTCATGACCAATATCAAACAATATTCATAATAATTCCTTTAAAAACAAAATAAAAAACAAACCTTTCTTTGATGTGCTAGTCCTTTTTTTTTTTCTTTTGGACATTTTGCTGCACTGAGTTCACAGTTCATATGCAAAATAGACAGTGACTCACCCCAGCAGGCTTCTAATGCTTGGTCAGTTTGATTGAGAGCACCATGGGGAAGAAAAAACAGAACAACAAAAGAGGAAAATAAAAAAAATAAAATAAAATAAATGGGGGAAAACCCTCTATAAAAACAACAAAAACGAGTCAAAAGTTGAGATGTGCCTCTACTCTTGTTTTCACAGATCTGTTCATTTCACCCTCCTCTCCTTTTCTTTAGCGGTGGAGAAAGTGACGAGAGGCGGAAAGCAGTCATGCACTTCTTCCTCTCCTCCGCTTTTCTCACATCAAGTAACAGTTAGCTCAGTGCTGGTTTGAATGTGTTGCATGATTTGTTTAGTTTTTTGTCTCTTTTGCTTTGGCCCCTATGTGGGAAGGAAGCGATGGGTAGTCACAGTTTCAGGTAGGCTCGTGTTAATTGTGTACTCTGCTGCAGGGGTGATGTCCCTCTCAGCCACTCTCACTGGATGAACGAAGCATTCCACAGTCAGATGATCAGTGTGTTAAAGCTACTCATATTCAAGGAACTGTTTATGGTAGAATAACAAATACCTGCAGTGAAGAGAAATACACACTTACTCAATATAGCATCCTCACTGAAACACTGGATTTAAAAAAAATCTTTGCAAATGGACAAGTCAGTTGTGAGACTCAACTTGGACTTGCTTTCATAAGATGGCGAGATTAATATTTTGCGTAGAATAATGAATGTTTTGGATTAAATAAAAAAAGATTAAATCAAAAACAACTGTGCATATTATAGTGGATGGCTTACCCATGATCACAGTCTAGAGAATACTATTTAATAATTAAATCAAAACATTAGCCTCAGGCTGCCATGTAAAAAGACATCTTAATCACCATTATGCCAATAAAGTAACAGCCACTGAATTCATATATTACAGAAATAATTAAAATATGCTTGGGCTGTCATTGAGTGTAAGGTTTTGTTTTTGAATAAACAATGTATGCCAGACGTAAATTAAGAAATGATTTAAGCTGGAAATGTAGCTGTGTATTCGCTATAAGCAAGCCTTTGGGAACGCTAAAAATAGGGAGATAATGAGCAGATGATTTGGATCAATGCACAGAATTTAAAAGGCAAAGACTAAAATAATTTAAGGTAACAATAATACAATAATTCATTATAAATTGATTATTTATAAAATAATATTTTAAAATGTGTAAATAAGCTAGCAGGGTGTACTTCCTGTAACTCTGATAGCCATTTTCTACATAATCATTCGCAAATTAGCAGTAAGCCTTTCCCCAAATTCTGAACAGAGTGGGTCACATATCAACTGGAGGCTACGAAATTGAATCATCTTATAAATCATAGCAGATTCAGTGGTATTGTCAAATACTGAATCATTGTCTTATGAAGCAAAACTGAATCATTTTATGGGAGCTTAATGATTATACCCCTAGTTAACAGTGTGTGTGTGTGTGTGGGGGGGGGCACTGAAGCTAGAAATTATTCTTCTAGACTGTATATTACTGTTAAACAACAGCAAAGACAGCTGTTATTTCATAGCAAGTTGTTTAGGTTACAATGCTAACATTGAAAATAAATAAATCAGTACCATACAAATCAAAATAATAAAATTTGTACATCATATTACACGATTTAAGGGCATACAAATTCTTAAAATTCAAGTGTGTGGATGACCTGCGGACAGAGCAGTCCTTATAGTTCAATGAGCAGCCTTTTTTGTTTGGTTTTGTTTTTGAAGGAGGGTGCTGTGTCTACAGCAGTATCTCAGAGATTTTTCTAGGCTGATAATGACCCAAGATTTGAACTCTTGCCTCAGGAGGATTCTGCAGAAAAATGCATTCAGAAGCAAGCAGAGGGGAGGAGGACTTTTCCTAGGGTAATCTTATGTGGTGAAATATAGAATTGGCTTAATCTAGCAGGAAATATTTTCAGACTAACCAAGTAACATGTTTTCTTAGAAGGAACCAGACAGCTACATATATCGGTATGGGTTGCTACTGATTCTACACTACATGGCCAAAAGTATGTCAAAGATTCACCACAACACCCATATGGGGTATCTGGTCATTTAGCACAAAATTATTTTCGCACAAGTCTTTTAGCACAAATCTAAAAAGTCTTTTTGCACAATTATTGTAAACAATGAAGATGCTGAAGTGTCAAGTGTTTGGCTGTAAAAATAAGCCAGATCATTGAAACGGTGAAAAAACACAAACGGTGAGCACACTCACCCAGACTTTGGGAGCAATTTGCTGCCTACAAACTTCACCGCTGGCCACTTTTTTTTAAAATTAAACTTTCCTTTGCATTTTTATGTGACATAATGACTGTTTATATTCACTGAGAAAAGCGGTCTTTTTAGGAGGCAAGAATTGTGTTGCTATGGCAATGGGATTGCTTACTAGTATCTGCGTTGGCACTGCACGTGTGTTATCTAGCCGAGTGAGATTCAGACTTCATAAAACTGAAGTCTGTTGATTTCTGTATTTTGTTGCCAGCAAAAACAAAAAACCAACCAACCAACCAACCAACCAACCAACCAACCAACCAAACAAAAAAAACCCCACAACACAGTTGCAGAAAATTTCTGATTAGATTTTTAAAATTAGAAGCCTTTGCCACATATACATTACAAACCTGGAAGTAGCTGGACTGGTGTATTGTGTTAAATTGTTTGGAGGGAGAATTGGTGACTAACCTATGGGCATACATCAAACAGGACGGTTTCAAGATGGCGGAGTGGCAAAACACAATTGCTTGTATTCGATCGGAATCTCAGCAACTTCTATATTAAAAAAAAAAAATCCATCAAACATATTTAAACATGATCAGTGGGTATTTATAAAAAAAATTAAAATGTTCTTTGAAGTTGTGCTAAAAGACTTTTGTACTCAATGACCGTAAACCATATATTGCCTTTCCCAAACTTTGGCCACAAAGTTGAAAGCACATAATTGTCTGGAATTTATTTTCTTTGTAAGCTCTAAGCATTACATTTTCCCTTCACTGGAACTAAGGGGGTGGCACAGTGGTATAGTGGTTAGCACTGTTGCCTCACAGCAAGAAGGTTCTGGTTCGAGCCCAGTGGCTGACGGGGGCCTTTCTGTGTGGAGTTTACATGTTTTCCTCATGTCTGCGTGGGTTTCCTCTGGGTGCTCCGGTTTTCCCCACAGTCCAAAGACATGCAGGTTAGGTTAACTGGTGGCTCTAAATTAACTATAGGTGTAAATGTGAATTGTTGTTTGTCTCCATGTGTCAGCCCTGCAATGATCTCATGACTTGTCCAGGGTGTCCCATAGACAGCTGGGACAGGCTCTAGCTTGCCCGCAACCCTGCACAGGATAAGCAGTGATGGATGGATCTAAGGGACCCCAAACACTGAACACATTTGGGATGAACTGGAATACCGAGGCCTCCTTGTCTGAGATCAGTGTCTAATCTTATTACTGCTCTTGTGGGTGAATGGGCACAAATCCCAAAGCAACATTCCACAATCTAGTGAAAACCCTTCCTATAGGAGTGGAAGCTCCTACAGCAGCAAAGGGGGAGGGAACCAATTTGATATTTATGCCATGTCTTTGGAATAGGATGTTCAAGAAGTACATACGAGTGTCATAGCCAGATGTCCAAATACTTTTGGCTATGCAGTGTACATTAGGTTCCTTTCATTCTTAATAGAATCTCTACACACCCTTCACTGTCCAGAACGTCCTTAATGCTGGCCTTGGTGATAATGGCATCGTCACATTTAAACCATTGGTCCTTGTGCTGGCGGATGAAACTGGTGTAGTGGCCACTTTCTAATGTGCCCTGGTGATTCACTACAGCAAACAGGGAGTATCTGAGGAAAAATACAAACAAATGCTTTAAGACGCATTAACATACAAACATGCATGCACATAAACGCATATACAGTAATAGAGGCAGGGGAGTTTTCAAAATAGTTGGGCACTAGTAGCAGCCCAGTAGATAAGATTCTGTGCTAACAACCAGAAATTTGTAAATACAAATTGCAGAATTGCCAGAGAGTTACGTGCAGAGCAAACCTAGCTAGATATATTTTTAAAATCAGAAAACGCAGGCAATTCTGGTTTTGTTCATCATTCCCACCCCCATTTATTCACTGAATTTTTCAGTAATAACAGAAAACTAAGCTTTCATATGCAGACTTGCATGATTATTATAATTCTTGCCACAATAGACAAAGTGGATATGGCAAGAATTGTTGAATATAAAAATAAGCAATGACTGAAGCTGTTACTTACTTATTGTCATTGTTTAATACATCTACTGTTTGCTGGTACTGGCCATTTACTCTGCTCTCTTTACTGCCAAAAGGGAAAAAAAAAATCAATAGTCATCTCTCATGCTCTCATTTTGCACACACACACACACACACACACACACTGCACTAAAGTACATTTATTCCACTAAATTTTATCATTTTAAAAAATAAAACTGTTTCAAAGCCAATAAATATGATTTTATATGTCAATTTTGAATTAATATGTAGTGAAAAATAAGAGTGATGTGTCAATCCTGTTATCGGTCACATTATATTTTACCACAAGCATTTTAGAATGTGATATTGCTACTAGAAACTCAATAACAGAAGAGTTAAAAATGACGAAGAAAAGTGGCAAACTCAGTTAAATGTGGGAGGACAACGTCTGTCTATCAAGGATTTCAGCAAAGTTACTGAAGTTCAGCCTGGGTTTTAAAGAGGCAAAGACATGGGTGGCAATAGCCATGTAATGAAAAAGGCCTTGTATTTCACAATAGTGCAACCATGTTTGCGTTCGTTTATGAGTAAATAAATGTGTATTGTCCACATTTGTGAACTCTCAAAGTTCTACAAGCCTCCTTTCTATTGCTCCTAGAAAGTCATTTAAACACTTCAGGCCATAAACAGAGTTACATTGCATTCACAGTGATGGGGTAATGACTGATGAGGTAATAAGTCCATCACCATTGTTGAGCAACGTCATGTAATGGGTCACCTTGAAATTCATCTTTTTGGCAATGGACGAGGATCGAATGAAAATATTAAATGTGATATAAATCAGAGTTACACAATTTTTTTCTAGAGGAATCTGCACTTTTTAAGTGCTGGAACGCAATGGAAACCATATACAAAAACGATATACTTATAGGACACCCATTCGCAATAAACAATGCAAAATAAGAAAATTAAGGTTTTTCATTTGATTCACTATCAAACAAAAAACAAGAATGGAATGCCTTTCAAAGTAACCTATATGCAATACAGTATCAATATGGCCAGATTAAATTGTGCACACAATTAGCTGTTACCACACAAGTAAACTACAAGCAGGTAATTTTCATAATCTGAATGGGCCACCCAGAAAATCAACCCAAGTACCTGAGTAACATTTGAACACCTGAGAACTTTCCCCATGTAAATATGGTCCATGACTCATTTGTTAATAACCAGGCTGGGTAAGCAGCATTCAGTGATCTCTACAGTGCTCATGTGACAGTCGCAAGTAATCTCCCACTAAATGTTATTTGGAATAATTGTATTCCTGACTGCTGCCAGTAGGTACTTTATTACTTTTTTACTTGCATATTAAATATAATTATCAATATTGTGAATACATATTACTATTTATTGCTCATTATTAAATATTATTTAATAAATATAATCATTACTACACATTATTTTATTATATAATCAATTATACCACACCATTTAATGCATTCTGAACTGTATTCAGCTGCTATCATTACCTCCACTGTTATGTAAATTACATCACAATCTAGCAATTTCTACTGGTGCATTCTCTGTGATGTGTGTGTTGTACAGTGCCTTGAAAAAGTATTCATACCCCTTGAACTTTTTCACATTTTTCCACCTTACAACCACGAACTTAAAAGTTTTTTATTGAGATTTTATGTGATAGACCAACACAGAGTAGCACATAAGTGTGAAGTGAAACGAAAATGATAAATGGTCTTCAAAATTTTAAACAAATAAAAATCTGAAAAATGTGGTGTGCATTAGTATTCAGCCCCCTGTACTCTGATACCTCTAAATACAATTCAGTGCAATCAATTGCCTTCAGAAGTCATCTAATTAGTTAATAGAGTCCTACTGTGTGTAATTTACTCTCAGCATAAAAACACTTGTTCTGTGAAGGCCTCAGTGGCTTGTTAGAGAACACTGAAGAACAAACAGCATCATGAAGACCAAAGAAATCACCAGACAAGTCAGGGATAAAGTTCTGGAGAAGTTTAAAGCAGGGTTAGGTTATAAAAAAATATCCCAAGCTCTGAAAATCTCAAGAAGCACTGTTCAAGCCATCATTCAAAAATGGAAAAAGTATGGCACAACTGCAAACCTACCAAGACATGGCCGTCCACCTAAACTGACAGAGCGAGCAAGGAGACCACTGGTCAGAGAAGCAGCCAAGAGGCCCATGATCACTCTGGAGGAGCTGCAGGAATCCACTGCTCAGGTGGGAGAATCTGTGCACAGGACAACTATAAGTTGTACACTCCACAAATCTGGACTTTTTGGTAGAGTGGCAAGAAGAAAGCCATTGTTGAAAGACAGGCATAAGAAGTTCTGTTTGCAGTTTGCCAGAAGCCATGTAGGGGACACAGCAAACATGTGGAAGAAGGTGCTTTGGTCAGATGAGACCAAAGTTGAATTCATCTAATCTCATTATCTCTAGCCGCTTTATCCTGTTCTACAGGGTCGCAGGCAAGCTGGAGCCTATCCCAGCTGACTACGGGCAAAAGGCGGGGTACACCCTGGACAAGTCGCCAGGTCATCACAGGGCTGACACATAGACACAGACAACCATTTACACTCACATTCACACCTACGGTCAATTTAGAGTCACCAGTTAACCTAACCTGCATGTCTTTGGACTGTGGGGGAAACCGGAGCACCCGGAGGAAACCCACGCGGACACGGGGAGAACATGCAAACTCCGCACAGAAAGGCCCTCGTCGGCCGCTGGGCTCGAACCCAGGACCTTCTTGCTGTGAGGCGACAGCGCTAACCACTACACCACCGTGCCGCCCCCAAAGTTGAACTTTTTGGCCTAAATGCAAAGCGCTACGTGTGGCGGAAAACTAACACTGCTCATCACCCTGCACACACCATCCCCACTGTGAAACATGGTGGTGGCAGCATCATGCTATGGGGATGCTTTTCTTCAGCAGGGACAGGGAAGCTGGTCAGAGTTGATGGGAAGATGGATGGAACTAAATACAGGGCAATCCTGGAAGAAAACCTGTTGGAGGCTGCAAAAGACTTGCGACTGGGAAGGAGATTCACCTTCCAGCAAGACAATGACCCTAAACATACAGCCAGAGCTACAATGGAATGGTTTAGATCAAAGAATATTCATGTGTTAGAATGGCCCAGTCAAAGTCCAGACCTAAATCCCATTGAGCATCTGTGGCAAGACTTGAAAATTGCTGTTCACAGATGCTCTCCATCCAATCTGGCTGAGCTTGAGCTATTTTGCAAAGAATGGGCAAAAATTTCAGTGTCTAGATGTGCAAAGCTGGTAGAGACATACCACAAAAGACTTGCAGCTGTAATTGCAGTAAAAGGTGGCTCTACAAAGTATTGACGCAGGGGGGCTGAATACTAATGCACATCACATTTTTCAGATTTTTATTTGTTTAAAATTTTGAAGACCATTTATCATTTTTGTTTCACTTCACAATTATGTGCTACTCTGTGTTGGTCTATCACATAAAATCTCAGTAAAAAACTTTTAAGTTCGTGGTTGTAAGGTGGAAAAATGTGAAAAAGTTCAAGGGGTATGAATACTTTTTCAAGGCACTGTAAGTCATGTTGAATGAGTGTTGTGACCAAACACCAAGAAAAATTCTTAATGAATAAATGTGTATGAGTGGTGAAGGAGCTCACCTGGAGGCCATGAAAGGTGTCATGTCCAGCTCTAAGGGGAACGATACATAGGTAGTGATCTTTCTGCGCAACTTGGCTGAATGTTCAAAGCGCTGGTACAACAAATATTAACAAATTAGAAAACGAGAAAAAGAGGAGCAGAAGGGTGTGGGAGTGAGAAGGAACAGAAGGAGAGATATGAAGTGTTATTGCAAAATAAATGTAGTCCAGAACCTTTTTACACTAATTCCCTTGATTGCAACAAAAAATCCGAAAGCTTTAATTAAAAAAAAAATGTTCCATCAAATTTTCTTTAAAATTATAGCTGTTATAGGACTAGAAATAAACATTTAACATTACATATTTTCCAAAGACCTTCCATTTTTAAACATTTGCAGACAAGTTCTACTTTTTGAGTGACTAACCTGGCTAAAAATTTACAGCTTTATGTAATTGTAGTCAAATTCCTATATTATGGTTTATTTAGGTTACATTTTATAGTTAAAAATTCTATTCGAGGTGTTCCATCATTAAATACTGTATGTAATGTTATGCCGGTAATGTTGATGAACAACTCTTCCTATTGCTCTTCAATGTGTAATAGATAATATTTTGAAAATAGACAGGTCACGTTTTGAAGGACAAACAAAACAAATTAAAAACTGAGCAAATGCAATTTCTTCATTCTTTTTGATAAACTATCAAGGCTAAGAGCTTAGTCAATAAATACAGTAGCTTTCCTAATTAAATACTTAAAGTGACAGGTCGATGTGCTGGTTCAGGAATCATTTAATCCACCCCCTTTCTGAATTGTTTGAGCTGATACCCATCTCCATATTTGATACGCATCATCTTGTTTCAATACATTTTATTTCCTAATGCGGGGCGTCCTAATCACGTGTTAGTCCGTTTACAAACCACTCAACAGCCAGTCCGGAAAAGTCATGTGAGGTCATGCGTAGGTCAGAGGTCACGACCGTGGAGCCACAGCAAACATGGCGGATCACCCAGATTGAACGAAGACTCCTAAATCGAGACAAAACACGACGATTTTAAGGAAGTATCTGACATTGTCAGAGGCAAAACACGCCACAAAAGAGAGAGGAAAAAACACGTCAGACAAGTCGAGTAAATATTGCTGGTCAGCTTTCCTGATGGAGAGCCAAAAAGGAAAAAGCAAAATGTGGCATCTGATGCCAACTTGGCCAAGATGCTGCTGGACAGGTGAGTGACTTTGAGAAACATCAACTTTTACACAGGTTAGAATTGAAATACTCCAAGTCTAAACGCACTTGTGAGCTTGAAGGCTCTTGAGCGCTCACTTCTGTATCGGAGGCAGCCGGTTCCGCCATGTTTGTTGTGACCTCGCTCATTATAATATTATAATGAGGATAATACTTTAGCTGTTTATGTACCAAGTGTAAACATTAGCGCGCAGTGTTTTTCCAGCTAATTCTCCTTCACAGGCATGAGGCAGCGGGCAATACAGCGTGTGATTCAAGTACCTAGGGGTTATTCCAGCTCCACAGGGTACTATTCCTCTTTTTAAATACATCGATCTTTGTCACTTTAAATACTTGGACTGCTGTTGCTGTACGTTTACCATCTTTAAAAACATTGTTACAAGTATACAGAAACTGACACGAAGGTGACCATTTTCACACCTTTAATTTCTGATGCTGTTTCAGCTGGGAATCAAAATATATACTTACAGGATAATCATTATAAGTGTATTAATCTTTACTGTTTATTCTACTATTGCAGATTTTGATACATCAGACCTGGAACAATATTGGCTACTAGAGCATACCAGCAACTTGTGTTGCCAGATTATGGGCAGAATCCTCTGCACTTTGTGTCATGCTCCTGCCTGTAATTTGTCAAAATTTTATCTTTACAGCTGGTTTATATATTGGGATAAAATTGCATTATGTTTGATTAAGAGCAAAGTTGATCATTAATGAATTTTGCCTCATAGTGTGTTTTTCCCTGGTTATAATTAATCATCTCATTACCTCTAGGTGCTTTATCCTGTTCTACAGGGTCGCTGGCAAGCTGGAGCCTACGGTATCACAGCTGACTACGGGCGAAAGGCAGGGTACACCCTGGACAAGTCGCCAGGTTGTCACAGGGCTGACACATAGGTGGGGTTTACATTAGACCGTATCAGTGGATCATCAGATTAACGTTTTTAAAAACGATTAGCGTGCACACAGCAATGCCAATACACGATTCGCGTGCACACAGCAACGCCAATACACGGATACGCTAATCACATGACTAATTCGGCACGTAAGTTGAAATGTGTCAGTGCAGCTCATCGCTTCCTCCTCAGCGGCTGCACTCCAAATCACTCCGCCCTGAACAGCGAGTGCCCTCTGGAGGGTGCGCACTCCGGCCCTGCGCAGCTCACAGAGCGCGCGAGTGAAGCGCACGAGCAGTGATTCGGGACTTTTTCCCTGGTTATAATTAATCATCTCATTACCTCTAGCTGCTTTATCCTGTTCTACAGGGTCGCTGGCAAGCTGGAGCCTACGGTATCACAGCTGACTACGGGCAAAAGGCAGGGTACACCCTGGACAAGTCGCCAGGTTGTCACAGGGCTGACACATAGGTGGGGTTTACATTAGACCGTATCAGTGGATCATCAGATTAACGTTTTTAAAAACGATTAGCGTGCACACAGCAATGCCAATAAACGATTCGCGTGCACACAGCAACGCCAATACACGGATACGCTAATCACATGACTAATTCGGCACGTAAGTTGAAATGTGTCAGTGCGGCTCATCGCTTCCTCCTCAGCGGCTGCACTCCAAATCACTCCGCCCTGAACAGCGAGTGCCCTCTGGAGGGTGCGCACTCCGGCCCTGCGCAGCTCACAGAGCGCGCGAGTGAAGCGCACGAGCAGTGATTCGGGACTGAGCCGCTGTGCGCAAGTCACTTACCACTTGCAAGTGGAAGGATGGTAAGCCTAAAGACAATCATAACTACACAATGGGCAGTATTTGCATCAGTATTTGCAGTATTTTCATACTTTTATACTCTTTAATGAAAGGTGATACAAGGCGGAAGTCTGCGCCGTTTTTCAGCAGTCGCGTCACATGACCAACGCCAGCGAATCAGGAAGGTGGATGTCACAGTGACGTTGTCCAATGACGACGCCAGCTAGAGCTCAGCACAGCGTATCCGCGTATTCTCAATGTTTACACAGCACCGGACCAGACACGATCTGGATTGAATACGTGGACCCTGGCAGATTCCCGTTTCCCGGCGTTTCCAGGTGTTTTAATGTAAACGGACAGTGCATCCGCGAAGAAAACGAGACAGATGCAGTCTAATGTAAACTTGGCCATAGACACAGACAACCATTCACACTCACATTCACACCTACGATCAATTTAGAGTCACCAGTTAACCTAACCTGCATGTCTTTGGACTGTGGGGGAAACCGGAGCACCTGGAGGAAACCCACACAGACAACATGCAAACTCCGCAAAGAAAGGCCCTCGCCGGCCACGGGGCTCGAACCCGGACCTTCTTGCTGTGAGGCAACGGCGCTAACCACTACACCACCGTGCCACCTATAATTAATCAAAAATAAATAAAATGAAAGGAGGCCCACACAGTGGTGCAGTAGTTAGCACTGTCGCCTCACAGCAAGCAGGTTCTAGGTTTGAACCTGCCAGTCAACCAGGGGCATTTCTATGAAGAGTTTGCATGTTCTCCCCATGCCTGTTTGGGTTTGTGCCGGTTTCCTCCCACAGTCCAAAGACATACGGATTTGGTCAATCAGGTATTTAAAACTGCCCATAGGTGTGAATGTGAGTGTGAACAGTTGCCTGTCTTTCTGTGTTAGCCCCACGATAGATTGGCGACCTGTCTAGGGTGTATCCAACCTCTCGCCCAGTGTCAGCTGGGACTGCCTTCAGCTCACCCATGACCCACAAGGGATAAGCAGTATAGAAAATAAATGAATGCATGAATGAGGCACAATTTTTTCCCCCCAATGGTAAGAAGTTAAATAATAACTAATATAAAAAGCAACACTTCTTGTTTTTCAGCCCAATGAAATTTCAGTCCTAAATTTCAATGTTTTTACATTCTCATGACTCTTCTTCTAGAAAAATACTCTGGCTTTTGCATATGGTACTGTACATTGATATGATATGGTGCTCTTGGTAATGATGTGCTCTCCAACCACTGTTAATGTTTATAATTGATTAAACTTACCTTCAGATGAAAACATGCAACTATAGGAAGCTTCTTCATTGTCAGCTGTTTGGTGGACTCCTGATAGCTATGACAGCCTCCACATTTAATTTTGGCACTGCTACCCAGATGCTCAGGCCGAGTGAATCTGCAGAGCAGAAGGAATACAAGAGAAATGTAAGGGAGACATTTATGAAACCATTAAAAATACCATAATGAAACCATTAAAACAGAAGAAGCATTTATGTCACATGTACACTCGAGCACAGCGAAATTGCTCCTCTGCATTTAACCCATCTGAAGCAGCGAACACACACACGCACACAAGTGAGCAATGAGCACACACACATACCCACAACAGTGGGCAGCTATGCTACAGCACCCAGGGAGCAGTTGGGGGTTAGGTGCCTTGGTCAGCCATGATACAGAAGGAGGGGAAAATACTGTTCATTCACTCCCCCCACATTTTTTTCCTGCCAGTCCAAGCAATCAAACCAGCGACCCTTTGGGCCCAAGGCTGCTTCTCTAACCTTTAGGCCATGGCTGCCCATGGTAGTCTCATCTCATCTCATTATCTCTAGCCGCTTTATCCTTCTACAGGGTCGCAGGCAAGCTGGAGCCTATCCCAGCTGACTACGGGCGAAAGGCGGGGTACACCCTGGACAAGTCGCCAGGTCATCACAGGGCTGACACATAGACACAGACAACCATTCACACTCACATTCACACCTATGGTCAATTTAGAGTCACCAGTTAACCTAACCTGCATGTCTTTGGACTGTGGGGGAAACCGGAGCACCCGGAGGAAACCCACGCGGACACGGGGAGAACATGCAAACTCCACACAGAAAGGCCCTCGCCGGCCCCGGGGCTCGAACCCAGGACCTTCTTGCTGTGAGGCAACAGCGCTAACCACTACACCACCGTGCCGCCGCCCATGGTAGTAATGATTTTAAATATAAAACATACAATTTAGTAAAATAACAAAATATCATGATAAAGATGGTGTTTCTCTACCTTGCACAAAAAGTAATGTCAACATAGAAATTAATTATTTTTGTATTTATTGCATCGTTTGCTGAAATTCTCATTACTGCAATGCATCCAGCTCTGTCTATATATCTCATCTCATTATCTCTAGCCGCTTTATCCTTCTACAGGGTCGCAGGCAAGCTGGAGCCTATCCCAGCTGACTACGGGCGAAAGGCGGGGTACACCCTGGACAAGTCGCCAGGTCATCACAGGTCTGACACATAGACACAGACAACCATTCACACTCACATTCACACCTACGGTCAATTTAGAGTTACCAGTTAACCTAACCTGCATGTCTTTGGACTGTGGGGGAAACCGGAGCACCCGGAGGAAACCCACGCGGACACGGGGAGAACATGCAAACTCCACACAGAAAGGCCCTCGCCGGCCCCGGGGCTCGAACCCAGGACCTTCTTGCTGTGAGGCGACAGCGCTAACCACTACACCACCGTGCCGCCCCTGTCTATATATGTTAATTTTAATTTATTTAGCTTTACCTTAACGAGATACCTGTGTACATATGTTATGGCTGGGAAACCACTACAGCTTGTGCCAATTACAGTGGCCCCATTGTACCTAATCTGCATGTCTTTGAACTGTGGGGGAAACCGGAGCGCACGGAGGAAACCCATGCAGACATGGGAAGAACATGCAAACTCCACACAGAAAGGCCCCCATTGGCCATGAGATTCAAACCCAGAACCTTCTTACTGTGAGGTGAGGTGACAGTGCTAACCACTACATCCACAATATTTTTTGGAATATTTTCATTTATATTTACAACAGTAACTATAAATGAAAATATTCCAAAAAAGGATCTTCTTCTAGATGTTTTCAAATGATAAATTATTAACTGAATAATCCCATATAATAATAATAATAATAATAATAGTGGAAGCATGAAGTGTCCATGACTGATGTTTTCATCCTCTGCAACATTTTTGAAGGACTGTTTGTGTAAACATAATTTTAAATAAAGTTTGATTTTTCAATGAAGCAACACATCTGCCAATAGCTTCAAGATGGCTAACAGGTAAGCAAAACTCTTTATATTTCTTCAGTTAAAAGTTAAATATTCTCGTCAGGCATTCAAACTCACAGATACGCTTCTTAAAGAGCTGCAGGATGTGGTGAAAACAGCAAGATATAGGTCAGGACCAGTAGCTAGCAAAACCTCTTAAGGTGTACATGCACTGCTCAAGTCTGTTACACCGGCTGTGGTGAGTCTTCAGGCTTTTCTGGAAGAGAGGCACAGTGGCAAGGCAGTGGAGGTTTGCTAAGGGAGTGTGGATTCCTCAGGAAGAGGACTCTAAGACAGTACAATGTCTTGCAAAAGTATTCATCCCCTTGGTGTTTGTCCCATTTTGTCACACTACAAGCTGGAATTAAAATGGATTTTTTGGGTGTTAGCACCATTTTATTTACACAATATGCCTACCACTTTAAAAGGTACAAATTTTTATTTATTTTTTTTTTTTATTGTGACACAAACAATAATTAAGATGAAAAAAAACAAACAAACCAGAAATCTGGAGTGTGCATAGGTGTTTACCCCCTTTCATGCGAAACCCCTAAATAAGAGCTGGTCCAATCAATTAACTTTATAAGTCACATCATTAGCTGATTAAGATCCACCTGTGTGCAAAGTATCACATGATCAGTCACATGATGTCTGTATAAATCAACCTGTTCTAGAAGGACCCTGACTCTGCAACACTACAAAGCAAGCAACATTCAAACCAAGTGTAATGTGAATGTGAGTGTAAACCAAGCAGCACTCCAAACAGGTCAGAGACAAAGTTGTGGAGAAGTATAGGATCAGGTTTGGGTTCTAAAAAAAATCCCAAACATTGAATATCTCACAGAACACCATTAAATCCATTATAGCAAAATGGAAAGAATATGACACCACTACAAACCTGACAAGAGAAGACCGCCCACCAAAACTCACAGACCAGGCAAGGAAGGCATGAATCAAAGATGCAACAAATACACCAAAGAGAACACTGAAGGAGCTGCAAAGATCCAAAGTGGAGATGGGAGTATCTGTCCATAGGACCACTTAAAGCCATACACTCCACAGAGCAGGGCTTTATGGAAGAGTGGCCAGAAAAAAAGCCATTACTTAAAAAAAAAAAAAAAAAAAAAAAAAACACACACCCGCATTTGGAGTTTGCCCAACAGCATGTGTCAGTCTCCTCAAACACATGGCAGAAGATTCTCTGGTCAGATGAGACTAAAATTGAAGTTTTTGGCCATCATGGGAAACACCATGTGTGGCGCAAACTCAACACTCCTTCACCCTGAGAGCACCATTCCTACAGCAAAGCATGGTGGTGCTGTGGGAATATTCTTCATCTGCAGGGACAGGAAAGCTAGTCAGGATTGAAGGAAAGATGGATGGCATGAAATACAGGGCAATTTTGGAAGAAAATCTGAGTCAGCCAGAGGTTTGAGACTGGGATGAAGGCTCACGCAGGACAATGATCCGAAATATACTGCTAAAGATACACTGGAGTGGTTTAAAGGGAAACACTTAAACGTCTTGGAATGGCCTCGTCAAAGCCCAGACCTCAATCCAATTGAGAATCTGTGGCATAACTTGAAGATTGCTGTACAGTAATGCAACCCATCTAAACTTGGTGTTGGAGCAGTTTTGCCTTGAGGAATGGGCAAAAATGCCATTGGCTAGATGTGCTAAGCTAAGAGAGACATACCCCAAGAGATCTGCAGCTGCAATTGCAGCAAAAGGTGTCTCTACAAAGTATTGACTTTGGGGGGGTGAATACCTATGCACACTCCAGATTTCAGTTTTTTCATCTTATTGTTTGTGTCAGAATTAAAAAAAAAATAAAAAAATTTGCACCTTTCAAGCAGTAGGCATATTGTGTAAATCAAACAGTGCTAATCCCCCAAAATTCCATTTTAATTCCAGCTTGCAATGCGACAAAACAGGACAAACACCAAGGGGATGAATACTTTTGCAAGACACTGTACAGTGGTGCTTGAAAGTTTGTGAACCCTTTAGAATTTTCTATATTTCTGCATAAATATGACCTTACACATCATCAGATTTTCACACAAGTCCTAAAAGTAGACAAAGAGAACCCAGTAAAACAAATGAGACAAAAATATGATACTTGGTCATTTATTTATTGAGGAAAATGATCCCATATTACATATCTGTGACTGGCAAAAGTATGTGAACCTCGAGGATTAGCAGTTAATTTGAAGGTGAAATTAGAGTCAGGTGTTTTCAATCAATGGGATGACAATCAGGTGTGAGTGGGCATCCTGTTTTATTTCAAGAACAGGAATCTATCAAAGTCTGATCTTCACAACACGTTTGTGAAAGTGTATGATGGCACAAACAAAGGAGATTTCTGAGGACCTCAGAAAAAAAACGTTGTTGATGCTCATCAGGCTGGAAAAGGTTACAAAACCATCTCTAAAGAGTTTGGACTCCACCAATCCACAGACAGACAGACTGTGGACAAATGGAGGAAATTCAAGACCATTGTTACCCTCCCCAGGAGTGGTCTACCAACAAAGATCACTCCAAGATCAAGGCATGTAATAGTCGGCAAGGTCACAAAGGACCCCAGGGTACAGTGGGGCAAAAAAGTATTTAGTTAGCCACCAATTGTGCAAGTTCTCCTACTTAAAAAGATGAGAGAGGCCTGTAATTTTCATCATAGGTACACTTCAACTATGAGAGACAGAATGGGGGGAAAGAATCCAGGAAATCACATTGTAGGATTTTTAATGAATTAATTGGTAAATTCCTCGGTAACATAAGTATTTGATCACCTACAAACAAGCAAGATTTCTGGCTCTCACAGACTTGTAACTTCTTTAAGAGGCTCCTCTGTCCTCCACTCGTTACCTGTATTAATGGCACCTGTTTGAACTCGTTATCAGTATAAAAGACAGCTGTCCACAACCTCAAACAGTCACACTCCAAACTCCACTATGGCCAAAACCAAAGAGCTGTCAAAGGACACCAGAAACAAAATTGTAGACCTACACCAGGCTGGGAAGACTGAATCTGCAATAGGTAAGCAGCTTGGTGTGAAGAAATCAACTGTGGGAGCAATTACTAGAAAATGGAAGACATACAAGACCACTGATAATCTCCCTCGATCTGGGGCTCCATGCAAGATCTCACCCCGTGGGGTCAAAATGATCACAAGAACGGTGAGCAAAAATCCCAGAACCACATGGGGGGGGGACCTAGTGAATGACTTGCAGAGAGCTGGGACCAAAGTAACAAAGGCTACCATCAGTAACGCACTACGCCACCATGGACTCAAATCCTGCAGTGCCAGACGTGCCCCCCTGCTTAAGCCAGTACATGTCCAGGCCTGTCTGAAGTTTGCTAGAGAGCATTTGGATGATCCAGAAGAGGATTGGGAGAATGTCATATGGTCAGATGAAACCAAAATAGAACTTTTTGGTAAAAACTCAACTTGTCGTGTTTGGAGGAGAAAGAATGCTGAGTTGCATCCAAAGAACACCATACCTACTGTGAAGCATGGGGGTGGAAACATCATGCTTTGGGGCTGTTTTTCTGCAAAAGGACCAGGATGACTGATCCATGTAAAGGAAAGAATGAATGGGGCCATGTATCGTGAGATTCTGAGTGAAAACCTCCTTCCATCAGCAAGGGCATTGAAGATGAAACGTGGCTGGGTCTTTCAGCATGACAATGATCCCAAACACACCACCTGGGCAACGAAGGAGTGGCTTTGTAAGAAGCATTTCAAGGTCCTGGAGTGGCCTAGCCAGTCTCCAGATCTCAACCCCATAGAAAATCTTTGGAGGGAGCTGAAAGTCCGTGTTGCCCAGCGACAGCCCCAAAACATCACTGCTCTAGAGGAGATCTGCATGGAGGAATGGGCCAAAATACCAGCAACAGTGTGTGAAAACCTTGTGAAGACTTACAGAAAACGTTTGACCTCTGTCATTGCCAACAAAGGGTATATAACAAAGTATTGAGATGAACTTTTGTTACTGACCAAATATTTATTTTCCACCATAATTTGCAAATAAATTCTTTAAAAATCAGACAATGTGATTTTCTGGATTTTTTTTTCTCATTTTGTCTGTCATAGTTGAGGTATACCTATGATGAAAATTACCCGCCTCTCTCATCTTTTTAAGTGGGAGAACTTGCACAATTAGTGACTGACTAAATACTTTTTTGCCCCACTGTAACTTCTAAGCAACTGAAGACCTCTCTCACATTGGCTAATGTTAATGTTCATGAGTCCACGATCAGGAGAACACTGAACAACAAATGGTGTGCATGGCAGGGTTGCAAGGAGAAAGCCATTGCTCTCCAAAAAGAACATTGCTGCTCGTCTGCAGTTTGCTAAAGGTCACAAGGACAAGCTAGAAGGCTATTGGAAAAATGTTTTGTGGATGGATGAGACCAAAATAGAACTTTTTGGTTTCAATGAGAAGTGCTATGTTTGGAGAAAGGAAACACTGCATTCCAGCATAAGAACCTTATTCCATCTGTGAAACATGGTGGTGGTAGTATCATGGTTTGGGCCTGTTTTGCTGCATCTGGACCAGGACAGCTTGCCATCATTAATGGAACAATGAATTCTGAATTATACCAGTGAATTCTAAAGGAAAATGTCAGGACACATGTTCATGAACTGAATCTCAAGAGAAGGTGGGTCATGCAGCAAGACAACAACCCTAAGCACACAAGTCATTCTACCAAAGAATGGTTAAAGAAGAATAAAGTCCTGACCTTAATCCAATCGAAATGTTGTGGAAGGACCTGAAGCGAGCAGTTCATGTGAGGAAACCCACCAACATCCCAGAGTTGAAGCTGTTCTGTCCAGAGGAATGGGCTAAAATTCCTCCAAGCCGGTGTGCAGGACTGATCAACAGTTACTGGAAATGTTTAGTTGCAGTTATAGCTGCACAAGGGGCTCACACCAGATACTGAAAGCAAAGGTTCACATACTTTTGCCACTCACAGATATGTAATATTGGATCATTTTCCTCAATAAATAAATGACCAAGTATCATATTTTTGTCTCATTTGTTGAACTGGGTTCTCTTTATCTACTTTTTGGACTTGTGTGAAAATCTGATGTTTTAGGTCATATTTATGCAGAAATATAGAAAATTCTAAAGGGTTCACAAACTTTCAAGCACCACTGTACTTGCGGTCAGGTCATACCAAAGGCCATCATAAAAATTATACCTACTGCCATCTGGTGAGGCATGCCATAATACAGATATGAGTAGAGAGTCAAACTCTCTCAGTTACCAGAGGGCCAGTACCCCCACTGTAACCCTAGCTATGTAATAAATGAGAGGCTGAGGGCTACTGAAATTGAGATTGGCGCCACCCGATGTGCCTTCTGGCATGGGAAGTTCTTTGGTGTTGAAAAAGGGCAGAGTCATAAAAACAAGAGAAACAAAAAGTTTCCATCTCAGGTAAACAAATCCCAATCCTCTTAGGTAAGCCAGAAAAAGCTTGGGGAAGTCTTGATAGCAACCTCAGAGATGGGATGGCAGTCAAGCACACCTATAAGGAGCTGGAGGGTTGGTTGAGCAATGTCAACAAAGAAGGCCTCCCAGGGAGTTTTAAAGTGTGGCTTTATCCAAACAGGATACTGCCAAGGATTCTATGGCTACTGTTCTTGTACAAGTTTTCTATCACCACCATTGCAGAACCCGAGAGGCGTGTCAGTCACTTCTTGAGGAAATGGCTGGGTTTCCCAAGGAGCTTGAATAGCACTGACTGCTGTAGAAACACCTACAAGCTGAGGCTCCCTTTGAAGTCCATCGAGGAGTTGTTTAAAAGTTATGCAGGCAAGGGAGGTGTTACAGTACCAAGACTTGAGTGACCCTAAAGTTTCAGAGGCATGAGTGACGGTTAAGACTGAGAGGAAGTGCAAAGTAGATAATAATAATAATAATAATAATAATAATAATTATTATTATTATTATTATTATTATTATTAGTTCAATTTATGTAGCGCCTTTCTCAAAACCCAAGGTTGCTTGACAATAATAGGCAGGGAAAAAAAAATGCTGTAATACAGGCAAAGTCAAGACCATGCCGCAGGGGCCTCATGGGAACAGTGGGCAGAAGAAGAATTGGGCTGGGAACCATCCAAACCCTATGCTATGAAAAAGCCCATGGGAAGGAACATCGACAGCTAACCCAGGATGAGGTCAGAGCTGAGACTGAGGAGAGGTACAGCAAAGCAGTGGGGATGGGGCAGCAAGGTGCATGGACTAGATGGAAACAATTTGAGAAGAGGAAGATCTTGTGGACTGACTTTTGGCAGATGTAACCATACTGCATCAAGCTCTTTTTCAGTAAGTCCATTATGTCCTTCCCAGCTCTTCCAACGTGCACTGCTGGAGCTTGCCAGAAACACCAGAATCCCATGGACTTTGTTATGGGAGGGGGATGCTTGAGCACATATTAAGCAAAAGTATTGGCAGAAGGGTGATATTGCTGGCAGCACAACCAGGGGTTGACCATTGCAGACACCATCTATTACCATCAGTACCCACAGAAACAAATCCACTATGCCTGCATCTCCTTTGTTAGACACAGAGAAAAGCCAGGAAGAACACTCAAAACACAGTCAGGACTCCTCCTCAAAGTAGCCTGGGATCGGCAGCTATTAGTAGACTTGAGGAAGTAACTTAAGTTCCCTCAGCACATCACGAAGACTACACTCCAACCAGACAGACATGGTCATGGTATTGGAAATAATGAAGATTGTGGCCATGTTGGAACTAATGCTGCTTTGGGGGTTTCAAATGGAGGAACCCTTTGAACTTGAATCAATGTGTCAATATTGTCTCATTTATTTTCTACATAATAATCGAGAATATAATGTTTTTAATCATATCCCAGTCTTAGTACACTTATTATAGTTACTGATTGTTATTTATGTATCAATCCAGCAACAGCTGTTTATTTAATGCTAATTTAATGAATGGACAAAGAGTAGCTTGCTTTGAAATGCATGGACAATTCTATACATTATGTTCTTTCAGGTTTGCCACATCATTTTGAAAATATGCTAGGTTTCAATGAAATAAAAAAAGGTTGTAGATTGCAGAAACTATTGCAGTAATGAGAGAAATCCATCAAAATCAAATAAAAATGTTAATTTAAAATATATATTGTTCCAGATTTTCAAGTGACGGTGCATAACTTTTAATAATCAGTGTATTAGCTTTCCTAATGGCCTTGATGTTTTCAGACTGTTGAGGTAGTGCGATTTTTAAGGAATTGTTTTGGAAAATATGTTCAAAAGGTGTTAAATTGTCAGTAAAGGTTATAAAATTAATGCTTACAAATACTTCAGAGTTTGTTATTAATGGATAAAAAGGAAATTTGTTGTTGCAAGTCTTTATTAAAAATCTCATGTTTGAAATCTTTGGAACCAAGATTTTGTGAGAATCACACACATAAGCCAAACCCAATGGTGAAATATAGCCTGCTGTCTCATTTAACTGGCCCAGAGAAATATTACCTAGAATTCACACCATAGGCATCTTCTAGTGACTGCCCATCCAAGTCCAAACCACAAGTGCCATTGGCACAAGGTACACAGCAATTTTATAACAAAAATAATGTCTATATGTAAATGGGAACTGTTGATGTTAGACCAGTTATCACACCATAATTCACTTTAAAAAAAAAAAAAATAAAATAAAATTAAATAAATAAATAAATAAATATATATATATATATATATATATATAAAATGCAGGGGGACAGTCAAACTGTACATGTGCAGTTGTTCAGCATACCCATAAATCATTATGTAAGGGATAATGTGCAACAAGCAAAATGATTGAATAATAAGTTAAATTATTGATGAAGCGATTGCTCAACAAATGATTGATTTTTTTTTTTTAGTAAGCAGCCATGCAATAATGCTTCACGTTGGTGTCCTGCATCACCGTCAGAGTTTATTTTGTCAAATAATTATCATCTCAGTGTACATTCTCCCACTTATTACAAAACTACTTACTACAGAAATCATTCATTTGACACACAATATTGATTTAAAAATGATTTAAAAATGATTTTATTGCTTTTGCTTAAAGGGCTGATGACACGAACATGACTCTATGCAATTTCTTAAATAAACTATACAACATGGCAAACATGTTAGATTTCTGTTATAATTAGGTGAAAAGAAGCTGTTGTTACGCAAATATCCAACTTTTAATTGCACAGCGCAAGAAAACTGGGTCCGTGGCTCGCGGCCATGTTGTGACGTCAGCGGAAGAACACGCTGCGGTTCACTGGCTGTTCTACTCTGGTTCTACTCAATGGAAATGGCGCATGAAAACGCCGGTGAACTCTAGTGCTAGCTCTTCCTCTTCTGGGAGTCTAGAATTGTGTTGATCTCATCCGAATAGAATCTATGATAGCCTACCCTCTTTACCCTTTGCCTCTCGTTGCTAGGCGGCAGTTACATGAAAGCCGCAAGCTTTCACAAGCAAATACATGACTGATATCACGCCGACTTTATGATTACATTTATGATTATCATGTAGAATCTATAGCTCTACGAACCTTTATCTTATGTCGTTTCACAACACATGTTCTGACAGGAGGACTGTCTTTGGATCCGGCATAGCTACTAGTAGACCCCCTCCGGAATACTGGCAGTGTTGCCAGATTGGGAGGAATCCCGCCCAGTTGAGCGGTTTCAAGTGCATTTTGGTGGGTTTTGAACATATTTTGGGCTGGAAAACTTCAGCAGTATCTGGCAACAGATACTGCTGACGGTTTCCAGCCCAAAATATGTTCAAAACCCACCAAATGCACTTGAAACCGCTCAACTGGGCGGGATTCCTCCCAATCTGGCAACACTGTGTAGGTACTGCTGATGGTAGTAACACACGTTTGTGCTGAACTGAACACCCAAAAGATTCCTTTAAGCTGGGAAGGGTGTCAAAACAATCCAAATCGAAGTGTTCAGAGCACAGGACGGATGTTGGTGAGGGCTCCCACTTGTCACAAGTGCGCCTGACTTGCTTCACCCACTTCACATGCAGCTCGGGATCTCTGGGAAACTTGAATAAACTTACCCCATCCTTGTGGGTTTTGGAGCAAAAGCCGGCAACACAACGCGAAGGCATAATAACTAATATATATATATATATATATATATATATATATATATATATATATATATATAAGTATAATAATAATACTAATAATGACAAACTGAACACCTGTCGCATCAACAACAAACTGGTAAGTTAGGAGGAAGGTTCTTTCGCTGACGTCATATAGCTCCTCCTCCTCTTTCGTCTCCTGGGTGCTGCAGCCCCGTCAAATTTGCCCAAATAGGCGCGTTTTTTTTTCATAACTTGTAAAATAGGCGCCTTCGTGAATTAATATATGGATCATCGGGAATTACTTTTTATGTTACAAAACATCGCCAAAGATGTCAAAAACGTGTCATCAGCACTTTAAATAAATTAGATTTTATGGTTGGAACTGTGTCCATAGCAATGTAAACTCTGTCTCCTTCTTAAGATTAGCTTACTTAGTGTAATAATTCACATTAAATTGAACATTAAACTTAATATTAGAAAAATCTTCCATGGTATTTTCTGATGGAGTGCCACACGGTGTCATGAAGGAACTGATATTAATTTGATTATTAAAGCAACAAAAGTTTCCTGGATGTCTTTCTGTGGATTGATATTACTGGAAATGGTCCCTCCAGAGTATAACTGTGTCCATAGCAACAGTCTGTTATTCATAGGAGCGGTCTGCTATTCAGAAATAACAGACCACAGAATGTTGTAATTGACGATCAGAATTGAGTAGTGTGTAAGAATCATTATTACTTATTATTGTTTTTGCTAAATGCCTGTAATATAATGTAAATGCAATGTTCTGCAGCTACTGGATACACAAAAATAACAAATGTACAAAAATTCTTCACAATGAACAGCACAAAGTGCCCCCCCCAAGCATTTGAGCAGACCACTAGGGAGACACATATTTTACACACGGATTTATAATTCCATTTATAAATTGCCTTTAGGTTTGATAAATAACAGTTTTTGTTTGTTTGTTTTTAAACAAAATTACACTTATTTTGTTTTGGTCACTGCAACACCCAACATGCACAAAGCTAAGCTCAGTTACATGTAATAAAACAAAATGAAATTAAAAGGCTTAATTTTACTGTTACATTATTTCTCATGCACTTCTACCACCTAGTGGCCAGATAACAAACACATTCATTATCACTGTAAATAAAACTGATTTAAATAATGTATTATATTTCGAAAATGTTTCGTAGAATTTGGTTAAAAATGCACCGACAGACACTGGCTGTATATAACCTCAATGCTGCTTCATTGTATAGATAAGCTTATTGAGAAAACCTTTCCTTCTGGACTTGTACAGTTCATGTGAATTAAAACAATTTTAAAAAATTAACTGAGCATTTTACATCCCAAATGCCTTCCTTCATTTAAGGCATGCTGTGCACACATATTTTACACATTTGATATGTGCACATTTGATATGAACTTGAATAAAAACGGGCACACTGGCAAAAGTTTAGCCGGTGCACAAAGAGGATAAACCTGATAATATCTGACCTAATGAGAAACCGGACACTGGCATCTAATCCATTAGAGGGCAAATGCAAAGTAGTAAATGAGGCAATTCGTTACACTGTTAATATGTAATTTGATTACATCAATTTACATTAGATACATAGTTATGGTCAACTTGTTTGTTGTAAACTACTTTTTGTACATGGATGACAGTTGTATATTTTAAGTGACAAAAGGCTGTTCATTATACAGAAAATTAGTACTACCCATAAATTGTACAGGTTATTATTTCACGTTCCCCATAAATATGTTTACAGTTGAACATAAGAAATAAAAGTTCTAACAGGTGTAACTGTCATTCAGACTAAAGCGCTTCATCACAAGTCTCCAAATGTTAGTGTTAAAATATTACCCTCTGTGGCACTTTCTTTTCAAGAAATCCCTTGTAAAATCTGACCCTTATGTGTCACACTGCCCAGTCAAATGCAAGTCAAAGGGTAACCGATATTTCTCATGATATTTTGCTAATTTACGCCATTCTATTTTGTCTCCAAGTTTGTGCAACAAATCAGCCAGGTTAATTATATTCTCTATGGGTTAATTTATTATTTTAAATTTCATTTTCACAGATGCCAAAGTCTACTAAATCCTATGCTTAAAGAAATATTGTGAAATCAAGAATAAGAATTTCTGAAATACACTGATATTGATCCATATTTAAATATTTATTAGAGACAATATAAATTATTGTCTGTCATTTTTCTGTGATATAATATGTGCATGTTTATGTTATATATATGATGTCAATGAACCAAATATATGTTGGAACATTGTGATGTGTATATTTACATGCAACAACCCACTTAACCAGGAGCTGCATTAACCATCATCATATACCCAGCGTTTTGTGCTACACATGGGGTCATCATAAACTTTCTGAAGAAAAATCAAGCTAAACTGAATGAGATGGAGTAAATGTGAACCCACCGACGCAGGCAGTCTGTGAGTGTGGTGGAACCGGTCATGTGACCCTCTCCATTAATCACGGCGCTATCACCTCCCGGACTCAGAGGCCAGAATGGTGTGGAAGAGCCGGGCAGGTCCAGACTGATGTCCCAGAACGGGTCTATCGTAGTGGAAACACCACTGCAATAGAAGAGAAGCAAGTGTGTGTTGATACACACGCGTATATTAGATAAGTGCCAACATACAATTATATCATGGTTGTCATTCCATTTGGGAAGAGATTGCTTAAGAAGGCAACATCTACAGTATGAGCAGTGTTTGTGTCCCCAAGTTTAAAATCTGCTTGCTTATTTTGGCCAAAATCAAAAGCGGCAGTGAACGTGTCTTTTTAATCCTGTTTACATGGCACACAGAACACTATGCTTATGGCGCTCTCAGGTTTCAAATGCACCTTTTCAGTTAATGCAGTTCAATTAAATGCCTTAAACTCCCAGGACCTGGAAGTAGTTCAAGACTTAACATTACTCACTCTTGTAAATACAGGACAATTTTTTTTGTATTTGACACTGAATTATATGCTTTAACATAAATAACCAAATAATAAGTTAAGGGGCAGCAAAGGTGACACCATATGTTGCATTGTGGCCTCATAGAAGAAGCTTTTGTCACATGCACACTCAAGCACAGTGAAATTTGTCCTCTGCATTTAACCTATCTGAAGCAGTGAACACACACAAGTGAGCACTGAGCATGCGCGCACACACACCCACCCAGAGCAGTGGGCAGCTATGCTACAGTGCCCAGGGAGCAGCTGGGAGTTAGGTGCCTTGCTCAAGGGCACTTCCAGCCCAAGGCTGACCCCATGTTAACCTAACCGCATGTCTTTGAACTATGGGGGAAACTGGAGCACCCAGAGGAAACCCATGCAGACACAGGTAGAACATGCAAACTCCACACAGAAAGGCCCTCATCGGCCACTGGGCTCAAACCCAGAACCTTCTTGCTGTGAGGCGACAGTGCTAGCCGCTACACCACCATGCTGCTTGGGGTGGTGTTCCAGGGTCCTGGTTCTCCTTGTGTTTACATGGGCTTTCTCTGTGTTCTTCCATTTCCTCCCACATCCCAAAAACAAGCAGTGAATAGTAAGCCAAGAATTTAGGGGTAAATCCAATAAAACAATAAGAATGCTGCTCAGCAAAGAGGACAATTACCTTAGAATCTTTGCAAAATCAGAAAAAGCACTAGTATTAATATGATTTAGCGCTAAAAAAAATTTTTGTTCACTGTTTCACATCTAAAACGTAATTCCATCCTCATGGTTAAGAAAGGAAACAAAAGCGGCAAAGGTAAAGGAAACAAAAGAGGCATCAACATAAGTTAATAATAAGCAACCATTTGTGTAATTTCAATAAATGCCCAGGCAAAGGCGCTAAAGGACAGACTTGAGTTGCTCTGATTACCAGTAATTTACCACAGCCAGTAAATCTGACATCTGAAACGGTACAGTATCATCAAATTTCAGTAGTTAAAATTACTGCATTTCACAGCATTTTTCACAACACTTTGAAATTGCCTTCAGGAGCTTGCTCTTTCTCCCACCCTCCAAGACTAAGCCAGAAGCTCGTGGGGTTATGCAAGTCTAACACTAACAATGGAAGAGCTCTCCCTCTGACCAGTGACCATAACTTGAAGCAGTGTGGCATCTAGCCGAGTCTGGGAAGACGCTACGGATTCAGCAACTGCTGAACAAACTAGTGACATTAGATTGCTGAAACTTGTCAAGAAACAAGGCCCTTAGAGCAAGATATGGCTAAATGATGGGTACCAAGCTTGGTCCATGCTTAGTTTATTCAGAATATTTGCCATGCTGAATCTAGGTAACAGATGAGCCCACCTATAATAAGTTTAGCCAACCTAATGTTACACTGAGCTAGGTGGCAGCCAGCCACTGTGATGATAGCACTATGGCTGCCATTTGTCTTCCTAGTCTACTTAACAGTCTATTCCTTAATGAATTCATAAATGAAAGAATAACAAGGCTATAGAAATAACCTTAGTCAGATGTCAAAATTAGCCAACTTATAAATCGTTCTTTCTACACCCGTTATCTACAGGCAAACAGAAGCAGAAAGGCACTGTTTTCACTCATCTAATACAGGTATTTAAACAATACAACTTTTGAGGTTTATTAATCTCAGTTTCTGTGAATATTTATTTATTGCATTGGTACCAAGCTAGTACCATTACCGTTTCTATCATGCCAGGCACCGTAACAAACCCAAAATTCTGGTACTGAACGAACCCTAGGACTGACACAGAAGGAGGGAATGACTAACAGAGACCGCGAGAGTAAATGCACAATTAAGTGGGAACAGGCAGACTGAGCCTCACAATACACATCCTTTTGGACCCTTGGCAAATACATGCATGTGTACAGACACGCACAGACACAAAGTTGGCCTTACTGGCAAACTTGACAGGTAACATCTGACTGTAGTCCGCCAGTGAAGATTTGGTCAATGATGCAGTTACAATGATTTGGATTGTTGGCTTTCTTCCCATTGTCATCATCTGAGAGAGAGAAAGAAAGAGATGGACAGACAGAGACAACATATTCAGAATGTGTTATCCTTAACTTTGTTTCTTATTTACATTGCTTTGCAATTAAAACCTCATTTCATATTTGACCTTCTGAACACAATCTACTTTTATCAGTTTGCATTTTTAAATCAGTCACTTTTTTGTCTCATTACTTTCTCTTATTCCTTCCCCCCCCTCCATTTTCTGACATTGCTTCTCAGAGGTACAAAATGCATACAGAGGTCTTTTCAGTCATCTATATGTGATTAGTGCAAAGTGAGAGACCTTTACAGTGACGGTGCAGTACATCCAGTGCGGCGATGAGAAATTCATGTGCATCCTGCTGCTCATAGCCAGCCAGGTGACGTGCATGTGTCCACACCAGGTGCAGCAGGCGGAATGGGATGTGGGGAGACCGGTGGCCTGAATAGAACTTGAGAGAGGAGAGAGAGAGAGTGGGGGGGGGGGGGGGGGGGGGGGGGATTTATAACTCAAGTTTAACATTTTCGCTGACTCTAGAAGCAAACCAGATTCAACAAGTTCAGAAGAAAACATTAACACACTCCTTCTGTGGTCTCAGTTTTTTCCATTTCACTCTATCAATTTTTTTTCTTCTCGTCTCCTGGCAGTATTCACACACTTCACAGCTCTTTAGTGCAATAAACATGTGTGGAATAAGAAAATATGTGAAGTTGTGGCCATCTGGACCACTCATCTATGGTACGGTTGCTTTGTTAATGTCACATCATGTCTCACTTTTCCATACTTTTACAATTCTTTGTACTACAGGTGAGTACTGAGGAACAGGGGCTCTGTGTTGTTTCACTTCTGAGCCAGAATTGAGGCCTTTGTAAAAGGGACAGCTGGAATGGCGGGAACAGAGTCCAAAGGTGTGCCGTTTTTGACATTGACCTCATTCTTCCCAAGACCAGTGAAAATTCAAATATCTCCGTCTATGGCATCTAAGGTCCATGTGCCTTTCTGCCTCAAATCTCTTCCTATTTCTGTTCACTTTCTCAACATATTTCTGATCCACACGGCTCATGAGAAACAGACTTGAGCCCCCCCGCCACTCTATAGAAGGTTGTAACTTATACTTTCTGCAACCCTAATTAGGAAAAACAAAAAAACAAAGATGCCCCTTCAACTCAGAATTCCTACTCAGGAACTCAGGATGGTCTCTTCAACTCCAAGCTCAGCAAGCAATGTCAGTTTAATCTGGCTTCCAACAACAAAAAGTAAACAAAATAGTCCTTATAGAGTCCCTACCAAAAGTCCTTACTTTTAAATGAGTTATGCTACATATACAACAACCTGCTTTAGATCAACCAACACAGAATATTAGCTTGTTAAATCTATAACATTAACTATACAGTTTGCTGGAGGATGTAAATGTACATCACAGTTAGCTGACTAGCTTGTTCCTAACAAAAGACTAACATGAAGAAATTGATGTCCCCCCCCACACTTTGTAGCTTGAATGCACAAAGATCACAATCATGTAATTCCAAGTTCAGAGTTCCCACTTCCAAGGTAAGTCAAATGCAGCATATCTTTTACACCAATTCTCAGGTGGGCGCACGCATCAACAAACAAGATTATTCTCATCATTATTCAGATGGGAACATTCCTCTCATCATTCCGCAATCATGCCTAACACACGGGGCCAAAAGGTGCCAGCCGATGATGACGTGGTAACCGTGAAAGAAATGCTCAATCAAAACAAACAGTACTATGAAGACCTCCTGAAAAGGCAAGAATCTGTCTTCCAAAACTTTACCCAAATGCTAATGGACTCATCGAATAAGAGGATTGATTCGCTGGTTAGGGAAGTCCAGGACCTAAAAACGTCCCTCCAATACTCGCAAGCCGAAATAGACTCGCTTAAAGCTTCAAATCAAAGACTCAAGTAAGAATTCTAAACCGGAAGATGAATCAGAGATGGCCAAAAAGGTCGACTACTTGGAGAATCAAAGCCAACGCAACAATATCATCATTGGTGGGACTGAAGGAGACAATATCAGGGAAACTTGGGCAGACACTGAGATCAAGGTAAGAGACATACTCACAAAGAACCTAAAGTTGGAAGCAAAGGATATCGAGATTGAAAGGGCACATCGGAACAGCGGGCAAGATCTCACCTAAAGAACACACCAATCTACATCAATGAAGCCTTTTCCGAGGCAGTTCGAAAAAAAACGAGCAGAACTTCTCCCGGAACTGAGAGCCACAAGAAATCGTGGAGAGTATGCTGTACTGAATTATGATAGACTAGTCATCCGAAAGAAACACAACCCTGATATACATTAGAGATGATGATCCTCTTGTTAGTATTGTCATTATTGTTGTACATGTATGTTATTTATGACTACAGGTGCTGGTCATATAATTAGAATATCATGAAAAAGTTGATTTATTTCAGTAATTCCATTCAAAAAGTGAAACTTGTATATTATATTCATTCATTACACACAGACTGATATATTTCAAGTGTTTATTTCTTTTAATTTTGATGATTATAACTGACAACTAATGAAAACCCCAGGCCAGCAAACACGCCTGACCTTAACCCCATAGAAAATCTATGGGGTATTGTGAAGAGGAAGATGCGATACGCCAGACCCAACAATGCAGAAGAGCTGAAGGCCACTATCAGAGCAACCTGGGCTCTCATAACACCTGAGCAGTGCCACAGACTGATCGACTCCATGCCACGCCGCATTGCTGCAGTAATTCAGGCAAAAGGAGGCCCAACTAAGTATTGAGTGCTGTACATGCTCATACTTTTCATGTTCATACTTTTCAGTTGGCCAACATTTCTAAAAATCCTTTTTTTGTATTGGTCTTAAGTAATATTCTAATTTTCTGAGATACTGAATTTGGGATTTTCATTAGTTGTCAGTTATAATCATCAAACTTAAAAGAAATAAACATTTGCAATACATCAGTCTGTGTGTAATGAATGAATATAATATACAAGTTTCACTTTTTGAATGGAATTACTGAAATAAATCAACTTTTTCATGATATTCCAATTATATGACCAGCACCTGTATGTCCACTACTACTATTGGTACAGGAAAACAAGGAATTGAAACTATATGTCCAAACATATTTGAAAATGACAGTTTGATTTTTGATCCTTTCTTCTTGAATAGCAAATATGAAAATGACTCTAAATATACAGATAACTGGAACCCTGATATAAATTTCTTAAGAAACTCCAAAAGCAATTCATGCCAGTACCACTCAGAGAACTCGTTTAACATTTTGTGCAATACACTATTCCACAATACATTTTCAATTTTACATCTCAATATTAGAAGCCTCCCACATAACCACAACCACTTCGTACATTACCTGTCCACTCTCCACCATGAGTTTTCAATCATTGGTCTCACTGAGACATGGCTACAAGATTCTACTTGACATCTGTATGATGTACCTAATTGCGCTTCTGTACATAGTTGTAGATTGACGAGACTGGGTGGGGGAGTGTCTATCCTAATACACGAGAGCCTTCAACTCAAAGAACGAAAGGATCTTGCCGTACAAGTAAAAGAAGAAAAATTTGAATCAAATCTTGATAGAAATCCCTACATCTTCCTCTACAATGGAAAAAGGTCTTATAATAGACTGCATATATCGACCCCCAAATTCGGATATAAAAACATTTATAAGTCACCTTACCCCAATCTTAGATGCTATTGATAAGGAAGACAAAAACTGTTACTTAGTCGGTGATTTCAATCTTGATCTTTTAAAAAATGAAAATCACTCATTAACTGCAGACTTCCTAAATACATTGTATTCGTGTAGCTATTACCCAACCATCACCAAACCGTCAAGAATAACAAACAAATCAGCAACATTAATAGATAATATTATGATGAACTCTTTATCAAACTCATACACATCAGGTCTCCTTGTTGCAAATATATCCCATCACTTTCCAATATTCTACATTACAAAATATGCATGTAATAGAGATAAGAAAATAGAATGTGAAAAACGCAAGTGCCGAAAATTTAATAGGAATAATATCGACAGATTTAAACGTTTTATCAGACGAAATCTGGGAAGGTGTATATGAAAACACAAATGCAAATACTGCTTATTGCAATTTCCAACAAATTTTCAATTCGCATTTTGATACGTTTCCCACTTACAACAACTACAGCAAAGCGCAACCTGGGTATCGACAAGCCTTGGTTCACGACAGGCCTGCGCAAGTCCTCCAATATGAAAAATAGACACTACAAGAAATATATAAAGAATCCTACACCAACAACATTACATAGATATAAATCGTACAGAAATAAATTTAACAGTCTGATTTGTAAATTCAAAAGAAAATATTACCAAGACCAATTTACAGCTGCATCCACTAACATAAGAAACACCTAGAAACTAATCAATGAAATTCTTAACAGAAAAAAAGTAACTAATGTTCTTCCTACTAAATTTCATGAAGGAGAATTAGAGGTATCTAATCCAAAAGCCATAGTTGACAAATTCAGTGATTTTTTTTGTGAACATTGGCCCCTCTCTGGAGAAAGAAATAGATGTGACTGATCGTTCTCCCTAGTCATATCTTCAAAATTCTTACCCATCTATAAGCTCTTTCGAAGAACCTACCAAGACAAAAATTCACGATATTATCAATTTAAAAAATGCAGCCCCTGGTCAAGACGGAATAAGTGCCCTGCTCTTAAAACAGATTATTCTTGAAATTTTAGAGCCAATTACATGTTTTTAAGATTTCTCTGAAAAGTGGAATAGTGCCAACAGACTTAAAGATAGCCAAAGTGGTTTCTCTCCGTGCTTCCACGGAAGGCAGTCACATTCTCTGCTCTCCCTCTCCCTCCTTTTTCCCCCCGCTTGTGCTTCTTTGTCTTGTCTCGTCTGATGTACTTTTTGAAGAGACTCTTCCCGCATTACTTTCTAAACTAAAAAAAGCATGGAATTGATAAACTGGTCTCCTAACGAAATTGACACAGTTTTCTCGACGAGAACCCTGGGTTTGGGGGAACCCGCCTGTCCTGCCGGAATGTTTGCGGCTGGTTACACGATGGACGCGTGGGAGCGGTGGCGAGTCGTGTTCCTGGCGATTCTTTCTGTGGAGGACATTGAAAATATCTACCTATTCGGAACCATGATTACAGGACTTTTGCTGATTGGATTAGGCATTGCCCTGGTATATTGAGGAACTCAGACAACGGTGACAGCTATTCAAAGCCCCACAAAGCTGCCCGATATGATTGGAGCGGTGGGCAAAGCTGTTGGCACTCAGACTGTGGATATTCAGAACTTGAATCACAACACGGTTGTTATCTTGGAGAAGCTTTCGGCTTTGCAAGGAATAAATTTTTCGGAGACCAATTTGAACAGAATGGACGGAATGGACAGATATGGATGAGCGGTGTGGACGTGCAAAGACTGCGTCTGGAAAGACCAAACAATTTATATCTTATCGACATTCGGCTCCCTGAGACAGCACCAGCCTCGGTTAAGGCCATTGCTGAGGCAACATTTCCCCCTGAAGGTCACTGCTGGGAGACGCTCTCGCATTCCTTCTCCAACTTTCAGCGGTCGCCATTTTCATCCCCAGTGTGACAAGCGGGTGCGTGACCAGGGCCTTCATGGCTGCAGGAGCGGACGGCTGCTTGCTCATGCCGGGTTACCTCTACCTCCTCCCCTCCCCCCCGATTGCCCCCTCTTTTCCCCCCTTCCCCCCCCCCCCCAAGTCCCGTGTTTAAAGTGTACTTGTGTTATTGTGTGCTTATGTGCAAAGGTTTTCCCACACTGTACTCCTGACAGGAGCATAGTGGGTGGGGTGTTCTTTTTTCCTTATCTCTCGTTATGTTGTGTTTCCTTTTCTTTTATCCCCGTCTTCCTGTCCTGTTCCCCCTCTGTAAGAACAGGTTGATGGTCAATTTCACTGGCAACAGTGATAATAAAGGGTTCATTCAAAAGCTGGAGATCCCTGCGTATTCATCAATTATCGTCCAATATCTCTCTTACCGGCCTTCTCAAAAATCCTGGAAAAAGTAGTTTATAAACAGGTCATAAATCACCTAGAAATTAATAATATCTTATATACACATCAATATGGATTTCGAAAAAATATTCGCCATACATGGCACTTTTACAATTTGTTGATAAAATCATTACATCTTTAGAAAATAATGAATACACTATAGCAGGGGTTTTCAAAGTGTGGGAGAGTCAGCCCCCCCTCGGAGAACAAATAAATAACAGCGCCCCCCCCACAATTTTTGTTGTTGCTATACTTAATGTTCCATTCGTATTTTTAAAAAATGGTTGTTGTACACATTTTTATTTTTTTCTTTTTCACATTTTAAACATCTGTGCTTTTTAAAACATCTTGTTTTACACATTTTAAACATCTCATAGCATCGTTAGCTAGCACATCTTGGCAGACAACACATTGTGGCAGTGGAGCATCTTCAGATCCAGTCCATGAAAATCCAAACTTTAAATAATCATGGTCATACTTCCTTCTTTTTTCAGTCCCCCCAGGATTCCGCGGGCCTTTTTTGTGATTGTTGTGGGCTAAAATGTCTGATGTTGCGGGGGTTTTCCAAAAAATTGCGATGAAAGTTGCGGTGTTTTTTAGGTTTTTGTTGCGATTACATTGCGGGAGGAAGTGAAAGTTGCGAGAAATTGTTGCGATTTTCTCTTTTTGTAATTAAAATTGAGTGATATGTTAAATATTAAGTTATTACTGAAAAACTATTGATTAAAAAAACAAAGACACTGAGAAATGGCCCTATAAACAACTTTACCAATATAAAAGATTACCAGGAGTACAAAAATGCAGAAAAATAGGCTTTACTTATCCAAATGCACCTGTTGGTTCAAAAGTTAAAGTGCATAGAACCTCACAGCACAACATGAAGTTACCTTAAAATATAATATAAATGCCTCAGCTTTCATGTAAGAAAAAAAAACTATTAATACTAGTACTGTGTGCAGGCAGTCTCTCCTGAAGACTAAATAAACCATAATTATAAACTAATAAAATAAATGGCTCAGGCTTCATAGAAGAAAAACAACAATTTGAACAGAATCTCACAGTATGATGCTGAAGCTGCCTAAACAATGGAAAATAAAATACCATTTTGGCAAAAATGTTGGCATCCATTAATTTCTTGTATTAAGTAAAAAATAATGTAAAGTGCACACAGTCCTTCACTGTAAACATAACACACTTTCAGTAACAGAATTTAAGCCTACATAAACACTGACTCGCACACGCAGTGTTGCCAGATACTGCTGATGTTTTCCAGTCCAAAATATGTCAAAACCCGCCAAAATGCACTTGAAACCGCCCAATCTGGCAACACTGCGCGCATGCTGCTTCTCTTGAACGTATACACGGAAGTAAGGAGGAAGGTCGTTTGTCGACGTCACCTCAAGACGACGCCAATGATTGGTCAAATTTGCGGGAAAGTTGCGGTGATTGGATATAATTGCAGCACCGCCCTGAATTCGCGGGGATTGGTTGAATTTGCGTTGAAGTTGCAAATCGCAACATCCTGGAGGGTCTGTTTTTTTGCTTGGCCCAGACTCGGTCTCCTCACTCACTGTAGCTTTAGGTACTAAAAATCGATCCATTTTGTCTTTGGTAAAGGCTAGCTGAAGTTCGCTAAATGTCCACAATAGAAACTTATTCTGGTTTATTTTTCCTCACATTGTGCCCCCCCTGAAGAACTCTGGTGCCCCCCAGGGGAGGCACGCCCCACACTTTGAAAAGCCCTGCTATAGGAATATTTCTTGACCTTTCCAAAACTTTCGATACAATAGATCACAACATACTACATGACAAACTTGTGAACTATGGATTTAACGGTTCCGCCCTACATTGGCTAAAAGACTATTTGACTGACAGAAAACCGTTTGTCTCTAATCGAAATAACAATTCTTCCCAAAATGTCATAACGTGGTGTACCCCAAGGACCCATTCTCAGTCCCCTTTTGTTTCTGATTTATGTCAATGACTTGGCATTGGTATCAAAGAAATTATTAATTTTTATTTGCAGAGAGACAAATTTATTTATGTCCCACAAAAATTGTGACACCTTAGTGATATCTATAAATAAAGAACTGTACAAGGTAAATCAGTGGTTCAAGGCGAATAAATTGTCCCTCAACATAAAAAAAAAAAATTCATTATCTTTGCAGGAGGAACAAGAAATACGATAAAGAGAAAGCTAGAATCTATATAAATGACAAACCTATCAATCAGGTAAGTCACATTCGCTTTTTAGGTATGTTGATGGACGAAAAACTTACATGGAAGAATCATATTGATTTTATTAGCAAAAAAATTTCCAAGAACGTGGGTATCATAAGAAAAGTCAAAACCTTGCTCTCACGAAACATGACCCTTTACTACAGTTTGATATATCCTTATTTAATATATTGCAATATTATCTGGGCTAGTACTTACACAACGTCCATCAAACCACTCTATCAACTACAAAAGCACTTTGTTAGAATCACAGCCAATGCCTCTTTTACAGCACACTCAGCGGCTCTGTTTCATGATTTAAAAGTTATGACTGTATGACATCAACAAACTACAAATTGCCTTATTTGTTTATAAAATTGTCCATAATTGCTCGTTTACCTGATCAATACAAAGGTTCTCTCAATTTCAACTCAGATATCCACCACCACAGTACAAGACAGCAGAATCTTTTAAGACCAATTATGACAAAATCTAGTCAAAAACAATTTACAATAATGTTTAGAGGCCCCACCATATAGAACAATTTAAGCCAACTACAGCAAATTTGTCTGTTATTACCCAGTTTCAAAAAACTTCGAAAGATGGATTTCATAAAACACCCAAGCACTACTTCCACCTGATTTGTTTGTTTTCCTTGTTTCAGTTATCCGCTTTTCCTTTTATGTTTAATAACTTTAGTTTAATTTTGAATTTCATTTCATAGATTTCAAGACTCTTATGTTTTTCATATGTGTAAGCTTCCGATGTATATAGATATTTTATTTATATAATTTTGATTTGTTTCTTTCATTAGTTAATTTTGTTTGCTTACATATGTATACTTTAACTACAATGCTAACATTCTCATATTTTTAAGTTTTGGGGGAGGCCCACGAAAAACCATATAAGTTTCTGGCCTCCCCTGCATATTTTTTTTTAAATTGCTATTATTATACAATTTAATGTCCTTATACATGCGAATAAACAATAACAATAAAAAGAAAAAAAATTAGGCTCACCTCCTGAAAGAGCCGAGACATCTCACACACCAGGCAGGAGTTGGCCTGCATCTCACACTTGTGCCGGTCCGACAGGAAGAAGTCACGAAGCAGTGGCGTGTGTGTGAGTGCCTGCACGATGCAATTCATGAAACAAGTGTTGCCCAAGTTGATCAAGCCCCGTAAACCTGAAGAAAACGTGTGTGCAAGTCAAACCTCAAAATGGGTCAATTACAAGCATATATTACTACATGAATACAAATTGAATGAGATGAGCTAGGCAGAGCAATATAGGGAAAATATTTTCACTATGAATCCACATTGACCATGTCCTCTTCACTTACAACAAAACAGACTTCATGATTCTTGCTGATACATACACCAACACACAGTTGATTCAAAGCATCAGCATTCCCTCTGACCACAATGACTCCAGGTACATGTCACAAATTCTCTCACACACTCATCCCCTCCACCTGCTCCGTCCAGTTTACTGAACACACTCTAGGAATTTGTAAGTTTACTTGGTATGGGTGTGATGCAGAGAAGATGAATGAATCAGTGCTGTGCTGAAGATGAGCCAGCCTCTGCAAAACTGTTCTGTGTGTGTGTGTGAGAGACAGTGCCTTTCTAGCCCACAATGCTTCAACTGGTACAAAAACAAACACACATGGCCAACACACCAATATGTGGTTCTTCCCCAAACTAATGCCACAAATGTGGGAACATACAATTGTATGGGTGTGGCAGTGGGGGCGTAGCCAAGCCTTGGTTTGTGAATGGAGGGCAGGGTCAGGGAAGATGAGTGGCAAAGTCAGTACACCTGCTGTCAATTAACATTGTTTTTGTGTGTTTTGCAGTGAGGACGGAAGGTAGAAAAGGAGGGAGAGAGTGATGAGAGGCGCTCTCTCCCGACCAGAATACGTGTGTGCATAGATATATACACATGCATACATACAGTGCTCAGCGTAAATGAGTACACCCTCCTTGAAAAGTAACATTTTAAACAATATCTCAATGAACACAAACGATTTCCAAAATGTTGAAAAGACAAAGTTTAATATAACATTTGTTTAACGTGAAAGTAAGGTTAATAATATAAACTTGGATTACACATTTTTCAGTTTTACTCAAATTAGGGTGGTGCAAAAATGAGTACATCCCACAACAAAAACTACTACATTTAGTACTTTGTATGGCCTCCATGATTTTTAATGACAGCACCAAGTCTTCTAGGCATGGAATGAACAAGTTGGTGACATATTTTGCAACAATCAATCTTTTTCCATTCTTCAACAATGACCTCTTTTAGTGACTGGATGCTGGATGGAGAGTGATGCTCAACTTGTCTCTTCAGAATTCCCCATAGATTAGATTAGATAAAACTTTATTGATCCCTTTGGGCGGGTTCCCTCAGGGAAATTAAGATTCCAGCAGCATCATTACAGATAAACAGAGAAAATAAATAGAGAAAACTTCTAGATAAATTAAAATAAATTATTTACATATACAAATATAAAAAGAATAAGATATGGGGAAGGGAGGGGGGAGGGTAAAATAAATAAATAAATAAATAAATAAATAAAAGGGGGGGGGGGGGGGGCAGGAGAGATATTGCACATTGTCCGGTATTGCTTATTGTTAGGCTAGGCTACTGCTCCTTCCCATCCTCTGCCCTCCTGTTACCCCTCCTCCCCCCCAGAGAGGAGTTGTACAGTCTGATGGCATGAGGGACAAAGGAGTTTTTAAGTCTGTTTGTCCTGCACTTGGGAAGGAGCATTCTGTCACTGAACAGGCTTCTCTGGTTGCTGATGACTGTGTGCAGAGGGTGACCAATTGAGGGCGGTCTCTGGCATGCTGGGGATCTGGACCGCAGCTTCCACCTCCATCAAGGAACACTGACCCTGGGGATGCCCAGGCTCCCCACAGCGCCAGCATACCAGCCCAGACTTCACCTTTGTTATTGGCATCACTCACCGGAATCATATACCAGTGAGTGTTCAAGGTGATATGCATCATGCATTGGTGGATTCCGGCTGTAATCAGACCTCAAGCCACCAAAGCCTGGTGCAAGGTGAGGCACTGGGGAGAGCACAAGTGGTGAAGGTTCTGTGTGTGCATGGGGATGTTCACAATTATCCATTAATGTCCATCCAGATTCTATTTCGGGGAGAAAATCATGACGTAAAGGCGGCGGTTAACCAGTGTCTCACCCACCCACTGATTCTGGGGACTGATTGGCCAGGGTTTAGAGGCTTAATGGAGTATACAGTAGGAGGTGGGTCCTACAATAATGTGTCATGGGGGGGGGATCCCGGTGTGGCATTGACTGGGGAAGCTGTCACAGAGTTACCTACGTCAGCACCACATCAGGACAATACGAGGAGTGAGGAGCAGCTCGCCTGTCCTCCCTCTCTCAGGGATTCCCCATTAGAGCAGTTGCGAGACGAGACTCTGCGTCATGCGTTTGACCAAATGAGAGTAACCGATGGTCAATCTCTCCAGTGAAACATGACACCGTCCCTCCTAATTATAAAGGACAAGCTGTATCGAGTGATACAGGACACTCAAACCGGTGAACAGTTAACCCAACTGTTAATCCCAAAGAGTCGTAGAGAACTTGTATTCCACAAGGCTCACTTTAATCCGATGGCCGGATATTTAGGACAAGATAAAACATGAGCCCAAATAATGGCCCAGCTCTATTGGCCAGGGATTTGCAGGGATGTCCATTGGTAGCATGCAGCATGCTACGAATGCCAACTAGTAAATCCCATGGCCACCCCAAAAGCATCTTTGCACCCTCTCCCTCTAATCGAGACCCCCTTCGAAAGAATTGGCATGGATCTTGTCAGGCCATTAGATTGCTCAGCACAGGGATAATTGCTTTATTTTAGCTCTGGTGAACTATGCAACGTGATATCTGGAAGCGGTGCCACTCCACAATATTTCAGCATGCAGTATTGCGGAGGTGCTCTTTTGTGTTATCTCCCGAGTCATGATTCCCAAAGAAATCTTGACTGACCAAGGCAGTACATTTATGTCACCAACACTTCGCGAGTTGTAAGGGTTATTAGGAATTAAATCCATCCACACCAGTATGTCTGTAAAGATTCTCAGTCATCCAGGTCATAGTAAACTGTGGGTGGTAAAAGAGAGCAACTGGACTTGCTTGAAGATTCTTGAAGATGTTTCACCTCTCATCCAAAAGGCTTCTTCAGTTCTGTCTGACTAATAGGGAGTATCAGGTATTTATCCTCTCATGGATGAAAAGCAATCCTAAGGTGTCATTGAGTCATCCTGTTGGTGTGGGTCACTGGGGGCTGGGTGTGAACGGCCTCGAGAGTCACTGGGGTGATCAATGGTTGTTGGTTCTCTCTGTCCTCCTGTGAGTCACTGAAAACAGCTGGGTTTTCGTGTGCATTCAGTTGTCTGGGAAGTGTGCCAAGTACTGCATTGTAGGTGGCTGATAAATGGTGTCTTAGACCACCACCTCTGTTCAGTGATGGCCGTTCCAGGTTGACAAAAATGGCTTCTTTAACTCCTCGTTCATACCAACGATCCTCTCTGGCTAAAATGCGTACGTTGCAATCCTGAAATGAGTGTCCTTTGTTGTTAAGATGAAGATAGACAGCAGAGTCCTGACCTGAGGAACTGGCTCTCCTGTGTTGAGCCATGCGCCTGTGAAGTGGTTGTTTTGTTTCCCCAAAATACAAGTCTGTGCGTTCCTCACTGCACTGAATTGCATACACTACATTGTCCTGTTTGTGTCTGGGTATTCTGTCCTTAGGGTGGACCAGTTTCTGCTTCAGGGTGTTGATGGGTCTGAAATGTACCGGAATGTTGTGCTTGTAGAAGATCCTCCTGAGTTTCTCAGATAGACCAGAAATGTAGGGAATGACAATGTCCTTGCGTTTGTTCCTGTTATCCTCCTTGTCCGTTATGTTCCTTTTTATGCTCTTGAAGAAAGCCCAGTTGGGATACCCGCAGTTCTGAAGTGCTTTCTTGATGTGATTTTGCTCCTTCTCTTTTCCCTCTACCGTTGTAGGAATGTTCTGAGCCCTGTGTTGCAAGGTCCTAATGACCCCCAATTTGTGTTCCAGTGGGTGGTGAGAGTCGAAGAGTAGGTACTGATCTGTGTGGGGGGGTTTCCTGTAGACCTTGATGCCAAGGCTTCTGTCTTGTCCAATGTGTACATCACAATCCAAGAAGGCTAGGTTATTCCCACTGACATCCTCCCAAGTGAAATTGATGTTGATATCCACTGCATTGATGTGCTTAGAGAAGGCTTCCACCTCATGGGTTTTGATTTTAACCCAGGTGTCATCCACATATCTGAACCAGTGGCTGGGAGCAACTCCTGAAAAAGTGGTCAAAGCTTTATGTTCCACTTCCTCCATGTATAGATTGGCCACAATAGGGGACACCGGTGAGCCCATGGCGCATCCATGCTTCTGTCTGTAGAAACTTTCATTAATCTGGAAATAGGTGGTGGTCAGGCAGAGGTCAAGCAGGGTGCAAATCTGATCCGTGGTGAGGTTTGTTCTATCCAGTAAGGTGTTGTCTTGAAAGAGTCGTTTTCTAACAGATTCGACTGCTTCTGTGGTGGGAATGCAGGTGAATAGAGAAGTGACATCGTAGGAAACCATGGTTTCATCTGAGTCTAGTTTGAGGTCTGCAACTTTAGTAGCAAAATCTTGGGAGTTTTTAACGTGATGTGGCGTGTTTCCACACCAGTATTTACCACCCACAAACAGATGGCTTAGTGGAACGATTCAATCAAACGCTTAAAAATTTATTTTGAAAGTTTGTAAGCGAGGATGCACATAATTGGAATAAACAGCTCGAGTCCCTGTTATTTGTAGTACGAGAGGTCCCGCAAGCCTCTACAGGATTTTCACCATTCGAATTATTATATGGGCGAAAGCCTCGTGGCATTTTGGACATGCTGCAGGAAAATTGGGAAGAGGGACCTTCAATGAGTAAAAACAAAATTCAGTACATTCTCAACCTGCATGCAAAGTTCCACACCCTCATGCACTTAACCCATGAGAATTTACAGCAGGCACAAGAACATCAAGCTTGGTTGTACAACAGAGGTGCGCACCTTAGAGAGTTCAACCAGGAGATAAAGTGCTCATATTATTGCCTACTTCGAGCTCCAAATTAATTGCCAAGTGGCAAGGGCCCTTTGAGGTCACATGGCGAATCAGGGATGTCGACTATGAGGTGAGGCGAACGGATAGGGGAGGGGCACTGCAAATAAACCACCTCAACCTGCTAAAACATTGGAATGAGGGGGTCCCTGTAGCATTGGTATCGGTAGTTCCAGAGAAGGCGGAGCTGGGGCCAGAGGTAAAAACAAGTAACTACTCAAACCACTCCAGTCCCCTGTGGAGACCACCTCTCACCGGCCCAACTCACAGAGGTTGCCAGGTTGCAAAAGGAATTTTCCAACATATTCTCGCCCCTTCCCGGTCACACCCACTTCACAGAACACAACACTGAAATGCCCCCAGGGGTGGTGGTGCATAGCCACTCCTACCGCTTAGCTGAACACAAGAAAAAGGTGGTTCAGGACAAACTCAAGGCCATGCTCGAAATGGACATAATCGAGGAGTCCCACAGTGACTGGAGCAGCTCGGTGGTCCTGATTCCCCAACACCAATGGGTCGGTCCAGTTCTGTGTGGACTACAGAGGGAAAAGAAATTTAAAAATCAATGCGGTGTCTAAATTTGACATGCACCCAATGCCTCACATTGAGGAGTTGCTCGATCAATTAGGCGCTGCTCACTTTTATTTGACACTGGATTTGACAAAGGGATATTGACAGATCCCCTTGACTCCTTTATCCCGAGAGAAAACAGCCTTTTCCACACCATTCGGGTTACACCAATTTGCCACGCTTACTTTTGGGTTATTTGGGGCTCCTGCCACCTTCCAGTAGCTCATGGACAAGATCCTCCATCCCCATGCCGCCTATGCAGCGGCCTACCTTGACATCATATATAGCAATGATTGGCTGCAGCACCTAGAACACCTTAGGGCTGTCCTAGAGTCACTGAGGCATGCAGGTCTCACAGCTAACCTGAAAAAGTGTGCGATTGGGTGGGTGGAAGTAGGGTATCTGGGTTTCCACTTGGGTCATGGACAGGTATGTCCCCAAATTGACAAGACAGCAGCGAATGCGGCTTGCTTGAGGCCCAAGACCAAAAAAAAGGGGGGGGGGGGGGAGACAGTTCCTGGGGCTGGCTGCTACTATTGCAGGTTCATACCTAATTATTCAGACATCACCAGCCCGCTGACTGATCTCACTAAAAAGGGAGCACCAGATCCAGTCCAGTGGACAGAGCAGTGTCAGAAGGCCTTCACTAAAGTAAAAGCTGCACTGTGTGAGGGGCCATCCTTACATTCCCCTGACTTCTCTCTCCCTTTTATTTTACAGACAGATGCATCGGACAGAGGGCTGGGGGCCTTTCTGTCCCAGAAGGTGGAGGGTGAGGAAAGTCCGGTGCTGTATATCAGTTGCAAACTCTCAATGCATGAAAGTAAGTACAGCACCATCGAGGAGGAGTGCCTGGCCATCAAGTTGGCGGTCCTCACCTTCCAATATTACCTGCTGGAGCGTCCCTTCACCCTCTGTCTGGACCACGCGCCCCTCCAGTGGCTCCACTGCATGAAGGATGCCAATGCACAGATCACCTGTTGGCATCTCGCCCTCCATCCATTTAAATTTGAGGTGGTCCACAGGCCAGGGGCACAGATGGTGGTGGCAGACTTCCTATCCTGTCGGGGGGTGTCCACTGCAGGCCAGGCAGCTCTACAGCCTGAGTCGGGGTCAGAGAAGGTGAGTGGCAAAGTCAGTACACCTGTTGTCAATTAATGTTATGTCTGTGTGTTTTGCAGTGAGGATGGAAGGCAGAAAATGAGGGAGAGAACGATGAGATAGGATCTCTCCTGACCAGAACACGTGTGTGTGTGTGTGTGTGTGTGTAAGTAAAACAAGCAAAATACAATAAATAAAGTTGTGTGAGAGCATCATCTCCCCCCCCCCGCTTAGCTTCAGTATTCCACCCACATCAGGGACTTACTACAATGGGATGTCCTTGTATGCTGTAGCATTACAATTCCTTTTCACTGGAACTAAGGGGCCCAAACATGTTTCCATGACAATGCCCCTGTGCACACAGTGAGATTCATGAAGACATGGTTTACTAAGGTTGGAGTGAAAGAAACTGAGTGGCCAGCACAAAGCCCATCAACTCCACTGAACACCTTTGGAATGAGCTGGAATACAGACTGTGCCCTAGGCCTCCTCACTTGACATCAGTACCTGACCTCATTAAAAAGTTCTTATGGCTGAATGAGCAAATCCCAAAAGCCATACTCCAAAATCTAGTGGAAAGCCTTCCCACAAAACTGGAGGTTATAACAACAGCAAAAGGGGGGATTAAATCTGGAATGGGATGTTCAACAAGCACATATGGGTGTGATGGTCAGGTGTCAACAAACTATTGGCCATGTATGTGTGACATACAGTACCTTGTAACTGGCTTCAGGCCATTGGCTTTCTAAAATTCAGAAAACAATTGTTTTCGAGTTTAGCTCCTGTTTAGATCCCAATTTCCCAGGCAAAAGTCATAAAATAAGTGAATGCAGCACTTCTGGGTCAAACTGAATGATTAACAAAAGAAGGAACATGACAGAGAAATAAAAACAGGATGAGAGCCAGTGACCCAGAGAGGCAAGCTTGTGTATTTTAGGGCTTTCCAAGACAATTTCTCTATTTGAGTTCTATTTAATATTACTTAAATAATAATATTTAGCATTATGTGATAAGATCTTAGGTTCTTTTAGCCACCCAATGCAAGTCTACAGAAAGCCAATTCCTAAACCTTTTTGCCAAATTATCATTGGGGCTTGACTATGTCTGAATAAGTGCATATACACCATAATTTAAAGCTCACTTTATTTACTTTAATTATGCATCAATACACTAAGTAAATTACCAACTGTTATTATTTTCTACTGCAGCGGAGGAGCACTGCATACATTGACAGCTGGTATCTGATTAAAAACTGAGCCAATCAGGCTTATATCCATTTCTCTAGGGCACATAGCCATCCAACAACTTGATTGAGAGATGACATTCACTGCATGAGAAAATCACATTTAAGCCCCATCAGGACGGGATTAAATTTACATGTCCTGGGATAAATGTCCTGTTTTACAGGTGCTCCTCGACGATTTTATTTCCATCCAGATCGGCCATGTAAGGCTTTTTTTCTCCCCCCTGCTGTCTTCATGAGGGGACATGGGACAATTTGTATTCCCATAAATTAATTTCAACCAGTCAGATTTTAGATTACATCAGAAGTTAGACTTTGCCCCTTAGAGTAAGCTACTTTTTTAGGAGCCACAAAGCTGAACACTGCAGCAAGGTACTGTATGTGCAGTTAAATATTTGTGTCAACCAAAACTTGTATTTTGGACTTCGCAATTCACCTCCATTCCATGATGTAATGTACACTGGTGAACTCGTGATTTGTTAGGAATTAAAAGTATGTAGCCGAGAGTTACCATATATATAGTATTATTTATTAAACTTAAATGCTTGGGGGTGGGGTGGGGATGTTTCTTTTTTTTTAAAGGATTTTTTTTTTAAATGGCCAAATAGGGAGAGTTGGGACAGTTCAGGTTCCAGTTTTTTTTTCTTGTGGTTTACAAATATAAAATTGTTTAAAATTTTGTTAAAAATGTGAGTGTACACCTGTATGAGGATTAAGCTTATTTCATTCTTTCTTGAGAATGGAACCGTTTTGTTTAGTCAGGTTTTGGTAAACTGACATTTTTCTACAACTGTGCCAGCATTGTGTGTTCTCATTCTCATCCCATTCTCATTATCTCTAGCCGCTTTATCCTTCTACAGGGTCGCAGGCAAGCTGGAGCCTATCCCAGCTGACTACGGGCGAAAGGCGGGGTACACCCTGGACAAGTCGCCAGGTCATCACAGGGCTGACACATAGACACAGACAATCATTCACACTCACATTCACACCTACGGTCAATTTAGAGTCACCAGTTAACCTAACCTGCATGTCTTTGGACTGTGGGGGAAACCGGAGCACCCGGAGGAAACCCACGCGGACACGGGGAGAACATGCAAACTCCGCACAGAAAGGCCCTCGCCGGCCACGGGGCTCGAACCCGGACCTTCTTGCTGTGAGGCGACAGCGCTAACCACTACACCACCATGCCGCCATGTTACAAGTTATGATAATAAATAAAAATGAAACATGTAGGCCTAGGTGTTTTTTGTTCCATGTCTCCCTACTATGTCCCAAGTCTCTCCACAAAAAATAATGACAGAAAAAGTGAAGCTTGAAGGCCAGTATATGTGACGAGCAACTGATGTTGTGGCAAGAGAGTATAGTGTAGTGGATATATCAAGTGTGCACACCCCATTAAAATGATAGGTTTTTCTGATGTAAAAAAAATGAGACCACGATAAATAATCTCAAAACTTTTCCCACCTTTAATGTGACCTATAACCTGTACAATTGAAAAACAATTTAAAAACAACAAAAATCTGTTAGGGGGAAAAACAAGAAATAAAAAAAACGTACAACAAGCTGGTTGCATAAGTGTGCACACCCTTACACTAATACTTTGTTGAAGCACCTTTTGATTTAATTAGAGCATTCAATCTTTTTGGGTACACACCTGCCATCAATTAAAATGCCTGATTAACCCCAAATAAAGTTCAGCTGTCCTAGTAGGATTTTCCTGACATTTACTCAGTGGCCTCCTCCAGCAAAAGCCATGGTTCGCAGAGAGCTTACAAAAGCAATCTCACTGTTGAAAGGTATCAGTCAGGAGAAGGGTACAAAAAAATTTCCATGGCATTACATATACCATGGAGCACAGTGAAGACAGTCATCAAGAAGTGGAGAAAATATGGGACAACAGTGACATTACCAAGAACTGGACGTCCGTCCAAAATTAATGAAAAGACAAGACGAAAACTGGGCAGGGAAGCTGCCAAGAGGCCTACAGCAACGCTGAAGGAGCTGCAAGAATTTCTGGCAAGTACTGGTTGTGTACTACATGTGACGACAATCTCCCGTATTCTCCATATGCCTGGACTATGGGGTAGGGTCGCAAGACGGAAGCCTTTTCTTACAAAGAAAAACATCCAGGCCCAGCTAAATTTTGAAGAAAAAAAAAATCAACTCTCCAAAAAGCATGTGGGAAAATGTGTTATGGTCTGATGAAACCAAGGTTGAACTTTTTGGCCACAATTCCAAAAGGTATGTTTGGCGCAAAAACAACACTGCACATCACCAAAAGAACACCATACCCATGATGAAGCATGGTGGCAGCAGCATTGTGTTTTGGGATGGTTTTTCTTCAGCTGGAACAGGGGGTTTAGTCAAGGTGGAGGGAATTATGAACAGTTCTAAATACCAGTCAATTTTGGCCCAAAACCTTCAGGTGTCTGCTAGAAAGCTGAAGATGAAGAGGAATTTCATCTTTCAGCAGGACAATGACCCCAAACATACATCAAAATCAACAAAAGAATGGCTTCACCAGAAGAAAATTAAAGTTTTGGAATGGCCCAGCCAGAGCCCAGACTTAAATCCAATTGAAAATCTGTGGGGTGACCTGAAAAGGGCTGTGCACAAGAAATGCCCTCGCAATCTGACAGAGTTGGAGCGCTTTTGCAAGGAAGAGTGGGCAAATATTGCCAAGTCTAGATGTGGCAGGCTGATAGACTCCTACCCAAAAAGACTGGATGCTGTAATTAAATCAAAAGGTGCTTCAACAAAAGTATTAGTTTAAGGGTATGCACACTTATACAACCAGCTTATTGTACATTTTTTATATTTTAATGTTTTTCCCCCTAACAGATTTGTTTGTTTTTCAATTGAATTGTACAGGTTAAAGGTGGGAAAAGTTTTGAGATTATTTATCGTGGTCTCATTTTTTTACATCAGAAAAACCTATCATTTTAACAGGGCGTGTACACTTTTTACATCCACTGTAAATACTCTCTAATGTGTGATATAAATATAATAAATAAATGTGTGACTGCTACCTGCAAAGAATTTCACACAATCTGCAAAAGCTGAAAACTTATCCCCTGTCTCCCTGCTCCGCCCTACAGGCTGAATTATGTACTTTTTTTGTTTGTTAGATAATTTTAGTCCTGTCCGAAGGCACATGTCCATGATTTCTATGCAGAGGTCACCTCGCGTTGGGGAGGGAGAGGAGGTTTGACTGCAACTACTTGCTGCATTTAGTTTTGTAGTGCTATATTGTCTGCGTATGATTTTTTTGTTTAACAGTGACGATTTTTCCTTTCCATGGTTGAGGAGATATAAGCCCATGGATATAGCATTACTGATACCATTATACTGATATTTCGTACTTGCCAAATGTCCAACTAATCATGCAGCTCACATATTCCATGCTATCCATAGAGAGGACACAATGTCTACTTTCTGTCCCAATGCATCTCCCTTTGCAGGGCCCTTACCATTCAAATATTGATAGAAAATAAGCCAAATTAAACATGGAGAAACAGGCTTGTCATTACCTATGGTGCAGTTGGAAGTAATTTTTCTGCGCTTTGGATTATGGCGTAGCAGCTCCAGCTCCCTTTTGGTGGGCTCCCACGTTGAATACTTTTCCCCTACTCCTGGAGACAGGAAACACACAAGCTAATAATCTGAAGGAATGTTTTAAGCCAAGAAGCCTTTATTTGTCACACGTCCACTCAAGCACAGACTTAAGCACACAGTGAAATTTAACTTCTGCATTTCACCCATCTGAAGCAGTGAACACACACATGCACACACAAGTCAGCCATGCGTATACATACCCAGAATAGTGGGCAGCTATGCTACAGCACCCAGGCAGCAGTTGGGGGTTCAGTGCCTTGCCCAAGGCTGCCCTATGTTAACCTAACTGCATGTCTCTGAACTGTGGGGGAAAAACGGAGCACCCGGAGGAAACCCACACAGAGACGGGGAGAACATGCAAATTCCACACAGAAAGGCCCCCGTTGGCCGCTGGGCTTGAACCCAGAACCTTCTTGTTATGAGGCACCAGTGCTAACCACTACACCACAATGCCACCCTAACATCTGCCTTAAAGTGCATATCCTGGACCAATTTCTTTTTTTTTTTTATATGAAAGCATGTCCCTTTACACACTCATCCAGAAGGGTAATTTTGCACAAGGCCATCTGTCTACAGCAGAAAAAAAAAAAAAAAACACGTCTGGAAAAATCCCAAGGGAGTCTGGAGCCAGATTCGTGACGTTACCTGCGGAAGTGCCAGCAGGCTGCGAGAGCTTGCACGGTTTCAGTGCACAGCCTGTGTAAACCAAGCGTTCCCATTTTTCTCTCATTGTCCGGTCTTTTGGAAAACGATGAGTACTAATCCCATCAAAATTGGTGTTGCTACACCCTCCTATAGCGGTGTTCACATGGCACATATTTGCATTGATGCTGCACCGATGTATTTTGTTGCGATATATCTTACACCGGTGTAAATTTTGTGGAGTGTTCACACGTCACAAACCTGCTTACTAGAGAGAAGCGTGTTAGCACCGGTGCAGCCCCACTTGTGTTCACACGGCAGTTTTTGCGACTGTGCTATACGAGAGTAATAATGCAGAAATGAAATATGCGGATGCGTGAAAATGTACTTCCTTTTCCCGGTTGTCATGGCATCACCAAGCGCCGGGAAAACAACGTGGATGAAGACACCAGTGTTGCCAGATACTGCTGACGTTTTCCAGCCCAAAATATGTTAAAATCCGCCAAAATGCACTTAAAACCGCCCAATCTGGCAACACTGGAAGACACGCAGTTCTGTTGTTGCTGTTGTTGTTATTCGCCATTTTGGAAGCGCAAAATACCAGGATGCAAATTATGCAATGCCCGTATGTAATCAACTCTCCTCACGCGTAGCGAGTCTACCCCTGTAGCGTTCAGACGTCCCATTTTATATCGGTGCTGCCCCGCAAACTAGCATTTACTCCGAAGTAAATTTCTTAAACCACCTCCTGAGCAGGGTTAGATTTGCACCGGTTTAAGCAGCTTTCAGGGGCTACACCGGTATAACTTTGTACCGTGTGAACACTCTACCGGGGCAGCCCCGGTGCTACACCAGAGTAAAAGTTGCCGTGTGAACACCCCTTATGATACATCTGTTAACCATTTTAATAATTATGTGATAACGTTGAAGAAATTTGCAGAAAACCACCAGGTCGTTTTCTCATAAACAAACCAGCGCTGATGTAGGATTCAGAAGGAGGCGTCTCGCACGCGACGTCACGAAAATCAATGTTTGCCGGGAAATCCAAATGCCAAGTTTTTTCAGAGGCGGACGAATTCACCTCAAATAGCTTGATTTCAACTGAAATTTTCTGGTATTGCGCAAGGTAAAACAAAATTGCACAAAATGCAAAATGTAACAGATATTTGACCAAAGTTTAATATAAAATAGGAGAATTACATTGATCTTGCTCCTGAATTTACCTGTGATATGCACTTTAATGTATTTATATGTTGAAAGTATGTGGTATATTGTCTGTATTATTTTGTAGGCAGCTTTCAATCCAGAAGGATCATGCATGTGCCCATAGTTGACTAGTATGAGGAAGCAACATCTTGGGTGCGAGACTTCCTGCGGACTCTCTATCAGCTTACTGCCTCAGCATGAACTTGTGTTGTGAGAGTCCCTTCCTCACATCAAACTTCTAGGCTCTCCTGTCTGACGTGACCAACTGCCAAGCACTGGAGTTGATGTCAAGCACTGCATTACTGGTGATCATTTCTCTCCATGTGATATGAAGTATATGCCAGAGGCAGCACATGTGGAAGGAGTTGAACTGCTGTTCCTGTTTTGAGCACAGTGTCCAAGTTTTGCTGGCATACAGCAATGTGCTCAGCATGCAAAGTACATTTGGACTTTGGTATTCTTTGTGGGCCTGCTGTTGGCCCAAACCTTAGTCAGTTTAGAGCAGAGGCTACTGGTGTACACTTGTGAGGCAAAGTGAAGTGTGCTGTGGAAGTTTGAGGAATTCAGTGCACTTTTATACAAGCTTCTGAACTAGTATTTTTAAATAAATCAACACCACTCCTTAATTTACAACATTTGTAGGTAGTCACTTATTTACAACTTTCAATTTTTATCAATTTGAGTTCAAAAATAATTTAGGTTCGGGAAGTATCATTACTGTAGCAACTAGAAAAGGTGGTTGCTCTAATTGTTAGTTCTACATTGCAAGTGCAACGTGCGTGTGCGCATTTATACTCTGTGAAAAGACTCGTGTTTTATATTGTGCTATTAATTGAGTTTTTTTATTTTATTTTAGTATGCTGCTGTTCATGACCACACTATGTTGAACAAGTCCTTGTGCCAATGCACTTCAATGTATTTTACTTTGAGAGCGCAGACCTCTACCAAGGCCAGATGGCACATCTCCCCCACATTAGTGAAAGAAAAAATAAATTATTTGATCTACCCCGTGACTCAGAAGCGCTCCAAAATTTAATGGGTTCTTCCAGGGGTGCAGATCCGATGTCAGGAATGGGGTGGGGGGGTGGGGGGGGGACAAAAGTGATTTTTTTTTTTGCCCGTATGCAACTCATACCATGCAGAGATGGAATGCAGAGTCAGAAATATATTTGTCAAACATCATTTGTTCCACCATTTCTATCTAAAATATGAAGAATGTGAAGTCTGAAAATACATTTGTTTGTACAATTTTGAATAATTTAGGGGATTTTTATTGGGGGGGGACAATTCATGTTTTTCAGAAATTGGGGGGGGGGGGCATGTCCCCCCCGGGATCTGCACCCATGGGTTCTTCCTTGACCCATGCTACAACCTTCCATCAAGTTTGATAGAAATGGGACAGTAGGTTTTGCACAATCCTGCTTTAAAGACAGACAAACAGACTTCACTGAAACCATTATTACCTCTGCAAAGGAAGTTAACTGTATGATTGCCTGTCTGATTTAACTATCTGTTTAATAATTGATAGTCTGCTATAGTGAAATATGGGTCAAATCTTGCTAATGACATTGTAGCTTACCACAATATTGGGCAACATTCTTCATAAATGATAACCAACTTTAAGTCTGTGTTCCTTGATATGCTGGTTTGACCTTTGACATGCCTTAGCCACAAAAAGGTTGAAAATGTGCTCGTTGATCTCATTCTCAAGTGAAAGGTTGCCGGAGATCATTTAGCCCGGGTAAATGAACTCATGGATCACTTCTGGATTGTTGTCAAAAATATATTAGTGGATGTGTTGATATCGAAATCTTGGCCCACCACTTTCGAAATAGATGCCTTCAGGTTGACTGCAAGGCCAAACTCCTTGCAGACTTCGGCAAAGCAAGTCAGTGTTTGTAGCTCCTACTGAGACTGGGTGGTAATAGCCATGTCCTCAGCAAACAAGAAGTCTCAGATGTCTGATCTGCACCTTGGTTTTCACTCTGAGCCTTGACAGAGTGAAGTTCCTGTTTGATCTTGTGTGGATATAGATGCCCTCTATGGCCTTTTCTTTGAGATGATCTTTGAACAGAATCTTAAAGAACACCTTTCTGCTCACAAGGTTAAATGCCTTGGTAAGGTCAATGAAGGCAAAATACAGTGGTTTCTGTTGCTCCCTGTACTTTTTCTGCAGCTGCCTGACAGAAAAGGCCACATCAAATGGTAGATCATTCTGCTTTAAACTCGCACTGAGATTCTCTGCAAAAACACCTGAAAGCTCATCAAGGCAACTCAAGCAAAGAGCTTCCCCACAGCATTGAGAAGGGAGATGCAGTGATAGTTGTTGCAATCACTTCTGTCACCCTTGTTCTTGTACAGTATTACAATGTTTTCATCCAGTATTTCTTGTGGTACACTGCCTTCTCTCCAGCTCTGGCAGAGGATTTTGTGCAGTTCTGGCATGAAGGTCTTTAGCACACCTCAGAACCTCTGGTGGAATACCGTCATTTCCTGGTGCCTTTCTGGGGAAGTGTGCTTCCAGTGCCTCAGGTGGGGTTTACATTAGACCGTATCAGCGGATCATCAGATTAACGTTTTTAAAACGATTAGTGTGCATACAGCAACACCAATACACGATTCGCGTGCACACAGCAACACCAATACACAGATACGCTCGGCTCCGCAGGCATCCTGTGCTCCAAATCACTCCGCCCTGAACAGCGAGTGCCCTCTGGAGGGTGCGCACTCCGGCCCTGCGCAGCTCACAGAGCGCGCGAGTGAAGTGCACGAGCCACGATTCGGGACTGAGCCGCTGTGTGTGTGATCCCAGCGCACATCACTTACCACTTGCAAGTGGAAGGATGGCAAGCCTAAAGACAATCATAACTACACAATGGGCAGTATTTGCATCAGTATTTGCAGTATTTTCATACTGCAAATACTCTTTAATGAAAGGTGATACAAGGCGGAAGTCCGCGCCGTTTTTCAGCAGTCGCGTCACATGACCAACGCCAGCGAATCAGGAAGGTGGATGTCACAGTGATGTTGTCCAATGACGACGCCAGCTAGAGCTCAGCACAGCGTATCCGCGTATCTCAATGTTTACACAGCACCGGAGCTGACACGATCTGGATTGAATACGTGGACCCTGGCGGATTCCCGTTTCCCGGCGTTTCCAGGCGGTTTAATGTAAACAGACAGTGCATCCGCGAAGAAAACGAGACAGATACGGTCTAATGTAAATTTGGCCTCAGAGTTCCTACAGATTGGGCTCTGCAACAAGTTCGATCATGGTGGGCAAGGTCTCAATGGCATTTAGGGCCCTCTTGGTGACAAGAGGATTGCTGGCGTAATGACTGGGAACAATTCTGAGTAAATGCTCAACCCAGCATTCCATCTGTTTTGTTTGGTCCTTTGTGATCTTTCTGCTGACTATAGAGCCATCTTGTTAAGTGACAGTCCGATGGCTTGTGTGATCTCATATTACATCCCTCTGATGTTGCCTGTGTCAGCTGCCTGCTGAATTTGGAATAGAGCTGGAGCCAGTAGTCATTGTTGGCACATCATCTGGCAACCTGCTGAACCCTGCTTTGAGGAGCCCACAACACTTCAAGGTCTTCTCACTAGGAGGGGATCTGTACACTGTCGGTGCTTTCCTCTTCTTGTAAATCAGAGGTATCAGCTCCTCAAAGTGGGCTATGGACCAAATCAGCAGACTGGACCATGCTCTTTCCAAACGTGGACATCTCTATGTTGTAGACAGTATTGGGCAAGTGGTCCCATTTCTTGCCAACACTGCTGCCAGGTAGAATAGGCAGGGCATCCTCCATTGCTTTCAAGAACTCAGCTGTCTTTGCTGGGTCACAGGTCTTGCTGACATCAATACATGCTTTCCTTCCTTCCTGGAACAATGCAGTAATTTCAACTGACATTTTGCTGTGCTGCACACAAGGGAGTGGTCAGTGTCAGTCTGCACTTTGGCAGCTGCATGTAGTCTTGATGTCATGTAGGCTGCTATGCCTTGTGATGATGTCAAGTTGGTGCCAATCTTGGACCTTGGATGCTTCCATTATGCTTTGTGCCAGGGCTTGGTGTTGAAGGTATTGGTATAGCAGAGATCATGCTGACAGCAGAGCTCAAGAAGATGCTGGCCGTTCCAATTCATCTTTCCTGTTCTGAACAGTCACATGCATGACAGCCAGATGCAGTGGTCACTGCCAACTCTGGCATTAAAGTCACTAAGAATAAACAGTGGCACTTGAAAAGGGGCCACACTGGTGGCAGTGCTGAGCTTGCAATAGAACTTGTCCTTGGCTTCCTGGGTAGAAGTTAAAGTGGGCAGATAGTCACTAAAGATGTTAAGGAAGTCCACTGATGTGTGCAACTGGACCTTTAGTAGCCTTTTGGCTCCCTCTGTTACAATGGTATAAAAGAGCCAGCCGGGTTGTTTCTGATGGCAAAACCAAATTCCCTAATTTAGAAATTCCCTAAGCTCCATACACCCAGTGGAACAAGTGGACCCTGGTGAGGCAGCACCTAACTGTCTGGGTACTGTCCAGCTTAAGGCAGGTGGTACCTGCTCAATGAAATCTGAAAACCTCTCCCACCAGTGGAAGCAGCCCCTGGTACCTCACTCCACCCCAATCAAGTACAAAAACTTGTAAGTACTGCTTCCCCTGTTGTGTTCGCACTTATGTGGTGATGGAATGTCCTCTCCAGGGCACAAGCCTGAGCAAGAAGATATGAAGAACCAGCTGTTGCCCATGCAGCAGGTTTCCCGTTTCCACACTGACCAAGGGAAAGGCAAGAGCTAGTACAGCTTGGCACCAGTAACATCACAGTAGTTGCCAGAATGAAGTGTTAAGCAGCAACAGACCGTCTTGGAAACACTGGTTCCGGATTCCTTTTTTCTCCTTCAAATCAGTGTTTACATCCCTAGCCTCTGTTCTATATGGTTACAGCCACAAAGCAGCAGAAGGTTTAAATTTGAGGATTTCGTTCTCCTAGATGGATTACTGGCCAAAGCTAACAATCTCCATCTGCCTGAGTGTCATGTTGGGTGGGGTCATCTACCCAACCCCCCAAACAAGTGCATTTGCACTTTCCCCCTACCTGTCTGCATTATACTAGTGCATCTCAAACAATTTGAATATCATGAAAAGTTCAATATTTTCCATCAGGTATTTAAGAAAGTGAAAAGTTAATATATTTTAAACTCATTGGATGTAAACTACAATATTTCAAGTATTTTCGATTTTAATTTTGATAATTATGGCCTACAGTGGAGGGAGAAAAAACACACACACACACACACACACACACACACACACACACACACACACACCTCTTGAAATATTTGAATATTTCAGTTCAGGTTTGAGTAAAACAGTATAAATACAATGTATCTCTTGGTATAGTTCAGTACATGCAACCATAATCATGGGGAAGACTGCTGACTTGACAGTTGTCCAGAAGACAATCAATCATATCATCGACACCCTCTGTAAGGAGGGTAAGCCACAGAAGGTCATTGCTGAAAAGGCTAGCTGGAAAAGGTGCACAAGCACCAGAGATGACCACAGCTTTGAGAAGTGTGTCAAGAAAAGTCAATTCAAGGACTTGGGAGAGCTTCACAAGGAGTGGACTGAGGCTGGTGTCAGTGTATCGAGCCGCCATGCACAGACGTATTCAGGAAAAGGGCTACAACTGTTGCTTTCCTAATAACAAGCCACTCCTGAACCAGAGACAATGTCAGAAGCATCTTAACTGGGCTAAGGAGAGAAAGAACTGGATTGTCGCTCAGTGGTCCAAAGTCCTCTTTTCAGATGAAAGTACAGTGGTGCTTGAAAGTTTGTGAACCCTGTAGAATTTTCTATATTTCTGCATAAATATGAACTAAAACATCATCAGATTTTCACACAAGTCCTAAAAGTAGATAAAAAGAACCCAGTTAAATAAATGAGACAACAATATTATACTTGGTCATTTATTTATTAGGGAAAATGATCCAATATTACATACCTGTGAGTGGCAAAAGTATGTGAACCTTTGCTTTCAGTATCTGGTGTGACCCCCTTGTGCAGTAATAACTGCAACTAAACGTTTCCGGTAACTGTTGGTCAGTCCTGCACACTGGCTTGGAGGAATTTTAGCCCATTCCTCCGTACAGAACAGCTTCAACTCTGGGATGTTGGTGGGTTTCCTCACATGAACTGCTCACTTCAGGTCCTTCCACAAAATTTCAATTGGATTAAGGTCAGGACTTTGACTCGGCCATTCCAAAACATTAACGTTATTCTTCCTTAACCATCCTTTGGTAGAACGACTTATGTGCTTATGGTCGTTGTCTTGCTGCATGACCCACCTTCTCTTGAGATTCAGTTCATGGACAGATGTCCTGACATTTTCCTTTAGAATTCGCTGGTATAATTCAGAATTCATTGTTCCATCAATGATGGCAAGCCGTCCTGGTCCACATACAGCAAAACAGGCCCAAACCATAATACTACCACCACCATGTTTCACAGATGGGATAAGGTTCTTATGCTGGAATGCAGGGTTTTCCTTTCTCCAAACATAATGCTTCTCATTTAAACCAAAAAGTTCTATTTTGGTCTCATCCATCCACAAAACATTTGTCCAATAGCCTTCTGGCTTGTGCAAGTGATCTTTAGCAAACTGCAGATGAGCAGCAATGTTCTTTTTGGAGAGCAGTGGCTTTCTCCTTGCAACCCTGCCATGCATACCATTGTTGTTCAGTGTTCTCCTGATGGTGGACTCATGAGCATTCACATTAGCCAATGTGAGAGAGGTCTTCAGTTGCTTAGAAGTTACCCTGGGGTCCTTTGTGACCTCGCCGACTATTACATGCCTTGCTCTTGGAGTGATCTTTGTTGGTTGACCATTCCTGGGGAGGGTAACAATGGTCTTGAATTTCCTCCATTTGTCCACAGTCTGTCTGTCTGTGGATTGGTGGAGTCCAAACTCTTTAGAGATGGTTTTGTAACCTTTTCCAGCCTGATGAGCATCAACAACGCTTTTTCTGAGGTCCTCAGAAATATCCTCTGTTCGTGCCATGATACATTTCCACAAACGTGTTGTGAAGATCAGACTTTGATAGATCCCTGTTCTTTAAATAAAACAGGGTGCCCACTCACACCTGATTGTCATCCCATTGATTGAAAACACCTGACTCTAATTTCAAATTAACTCCGACTTCAAATTAACTGTCAATCCTAGAGGTTCACATACTTTTGACACTCACAGATATCTAATATTGGATCATTTTCCTCAATAAATAAATGACCAAGTATAATATTTTTGTCTCATTTGTTTAACTGGGGTCTCTTTGTCTATTTTTAGGACTTGTGTAAAAATCTGATGTTTTTGGTCATACTTATTCAGAAATATAGAAAATTTTAAAGGGTTCACAAACTTTCAAGCACCACTGTACATTTTGCATTTCACTGGAAAATCAAAGTCCTAGAGTCAGGAATGGACAGGCACAGAATCCAAGGTGTTTGAAGTCCAGTGAAGTTTCTGCAGTCTGTGATAATTTGGGGTGCCAGGTCATCTGCTGGTGTTGGTCCATTGTGTTTTATTAAGTCCAAAGTCAACCCAGCCATCTACCAAGAGATTTTAGAGCACTTCAAGCTTCCATCTACTGACAAGCTTTATGGAGATGCCAATTTCCTTTTCCAGCAGGACTTAGAACCTGCCCACAGTGCCAAAAACTACTACTAACTGGTTTGCTGATCATGATATTACTGTGCTTGACTGGCCAGCCAACTTGCCTCACCTGAACCCCACAGAAAATCTATGGGGTATTGTCAAGAGGAAGACGAGAAACACCTGACCCAAAAATACAGACAAGCTGAAGGCCACTATGAAAGCAACCTGGGCTTCAGTAACACCTCAACAGTGCCACAGGCTGATCACCTCCATGCCACACCACATTGATGCAGTAATTCATGGTCAAGGAGCCACAAACAAGTACTGAGTGTATAAATGAACATACTTTTCAGAAGTTGGACATTTTCTGTATTGTAAATCCTTTTTTGTTTGATCTTAGGAAATATTCTAATAATTTGAGATACTGGATTTCTGATTTTCATGAGCTATAAGCCATAATCATCAAAATTAAAACAAAAACAGGCTTGAAATATTTCACTTTACATGTAATGAACACAAAATGTATGAAAGTTTACCTTTTTGAATTAAATTAACTTTTCATGATATTCCTATTGTTTGAGATGCACTAGCATAGGCAAGATTTTGTGTTCAACATGCCAACTACATTTCTATTAAATATATTTCCAATGCAGCCATTCACATTAAATATTCAGTGCACATTGGTATTAATGCAATAAAACTACAAAAAAATGTGCAATATTCAAATCCATAAGAAAGTTATATGCAACAAAGTCAAATGACAGGAAAAGAAACCCAGTTGATTGCACCAATTAGTTCTCCTACAGTGCTAATTAGAATCAACTGGCTTAGTGCATGTTGGCAGGTAAGTACTTCCACTCATTGAAAAAGGGGAATCCACCTCTGAATGAAAGTAAACAATCATTTGGCTGTCATGCAAGAAACAGCTCATGACATGTGGAGGCAAAGAGCTCTCCCAAGACCTTCACAATAAGATTGTTGAGCAGTATAGCAATGACACTGGTTACTGACCAATTTCTCAACTCCTAAATGTTCCTATAAATACAAATCATGACTATTATCTGCAAGTGAAAGGATCACCACTCAACCAACAACCGGCTTTGCACAGGAGCTCCTTGAAAGATTTCTGACTGGGCAGTCAGAATGTTAGTCAGAAGAGTAGCCCACTGATTTATGGACCACTCAAAAAATAGCTGGAAGCAGTGGGCACAGTTGTCACCAAAAAAATAGGAGGCAATGCACTCCTCAGGCATGGTCTCAACTCTCGCCCCAAAAGACTCCCTTACTGCAGAAAAGACATGTTGAAGCTTCTTTGAAGTTTGCTACAGAACATTTGGAGAAGCCAGTAGTTTACTGGGAGAATGTAGTGTGCTCAGATGAGACCAAAAAAACACCCTTTTCAAAGTACTTTGTTTGGTCTGCATATATGACCTGGAAAATATCATACCTATGGTAAAGTTCAGAGGTGGAAACAATGGTATGGGGTTGTTTCTCTTCTCATGGTACCAGCAGAATCCAAATTATCAAAAGGGAAAAAGAATAGTCATGTATCGGAAAATTCTTGAGAAGAGTCTGTTGCCATCCACTAGGATGATGAGGATATGACTGGACTTTCCAGCAGGACAAAGGTCCAAAACATACTGCAAAGGAGACTCTTGATTGGTTCGATGGAAAGAAAATAAAGAATGTTGGAATGGCCGAGTCAATCACCACATTTAAACCAAGTAGAAAATTTGTAGAATGAACTCAAGATCATAATTCACCATTTCATTTAAATAACGATTGTGTAGACAAATAAGACAAAATACAACCTGAACATGGTGGGATTAATGTGTTCAGACAGGAAGCATCTTGAAGCTGCCATTGCAAACAAAGTACTCTCCACCATGTATTAAATAAATTTCAGTTAGCATGTTCAATACCCCCCGATTGTCATTATCCTTTATCATGTTAATACCAAGGTCTGCTCAACATTTCATGTGAATAGCTGCACTGTAAATATGTTTAATAGAAAAATAGTTGACACGTTGAATATTTACCCCACTATACAGGGAGTGCAGAATTATTAGGCAAGTTGTATTTTTGAGGATTAGTTTTATTATTGAAAAACAACTATGTTCTTGATGAACCCAAAAGACTCAAATATCAAAGCTGAGTATTTTTGGAAGTTGGAGTAGGGCTTTCTTAGTTTTAGCTATCTTAGGAGGATATCTGTGTGTGCAGGTGACTATAACTGTGCATAATTATTAGGCAACTTAACAAAAAACAAACATATACCCATTTCACTCATTTATTTTCACCAGGGAAACCAATATAACAACTCAACATTCACTAATATACATTGCTGGCATTCAAAAAAAAAATCAGTGACTAATATAGCCGCCTTTCTTTACAAGGACACTCAAAAGCCTGCCATCCATGGATTCGGTCAGTGTTTTGATCTGTTTGCGATCAACATTGCGTGCAGCAGCAACCACAGCCTCCCAGACACTGTTCAGAGATGTGTACTGTTTCCCCTCCTTGTAGATCTCACATTTGATGAGGGACCACAGGTTTTCTATGGGGTTCAGATCAGGTGAACAAGGAGGCCACGTCATTAATCTTTCTTCCTTTAGACCCTTTCTGGCCAGCCATGCTGTGGAGTACTTGGATGCGTGTGATGGAGCATTGTCCTGCATGAAAATCATGTTTTTCTTGAAGGATGCTGACTTCTTCCTGTACCACTGCTTGAAGAAGGTGTCTTCCAAAAACTGACAATAGGACTGGGAGTTGAGCTTGATGCCATCCTCAACCCGAAAAGGTCCCACAAGCTCATCTTTGATGATACCAGCCCATACCAGTACCCCACCTCCACCTTGCTGGCATCTGAGTTGGACTGGAGCTCTCTGCCCTTTGCTGATCCAGCCACGAGCCCATCCATCTGGCCCATCAAGACTCACTCTCATTTCATCTGTCCATAAGACCTTAGAAAAATCAGTCTTGTGATACTTCTTGGCCCAGTCTTGACGTTTCATCTTGTGTGTCTTGTTCAGTGGTGGTCGTTTTTCAGCCTTTGTTACCTTGGCCGTGTCCCTGAGTATTGCACACCTTGTGCTTTTTGACACTCCAGTGATGTTGCAGCTCTGAAATATGGCAAAACTGGTGGCGAGTGGCATCTTGGCAGCTTCACGCTTGACTTTCCTCAGTTCACGGGCAGTTAGTTTGCGCCTTTTTTTTTTCAACGCGCTTCTTGCGACCCTGTTGACTATTTTGAATGAAGCGCTTGATTGTTCGATGGTCACGCTTCAAAAGCTGGGCAATTTTAAGAGTGCTCCATCCCTTTGCAATATATGTCACTATTTTTGACTTTTCTGAGTCCGTCAAATCCCTCTTCTGACCCATTTTGCCAAAGGAAAGGAAGTTGCCTAATAATTTTGCACACCTGATATAGGGTGTTGATGTCATTAGACCACACCCCTTTTCATTACAGAGATGCACATCACCTGGTATGCTTAATTGGTAGGAGGCTTTCAAGCCTATGCAGCTTGGAGTAGGCCAACATGCATAGAGAGGGTAATGTGGTCAACATACTCATTTGCCTAATAATTCTGCACTCCCTGTATGTGGCTTTTGAACATCCCATTCCAGATTTAGTCTCCCCTTTTGGAAATTTAGACCTCCACTCTTTTGGGAAGGCTTTCTACTAGATTTTGGAACATGGCTGTGGGCATTTGCTCATTCAGCTACAACATCATTAGTGAGGTCAAGCAGAAATGTTGGGTGAGAAGCCCTGACATGCAGTTAGTGCTCCAGTTCATCTAACACAAAGGTGTTCAGTGGGGTTAAGGTCAGGGCTCTATGCAAGCCAGTCATTCTTCTCCACAATCCTTGGCAAACCATATCTTCATGGACCTCACTCTGTGCACAGGGGCACTGTAATCCTGGAACAAGTTTGTTCCGGTGAGGGGAAACTCAAGACAGTTGTGTGCTTCCAAATTTGTGGCAACAGTTTGGGGAATGTCCACATATGGGTGACAGTCAGGTGTACACAAACATTTGGCCATATAGTGAATGCTTTTTAGATACTGATTTTTATTATGCGATCACATGTCGTTTGTCATCTGTCTGTCATCATCCATCCACAATTTACAAAAATCACTACTCCTCCGACAGGATTGATCAGATTTCGATCAAACTCACACACTATGTCCCCAGGTGGGTGTGCATAAAAGTTGTCAAGATGGTGGCGCCACCAGTCATATTTACAATTTTATGGGCATCTTGGCTGGTATGAGCCACAGCCTCATTGAGGCTTTTTTCCCCCCAACAAATCTGCCAAATCAAAGCAAAGTATTTAGTAGAATTTTTATATATGGGGGGGAAAAGAAAGTGATGAGAGCAGAAAGAATTCAGTTAATGAATTGAACACCAACCTTGAAGTTTCCAGGCCTTCCTCTGTTCTTCTTTGGCAATCTGTTCCATGTCTTTGTCGTATATGTAGTCTTGGCAAGCAAAGCAGTATATCCCACCATATAACAAGTCAATAGCTATAGCAGAGGTGAGACAATTATAAATTGACTTTAGTTTGTTTTTCAACTGAACAATACCACAATATACTTCTATCAAGAGTCACAGAAAGCTCTTTAGAAAATTAGTAAATTGTGCCTCTCTCACCTAAGGAAGTTAAAGAATAATACATTTGAGATATACAGTACAAGATGATAAATAGTGGCTGATTTACTGTTTACCCATTACAATTAAAAGTTAAGCAGGTGAAACATAGGGGTCTGTTGTGAGCTTACAGTACCATAGAACAAGGTGTGCTTTAGTGTTAAAAAGTCTTCATAAACAAGCATGTACATGAATTAAACATCTGATCAAAGAATAAGGTCCAATCAAAAAGTGCAATTATCAGGGTCCAACAATAAAAACTGACCCCAATTCAGCATTGTATGGCACCCTTAACATATTGTGGGAGAATTCGGCCAAACAAAAACTGTAAAGCAAGGTTTCCAAATTAAAAATTGCTAAGTAATAACTTCTTTATAAGGCTGTCCTAATGCAAGTTTGTTTTTCAGAGCTGACAAAAAAGTAGGCACCTGAGAAACAAAAATTAAACTGACTATACTAGTTCTGACCACAAATTTCTTCAAAGTATGAAATTCTCTTAAAAAATAAATTATAAATGCACCAAAAATACTAGCAACTAGTTTTTGGTCAAAAGATGAAAAAGCGTCAAAAGTTAACAGAATTGTTACCCTATTTCACTCATGTACTTTGAGTGCAGGTTTGATACTCCACCTGAAAGCAATGCCATTCAGTATGCAGATCATGGAAATAGGTGTTATATGGGGAACATGAAGTGCTTGTAACCTTATTGTTTTGTTTTTGGTAGGGGTCATCGTCTTCTGATTGTTCACTAAAATGCGATGGTCAGCAAAAACAATAAGCCACAGAAAAAACAGACTGTCTCATGGTGCAGAATTCCCACCACTATTCAGGGAAGTAAAGGGACGAGCCTGATGCTGCTACAGTGCAAAGGTTTACATTTTGTCCTACAGTCTTGCTTGAAAGTTTGTGAACCCTTTGGAAATATTCTATATTTCTGCATGAATATGACCTAAAACATGATCAGATTTTCACACAAGTCCTAAAAGTAGACAAAGAACCCAGTTAAGCAAAGGAGACAAAAATATTATACTTGGTCATTTACTTATTGAGGAAAATGATCCAATATTACATATCTGTGAGCAGCAAAAGTATGTGAACCTCTAGGATTAGCAGTTAATTTGAAGGTGAAATTAGAGTCAGGTGTTTTCAATCATTGGGATGACAATCAGGTGTGAGTGGGCACCCTGTTTTATTTAAAGAACAGGGATCTATCAAAGTCTGATCTTCGCAACACATGTTTGTGGAAATGTATCATGGCACGAAAAAAGGAGATTTCTGAGGACCTCAGAAAAAGGTGCTGCTGATGCTCATCAGGCTGGAAAAGGTGACAAAACAATCTCTAAAGAGTTTGGACTCCACCAATCCATAGTCAGACTGATTGTATACAAATGGAGGAAATTCAAGACCATTAATTTGACCTCCCCAGGAGTGGTCAACCAACAAAGATGACTCCAAGAACAAGGCGTATAATAATCGGCGAGGTCACAAAGGACCCCAGGGTAACTTCTAATCAACTGAAGGCCTCTCTCATATAGAGTAATGTTAATGTTCATGAGTCCACCATCAGGAAAATACTGAACAGCAGTGGTGTGCATGGCAGGGTTGCAAGGAGAAAGCCACTGCTCTCCAAAAAGAACATTGCTGCTCATCTGAAGTTTGCTAAAGATCATGTGGACAAGCCAGAAGGCTATTGGACAAATGTTCTGTGGACGGATGAGACCAAAATAGAACCTTTTGGTTTAAATGAGAAGCATTATGTTTCGAGAAAGGAAAACACTGCATTCCAGCATAAGAACCTTATCCCATCTGTGAAACATGGTGGTGGTAGTATCATGGTTTGGGCCTGTTTTGCTGCATCTGGACCAGGACGGCTTGCCATCATTGATGGAACAATGAATTCTGAATTATACCAGCAAATTCTAAAGGAAAAATGTCAGGACATCTGTCCATGAACTGAATCTCAAGAGAAGGTGAGTCATGCTGCAAGACAACGACCCTAAGCACACAAGTCGTTCTACCAAAGAATGGTTAAAGAAGAATAAAGTTAATGTTTTGGAATGGCCAAGTCAAAGTCCTGACCTTAATCCAATCGAAATGTTGTGGAAGGACCTGAAGCGAGCAGTTCATGTGAGGAAACCCACCAACATCCCAGAGTTGAAGCTGTTCTGTATGGAGGAATGGGCTAAAAACAGTTACCAGAAACATTTAGTTGCAGTTATTGCTGCACAAGGGGGTCACACCAGATACTGAAAGCAAAGGTTCACATACTTTTGCCACTCACATATGTAATATTGGATCATTTTCCTCAATAAATAAATTACCAAGTATAATATTTTTGCCTCATTTGTTTAACTGGGTTCTCTTTATCTACTTTTAGGACTTGTGTGAAAATCTGATGTTGTTTTAGGTCATATTTATGCAGAAATATAGAACATTCTAAAGGGTTCACAAACTTTCAAGCACCACTGTACATCTTGGGAACTGTATATTGTACACAATTCTTTTTTTCCTTGGGTTCTGCTGAATTCGGCTTGACCCTGGTCACCAATTTCTGCCATTATTTTATTTTTTCCAATAATTTACATAAGATGAAAAACCTACTTTTGCAAATTAGTCCTAGGATTTTTGACCAATCTTCACAAACTATTCAGGAGAGTGAACCTCAATTTTCACAAACGTTGGCATTTGTAAACAATATGGCCACCATGTCAGTCAATTACAACAAGGCAGCACTTTACTCAAAGAGCTGTAACTCATGAATGCTTGGATCGATCCAGATGAAATTTGACATGGACATACAGGACAAGATTTTGAGGTCATGTGCAAAGCCTATGGCATGGTAATACATAGGGATGGAGTTAAGATCGCACAACTCTCTCAAGAACTGCAAGTCCGATTAAGCTCAAATTTAGTATGGTGCACCACTATGCTTATACAACCCTGATTCCAAAAAAGTTGGGACAAAGTACAAATTGTAAATAAAAATGGAATGCAATAATTTACAAATCGCAAAAACTGATATTGTATTCACAATAGAACATAGACAACATGTCAAATGTCGAAAGTGAGACACTGTGAAATGTCATGCCAAATATTGGCTCATTTGAAATTTCATGACAGCAGCACATCTCAAAAACGTTGGGACAGGGGCAATAAGAGGCTGGAAAAGTTAAAGGTACAAAAAAGGAACAGCTGGAGGACCAAATTGCAACTCATTAGGGGCAATTCCATGTAAATGTCAACCTCACCATGCAAAAATAAAGCAACATGTAATACATCAAAACCACTCCCAGAGAGATCACCTAGGCCTGTATTTTACAGATGTGAATAAGTTGAACCAATTTGTAACCAACCTAATATGTCACTGTCAGTCTTTCTTTCTTAAAATGTAAAACCCAAGCTAAAATCAACTTTGATCATGTACAATTCTATATTATTGCCACAAGCCACAGAAATGTATGCTAAAATCCACAAAACAGCAAAACAATAGTCATCCTAAATATTATTTCAGAACTTTGATAGTTTTAGCTGATATTTAGAGTTTTTCAAAGGGTTATGGTGGTTAAATTGCTGATTTTCTAAACATATGCCATGTCTATTTCAGACGCGTCACATCCATAACGGAATTTCGTCACATCCATAACGCTGACTTTTCCTTCTGAAACTCTGCATGAAATATAAAATATTTTAAACAAAGACTTTTTAAAATTCACCTTGGACCCCTCTATCAAATGGATATCTCCATTTCGACATTAGGTTTACAATTTCACAGAGTTTGATAAAAATGTCCAGTCACCCAAGAAAAGTGATACTTTTTCTGTCACATCCATAACGCATCTTTTATTGGCGTTTTCTGGCATGCCCTAGATGTACTATGGGAATTGTTCTTGTTCTATCACTTCTCCAGTATGGTACAGCCTTAAAATATGCAACACCTGTTTAAATACTGGGAGACAATAAAACATGCACTGGGTCATTTGTTGCCATTTTGAGTTCAAGTGTCACGTCCATAACGCTGGAATTGCTCTTAGGTCAATTGGCAATAGGTCATTAACATGACTGGGTATAAAAAGAGCATCTTGGAGTGGCAGCGGCTCTCAGAAGTAAAGATGGGAAGAGGATCACCAATCGCCCTAATTCTGCACTGACAAATAGTGGAGCAATATCAGAAAGGAGTTCGACAGTGTAAAATTGCAAAGAGTTTGAACATATCATCTACAGTGCATAATATCATCAAAAGATTCAGAGAATCTGGAAGAATCTCTGTGTGTAAGGGTCAAGGCTGGAAAACCATACTGGGTGCCCGTGATCTTCGGGCCCTTAGACGGCACTGCATCACATACTGGCATGCTTCTGTATTGGAAAATCACAAAATGGGCTCAGGAATATTTCCAGAGAGCATTATCTGTGAACACAATTCACCGTGCCATCCGCCGTTGCCAGCTAAAACTCTATAGTTCAAAGAAGAAGCCGTATCTAAACATGATCCAGAAGCGCAGACGTCTTCTCTGGGCCAAGGCTCATTTAAAATGGACTGTGGCAAAGTGGAAAACTGTTCTGTGGTCAGACGAATCAAAATTTGAAGTTCTTTACGGAAATCAGGGACGCCGTGTCATTCGGACTAAAGAGGAGAAGGACGACCCAAGCTGTTATTAGTGCTCAGTTCAGAAGCCTGCATCTCTGATGGTATGGGGTTGCATTAGTGCGTGTGGCATGGGCAGCTTATGCCGCTCACTACAAACGCGGCTGAGTCGGGCTGAGCCGTGCCGTGCTGAGTCAGGCTGAGCGGGGCTGTTGGAGTTGCATTTCGACTACAACCGCGCTGAACCGTGCTGGCTGGAAGTGGGTGGACACATTGGGTGGAGTTAGCGAAAGTGGGTGGACGTCAGGTGATGTCGTTAAGCGGCGCAAACAGTGACATCAGTGAGCTTTTAAGCGGTAGTCTCACGACCCGAATAGTAAACAATAAACATGGAGTCGTTAGTGTTGCTGGTCTTGGTGCTGTGGCTTGTTGTCACCGACAACACGGACAGATACTGGCAAGAGCGTATAGATGAGGCGAGGCGCATAAGGCTTCAGAAATTCTCGTAATTCGTAATTATTCTTCTTCCGGGTTTGCGGTGTTTACAGATCCCAGCGCGCTCGCGGGGCGTGTGTGGGCATGTGAGGACACTCCTGCTCACCAATCAGTGCACAGGGGAGTGTCTGCTCACGCCCCCAGCCTCACTCGGCTCAGTTTGGCTCGCTTCAGCCCCACTCCAAAACGGTGCGAGTTTTAGGGGCTAAGCAGGGCTGAAGCGAGCCGAGTCGTGCTGGTTTTTGGTAGTCGAAACGCGAGCCGTGTCGGGCTGAAGTGAGCTGAAGTGAGCTGAAAAAGGGTAGTGGAAAAGGGCCATTAGACATCTGGAAAGACACCAATGCTGAAAGGTATATCCAGGTTCTAGAGCAACATATGCTCCCATCCAGATGACGTCTCTTTCAGGGAAGACCTTGCATTTTCCAACATGACAATGCCAAACCACATACTGCATCAATTACAGCATCATGGCTGCGTAGAAGAAGGGTCCGGGTACTGAACTGGCCAGCCTGCAGTCCAGATCTTTCACCCATAGAAAACATTTGGCGCATCATAAAATGGAAGATACGACAAAAAAGACCTAAGACAGTTGAGCAACTAGAATCCTACATTAGACAAGAATGGGTTAACATTCCTATCCCTAAACTTGAGCAACTTGTCTCCTCAGTCCCCAGACGTTTACAGACTGTTGTAAAGAGAAAAGGGGATGTCTCACAGTGGTAAACATGGCCTTGTCCCAACTTTTTTGAGATGTGGTGTTGTCATGAAATTTAAAATCACCTATTTTTTCTCTTTAAATGATCCATTTTCTCAGTTTAAACATTTGATATGTCATCTATGTTCTATTCTGAATAAAATATGGAATTTTGAAACTTCCACATCATTGCATTCCATTTTTATTTACAATTTGTACTTTGTCCCAACTTTTTTGGAATCGGGGTTGTACATTTGTTGGAATTTTGATGATGACCTACTCAGTTTAATTAATTAATTAATTAATTAATTTAAAACAGGCATTTGAAAATGTTACCACCAAGTTGTCATGAAACTGGAATGGTGGGTTCAAAGATGGACCCACAACTTATCTGATGCAATCTCAACTTGGCCACTGGGGGTGTTAAACATGATTTTGTTTACAAAAGTGAGCACATTTCTGGGGGGGGGGACTGAATCTTGCTGATTTGTTGACTCAACCCATATAAATTTACAATTTAAATAATTTAGCCCTGCTCACTCCAATTTACATAATATTCAAAACCTACTTTTCCAAGATAGTCCAAGAATTTTTGCCATATGGTCACATATTTGGTGTCAAAATACTCAAGAGACCCTTAATAATTATCAAAAACATGTAAACAGTGTGGCTGCCACATACCAAACAACCCAAGAGCTGGTTTACTTATCTGTCCAGCTGTATTTCATGAATGCTTGCACAAAATTACACAAAATTTGAAATGCATGAATGACAAAAGATTCTGAGGTAATGTACAAAATTTGGAGCATAACCACTAAAAAGGGTCAGAGTTAAGTTGAACTGGCTATTTATCAGATACCAAAAGTCCAATTGTACTGAAATTTGGTGCAGTAATCTGTAACTGGATTTTTAAAATCACCACTGAATTACTTCAAAAACTTGGTCACCTTCAGCCAATTGCTTTCAGCAGGCTTTTCACACTAGCTTTGAGGTATTGTCACAAAACTTCATGAGTATGTTCATGTACGGTCTCTTTATTGTTCTATGCACATTGACATTCCTTTGAAACCAGCTCCCTGAACCCATATCCTTCCCCATTTTCCCTCACCACCATAGTTCTTCCATTCCAATTTCGCCACTAATTCCCTGTCACAACTAACTCCCAGTTTCACCTGCAGAGAGAAACAATCCCCCACCAAGAATGGGGCAAACCCCAGGCAGGCCTGCATTCATGGCAGGAAAGCCAGGCAGTTCAAGTATCGGCGCTCCTCCACAGAAGCAGGAATTTTGATCCAGAGTCCTGATGTGCTTCAGGCCTCCCCCAACCAAGCAGGAACATACCACATATGAGTGAGTATTCAAGGGAGTACACATCAGGCCTTGGACTCTGTGTAACCAGTCGGAGAAAGGCAAGCAAGCAGCTGTCCGTTCCTGCAGCCATGACGGCGCTGGTTGTGCACCCGCTTGTCACACTGGGGGTAAAAAGCGGCAACTGTGGGAAGTGGGGGAAGGAATGCAAGAGCATCTCACTGCAGTGATCTTCAGGGGGAGCTGTTGTTCCAACAACGGCCTTGACCGATAAGATAAGATTGGGATTGTTTGGTCTTGGGGCGAGTAGACGCATTCTTTTACACAACTACTCCGTTTGTCCATTCTGGTCTCTGAATCGATCAATTTTCCTTTGCAAAGCCAAAAGCTTCTCCATGATGTTATCCATGTTGCGGTTCAAGTTCTGAATAGCCACAGTCTGAGTGCCGATAGCTCTGCCCACTGCTTCAATCATGTCGGGCAGCTTTATGGGGCTTTGGACAGCTGTCACCATTTTCTGATTTCCTCAATAAACCAGGGCAATGCCTAATCCAATCAGCAAAAGACCTGTAATTATGGTTCCGAATAGGTAGAGGTCTTCAATGTCCTCCACAGAAAGAACCGCCAGGCACACGACCCGCCACTTCTCCCACGCGTCCATCGTGTAGCCAGCTGTGAACGTTCCGGCAGGACAGGCTGGTTCCCCCGAACCCATGCTCCTCGTCGAGAAAATTGTGTCAATTGCGTTGAGACACCAATTTATCAATTCCATGATTTTTAGTTTGGAGAGCAGTGCGGAGAGAGTCTCTCAAAAAGACAGCAGACAGACGAGACGAGAGGAGCAAAGCAGGGAAGATAAGGGAGAGGAGAGGGAGAGAAATGCGACCGCCTTCCATGAGAGCACGGAGAAGAAACAGGCTAAGAGCTGAGCCCTGATGGAGGCCTACATTGACTGGGAAAGCTTCTGTTGTGACACCTGCGCAGCGTACCACAAGTATCCAATGGTGCTCATCAGTATTAAATTCCAGGGAGAAAAGTCAAGTCAAGTTTATTTGTATAGCACTTTTAACAATAGACATTGTCGCAAACCAGCTTTACAGAATTTGAATTACTTTAAACATGAGCTAATTTTATCCCTAATCTATCCCCAATGAGCAAGCCTGTGGCGACGGTGGCAAGGAAAAACTCCCTCAGACGACATGAGGAAGAAACCTTGAGAGGAACCAGACTCAAAAGGGAACCCATCCTCATTTGGGCAACAACAGACAGCAGGACTATAATATTAACAGTTTTAACATGAAGTCAGTTTCATCGATGTTATAACTCTTCATTGATGGAAACTTGAGTGCAAAACTGTTCATGACAACTGCAGTCCTAAAGTTAGCAAGTCAACTGTAGTCCTCAGCCATAAAAGCATTACTGTAAGTGTCCAGAGCGTCTTCCAAGTGTGACTTCCAACTGTCCATATGGAGCTGTCCTCCACAGGAGCGATGTGATGAGACTCCAACCAGACATAGGGCATCAGGATGGATCAGGCAGGTCCGAGGAGCAGAAGACAGGTTGTTAGATATGCCCAATGTCACCTGAATAAGCAGGAACAGTATACATTTTATGCTGAGTACAAGCAGGGACTCCGGCAAAACTAACTATGACAGCATAACTAAAAGGGGAGAGCCAGAAGGTAACACAGGCATGAGGGAGCTCCAGGACATAAAGCAGCCAGCCACTACACCATCAACAAACTCGAGTGAGCAAGCGAGTGGGGGACTGACAGCATTCATACATCCCAGTTTACCAAAACAATATGTCCAAGGACCCTCCAGATCTACTCCTTTACCTCATAAACATTAACAAAAGGCTTGACTAAACAGGTATGTTTTCAGCCGAGACTTAAATGCTGAGACTGTGTCTGATTCCCGAACACTACTTGGAAGGCTGTTCCATAACTGTGGGGCTTTGTAAGAAAAGGCTCTGCCCCCTGATGTAGCCTTCGCTATATGAGGTACCAGCAGATAGCCTGCACCTTTTGATCCAAGTAGGCATGGCGGGTCATAAAGGACCAGAAGTTCACTCTGGTACTGTGGCACGAGACCATTCAGTGCTTTAAAGGTCAATAATTGTATTTTATAATCAGTACGAAATTTTATTGGGAGCCAATGCAGTGTGGATAAGACAGGAGTGCTATGGTTATATTTTCTAGTTCTAGTAAGGACTCTTGCTGCTGCATTTTGAACTAACTGGAGATTGTTTATGCACTTTTTGGAACATCCAGACAGTAAGGCATTACAGTAATCTAACCTGGAGGTAACAAAAGCATGAACTAGTTTTTCTGTGTCGTATAGTGACATTAAATTTCTTATCTTGGCAATATTTCTGAGGTGAAAGAAAGCTATCCGGGTAATGTTACCAATGTGAGTTTCGAATGAAAGACTGGGGGGTCAATAATCACCCCGAGGTCTTTTACTGCTGCACGTGAAGAAACAGAAAGGCCATTCAGAGTTATTATGTAATCAGAAAAAAAGTTACTTCTAGCTGCATGTGGTCCTAGTATAAGTACTTCAGTCTTGTCAGAGTTAAGCAGAAGGAAGTTAATAAGCATCCAGTGTAATTTCCTTTACACATTCCTCAGTTCTGTTAAGCTGGTGTCTCTCATCTGGTTTTGCAGAAACATTCAACTGTGTGTCATCAGCATAACAGTGGAAACTAACACAATGTTTACGAATAATAATATAATTTAAAAAATTCATGAAGTCGTTGCTACTACATACTGCAGGTGTGCATGTGTCTATAGTGGACTTATTCCTGGTTAATTTTGCTACAGTATTAAATAGGAATCTAATTTATTTAACACAGGTTTTTGTGTTACACCCAGACCATCATTATAAATAACCGCGACGCCTCCTCCTCTGCCAGTTAGACGAGGCTGGTGTATATAACTGTATCCAGGAGGACTAGCTTCATTTAATGCTATCTATTCAATTGGCTTAATCCATGTTTCAGTTAAACAAAGTACATTAAACTCCTGATCAGTAATAAGTTCATTAACCATTAGCACTTTAGATGTAAGAGATCTAATATTTAGTAGCCCCACCTTTAGATCAAAGGTGCTGGCAGCGGCTGTACACTTACTATGACCTAATTTTATATTGATTAGATTACTGGAACAAACTCTGAGTATTTCTACTTTTTTGTTTAGCTCAGGGAACAGACACAGTCTCGATGTAGTGGACCCTGAGTGACAACTCTGTGCAGCTAGCAGACAGTCGGTTTAGCCTGTTTGTCTGCTCCCTGGCCTTGGCTCTGGATTGTCAGAAATTAACTTGATTTGTTCTGAGAATATGACCTATGCTGCAAGAAATGAGAGCAGCACCTTCCCAAGTGGGATGGATACCGTCCCGCCCTAACAGACCAGCAGTGCCCTCAAAATTAGCCCAATTATCAATAAAGCCCATACTGTTTTCAGAGCACCACCTGGACAACCAGCAGTTCAGTGACCATCACCTGCTGTAAGCTATATCGCCACGCCGCATTGGGATGGAGCCAGAGCCCACTACAGCATCGGACATTGCCTTCGCTAATTTAAACACCTCTACAAAGTTACTCTTTGTAACCTCAGACTGACAAAGGTGTATATCATTAGCTCCTGCATGGATAACTATCGTTGAGAACCTGTGCTTGCCTAGGGCCCTAAGATTACCTGCTATGTCCGGCACCCTGGCTCCCAGTATACACCTGACTAAAGCTGCTGGTGCCCCTAAAGGCTGAGCTAATTTCACGTGCCGTATGATAGAGTCCCCTATAACCAGAGCTCTTTCAGGTTTCTCAGTGGGTGCATCACTAAGGAAAGCAAACCTGTTCGACACATGAAGCGGAGAGGAGTGGTGCTCCCATGGGTGAGCCTCAGCAGTAGCTTTGGCTCTAAGCTTATGCTGCCGAGTCGTCACCCATTCGCCCCGCTGTAAGGGCTCTAATGCCAGAGTTGGGGGATTACTCACGCCACCTAGGGCATCCAGACTTTCCCCTACAGAAACTACACTGTTCTCAGTCTCAGTGGCCTTCTCTAAAGCCTGGATACATGCTTCTAAAACTGCAATATTCTCCGTCAGATAGCTAACTAATCTGCACTTTTCACAAATAAAGCTGTCACTAGCGACAGAAGACGAACAACTAAACATCCTGCACTCAGCACACTGAACAAGCTGAAGGTGTGCCATGATGAAAAGATTCATGTACCTTAATCGAAGATCTGTTGATATTAAAGCAGATCCGATTTGGATGGCCTCTGCTTGTGGTCTTTACGCAGGAGGAGAAAAAAAAAGAAAGCTTCCGGTCTTGGCGTTCTTCCGGAAAAAAAAAACACCCATAGCATGAAAGCAACAGTTAATCCTTGCTTCACCCATCCACTAACTCTGGGAACATACTGGCCAGGGTTTCAGGCATGAGTGAGAAAAATGCTTGTGGATGGGTCCTGCACTGCATTGGCTGGGGAGGCAGTCCCTGGGCACATATGTCAGCACCACGTCAAGGGGAAACCCTGAGACATGCTTTTGATCAAAAGCATTCATTTCATTATTTTAAGCCATTTTTGTTTACAGCATTTCTTTACATGCACCTAAGACTTTTGCATAGTACTGTGTACATATATTACACACACACACACACAAATTTGTTGGTACCCTTCCACATGGGGGGAGCTACAGTAAAAGATCACATTTTTCCAATACTGATGTTTGACGTGAACATTAACTGAAGTTCTTGATTTGTATCTGCATAATTTTATGCACGGTGCTGCCATCAAGGGATTGGTATGGGTGTACCTAATAACGTGGCTGGCGAATGTGTGTAAATTTTCTTGAACAAATAATCTTTGCATTGCTGTTGTACTGTTATATGGCATTTACTGTTCTTTTTGAAAATGTTACATTGAAAGCAGAAGTCATGATACTAGGTTTTACCATTTTTATACTGTGAATTTTTCATGCAAGCTTAGTTTCACACAACACAGTAACTGCAATTAAAAACTGTTGACAGATCAGCTCTTATTTGGATATGTAATACTCAAGTCACAGTAGGTCCTTGCTAGGTTTGTCACAGACCTTCCACTGACACAGGCCATTACTGAGCCAGATGAATCTGCCGAGTTATAAGTTTTGATCTTTTTCTTCAATTTGCTTATATTTGAGATTACGGTTTTCCTTGTCCACTAATTAAAGATGAGTACAAATGTGTTGGGGTTTTTAAAGGTGGTGTTTAAAATAAGGGCTTTGCTACCTATGCACAGTTGCCATGACAACCTATTTATAGGTTTATGATGCAGAACTGGTGAAGAAACAAAGGGGCGGAGGCAGCAGGTGTGTGTGGCTGGGTGGATGATGCATCGTGTATTTACATGCGTGTGAACAAATGCTGCAGGTGTCCAAAATGAAAAAGTGGCCCTCAAGTCTACAAAACCTGACAGCTTGCAATGTATTAACTGTTCATTTATATGTACTGCAAGTCAAAAGAAGAAAGTTGTCAAGTCTTAAGAATGTTCATTCTTATGAAACAGTGTTCAGTTCATACTCTCAAATGTAAGGTCTGAGGCTCTCAATTTTTTCAATAGAAATTTAGCCTTTTTTTTTTTTTGCATTTGTGTGCCCTTGGAAAAATACCATGTTTTAGAATCCTAAAAATGCATCAAAATGTTACAGAAAAATTCTGTGCACCATTAAGAGTAAGTAACATGAAATAAAAGACCACTTTTCAGATGAAAACCATCAAGGTTGTCTGGGATGATTACAAAGAGAAAAGAGAGACAGCCAAAGTATGCTCCCAAGAGAAGCTGTGCAGAAGAACTGATGGAACACAAAAGAGAGAGAGCATGCACGTGCGCATTGGAGCAGGAATAAGACTTATTAAATACACTCGTCGGCCACATTATTAGGTACACCCACACACCTGCTGTTTTACTGTATGCAGTTATCTAATCGACCAATCCCTTGACAGAAACACAATGCAAAAATCATGCACATACAAATCAAGAGCTTCAGTTAGTTTTCACTTCAAACATCAGAATGAGAAAAATTGTGATCTCTGTGACCTTCACTGTGGTATGGGTGTTGGTGCCAGATGGAGGAGTTTGAGTATTTCAGAAACTGCTGATCTCTTGGGTTTTCACTCTCACACACACACACACACTAGAGTTTACACAGAATGGTGCAAACAAACCAACCAACCAACCAACCATGGCATGAGCAACAGTTCTGTGGGTGGAAATGCCTTGTTGATAAGAGAAGTCAGAGGAAAATGGCCAGATTGGTTCGAGCTGTCAGGAATGATACAGTAACTCATACAATCATTCTTTATAACTGTGGTGAGCAGAAAAGCATCTTCTGCAACAGAAGACAACCATCTTGGGTTCCGCTCCTGCCAGCCAAGAACAGGAATCTTAGGATCAAGAACAAGCTCCTATAAAAGTGGCCGGTGAGCATAGACAAGTGTTTTACTGGAAAATACACCACTCTCATTTTTCATACGAACTACATTCGGGACATTTAGGAATATATTTTCCAACATTCTTACTCATGAGGATATCAATAAATTATTTTGATTTACTTGCATCATTTTTGTTTGTGAATGTGTCTAAAGAATAAAAAGAAAAATCACACACTGGCTTGAAGATATGAAGTTTATCTTCCCATATTGAAAGATATGAAATTTATCTTCTCATGTTATTTTCACGCCGATGACACTGTTCCCACTGACTTGATGCGCGTTGTCAAAACGGCACTCTGGTTCAAAGTTAAAATACTTTTGATTAACTTGCATTTTTTTTCATGGATGTGTCTATATAATAAAAATAATATTACACGGTAGTGCGAACATAAACTTCATATCTTTGCACCGCCATGTAATATTCTTGACATATTGAAGGAATGGGACAAATGGTAACGAGTAAAGAGTCAAGTCCATAAGTATTTGGACTGCGACCATTTTTGTAATCTTGCCTCTGTACATCACCATAACGGATTTGAAATGAAGCAATCAACATATCAACAGAGATGTGAAGTGTAGAATTTCAGCAGTAATTTGAGGCATTTAACAAAAATATTGCATTTACAGTTTTTACATAGCCCCTGCATTCTCATAGGCTCAAACATAATTGGACAATTGACAGTGATGAGCGGTTATGGCCAGTTCCCTTATTATTTCAAAATTAAGAACATAAAATGTCTAGACTTGATTCCAAATGTCGAATTTGTATTTGGCAGCTGTTCATAGGAACTCTCAATATGTGGTCTGTGAGGAGTCAATGCAAGTGAAGGAGGCCATCATTAAGTTGAAAAAAAGAAAAAAAAAACCACAGGCCTATCAGAGAGATAGCAGAAACTTTAGGAGTGACAAATCAACAATTTGGTACATTCTTAAAAAGAAGGAATGCACTGGCGAGCTCAACAAACAAAAAGGCGTGGAAGATCATGGAAAACTAACTCAAGTGAACAAACTGTCCTGGATGATTCCACAATATGATTCTTTTCTTGGTGAAGAAAAACCCGTTCACTACATATAGCCAAGTCAAGAGCAGTCTTGAGGATATACACCTATCACTGTTAAAAGTCTACACTGAAGAGATGTCTTCATGAATGTAAATACAGAGGGTTTACCTGGCCAGATTAGATTTTGCTAGTGAGCTTGCCCAGTTCTGAAGCAAGGCTCTTTGAACAGATGAAACTAAGATCTTGTACCAGAATAAGTGGAAAAGTATGGACAAATCAAAAGAAAGGCTCATGATCCAAAGCAGACAACATTATTTGTCAAACATGGTGGATATGGGCACATATGACTGCCAATAGAGCTGGGGCACTGGTGTTTACTGATGTGAATTCTGAAGTATATAGAGCTATACTTTCTGCTCAGATTCAGTCAAATGCTGCAAAACTGATAGGATGGTGCTTCACAGTAAAGATTGGTAATGAACCAAAACATACTACAAAAGCAACCAAACAGCTCCTTAAAGGAGATACACAGAACCATGGCCTCATTTTTTGTTTATAAATGTCCTGAGACCTCAAAAATGGCACAGGAATAGTTTTAAGCGTTAACAATAAATCTAATATAGTAATTTTTACAATTAAAATGATTCATATAGGTAGCGGTCTGAGTGAATGACCTTGACATTGTGGTGTCATAGTGGGAAGGCTATCGGTCTCATCACCATTTTCGCTATACTAAAAAACAGCGCTAACTGCAACTTAGATCCTCCATTTTGAGCTAATTTATCACCATGCCACGTAGATGTGTTGCTGGCGGGTGCAGCAACATGACAAAAGGTGTATTTATGTTGCATTCATGGCCCAAGAATATTCAAACTGCAAAGATTTGGACACGTTTTGCGAGAAATTCACGTGCACATTTTGCTGATGACTCGTACGAAACCTCTGATCTGTTGAGAAGCATTGGCTATAAGCCCGTATTGAAAGAGGGTGCAGCACCAACAATTAAAGGAAAAGAGTGTAATAGTCGGCGAGGTCACTAAAGGACCCCAGGGTAACTTCTAAGCAACTGAAGGCCTCTCTCACATTGGCTAATGTTAATGTTCATGAGTCCAACATCAGGAGAACACTGAACAACAATGGTGTGCATGGCAGGGTTGCAAGGAGAAAGCCACTGCTCTCCAAAAAGAACATTGCTGCTCGTCTGCAGTTTGCTAAAGATCACATGGACAAGCCAGAAGGCTATTGGACAAATGTTTTGTGGATGGATGAGACCAAAATACAACGTTTTTGTTTAAATGAGAAGCATAATGTTTGGAGAAAGGAAAACCCTGCATTCTAGCATAAGAACCTTATCCCATCTGTGAAACATGGTGGTGGTAGTATCATGGTTTGGGCCTGTTTTGCTGCATCTGGGCCAGGATGGCTTGCCATCATTGATGGAACAATGACTTCTGAATTATACCAGCGAATTCTAAAGGAAAATGTCAGGACATCTGTTCATGAACTGAATCTCAAGAGAAGGTGGGTCATGCCGCAAGACAACGACCCTAAGCATACAAGTCGTTCTACCAAAGAATGGTTAAAGAAGAATAAAGTTAATGTTTTGGAATGGCCAAGTCAAAGTCCTGACCTTAATCCAATCGAAATGTTGTGGAAGGACCTGAAGCAAGCAGTTCATGTGAGGAAACCCACTAACATCCCAGAGTTGAAGCTGTTCTGTATGGAGGAATGGGCTAAAATTCCTCCAAGCCAGTATGCAAGACTGATCGACAGTTACTGGAAATGTTTAGTTGCAATTATTGAAGCACAAAGGGGTCACACCAGATACTCTAAGCAAAGGTTCACATACTTTTGCCACTCACAGATATGTAGTATTGGATCATTTTCCTCAATAAATAAATGACTAAGTACAATATTTTTGTCTCATTTGTTTAACTGGGTTCTCTATCTACTTTTAGGACTTGTGTGAAAATCTGATGTTGTTTTAGGTCATATTTATGCAGAAATATAGAAAATTCTGAAGGGTTCACAAACTTTAAGCACCACTGTATGGACCAGAATATAATTAAACAAAGAAACAAAATGGCCCAGAATGTAACAGCATCTACAACAATATAGCATTAAAATAAAAATATGACTTTCAAGATCATAATGTTTTTGAGAAATTGAGCTAAGCAGATAAATAAGGAATTTTCAGAAGTAAAATGTAAAATGAGTCAGAACACAAGCACCTTCCACTTTACAGAATTTCTTTATTTGGGACTTTTGCCTTGTACTTTATGACTGATACCTGCACTCATTATTTGAAATGTTCTTAACCCTTTCGGACACAAGGAAAAATGCTATGGAACTTCATGTGTACAACTGTACACTTTATATCCCAAGGGGTTAATTATCACAAATGACAACACATGCGTGGCAACTTAACATGTTCAGAGTTTTTAAAACACTTGCAGAAGATATTGCTCAGGGCTCAACATTAACTTTTAAGCCCACTTGCCCTTGGGGGAAGTGGGAGTTAATTTCCACTGCCCCCCCAATATTATCATTTATCCCCCATTTTGGGAGTACTACTTTTTTTTTTTAGGAAAACCACAGAATAGTTGTGAATTGCAATATAAAATGAAGATCACACATTAAGGTGAAGTTTGGTTATTGATTAAGTTTATTATTAATTTTGGTTATTGGTTACTTTTTATTTTTAATGGACAATAACAATTTTATCCAAAAAAGTTTTTCCTGCCTTAGTCGATTTATTTCCATTTCACATGCATGCGGCTGTTGTAAAGTTCAGTGTGTTTGTGTAGAATTCTCTCAGACTGTAGGTTCATTACGCCATTATGTAGAAATCATAAAATAGAAATCTATAACAAAAAGTTTGTATAAAGAAAACAATCAGGTGCTAAGATTAATTTATACATCATTTTTTTTGTTTGTTTATTTTTGTTATATCATCCATCTCTACGTTTAAAAAAACAAACACAAAAAAAACCCACGCTGCGTCATGACAGACAGGATAATGTTTGAGTTTAAAATTATTGTTTAGTGTGTAGGTTGAGGGCGGCACGGTGGTGTAGTGGTTAGCGCTGTCGCCTCACAGCAAGAAGGTCCTGGGTTCGAGCCCCGGGGCCGGCGAGGGCCTTTCTGTGCGGAGTTTGCATGTTCTCCCCGTGTCCGCGTGGGTTTCCTCCGGGTGCTCCGGTTTCCCCCACAGTCCAAAAGACATGCAGGTTAGGTTAACTGGTGACTCTAAATTGACCGTAGGTGTGAATGTGAGTGTGAATGGTTGTCTGTGTCTATGTCAGCCCTGTGATGACCTGGCGACTTGTCCAGGGTGTACCCCGCCTTTCGCCCATAGTCAGCTGGGATAGGCTCCAGCTTGCCTGCGACCCTGTAGAAGGATAAAGCGGCTAGAGATAATGAGATGAGATGAGTGTGTAGGTTGTGGGTGTTTTATACAGACCTGGCAACCTATAACTGAATCAGTGCAGCCAGTCTGTCATGACACAGTGTAGTTTTTTGTTGTTGTTTTTTTTTTTTTAAACCTAGGAGGTGGATGATATAACAAAAAAATAAATAAATAAATAAAGATATATATAAATATTTTGTACAGGACTGTGTTCCTCTGATAACAGAAACGAAGCTCCAGCTCTCTCTGCTCTTAATCTGTTCTATTCTTTCAGGATTTATCGCGCATGTCACTCCTTGTTGAGTTTTTAAATGCCCGAATTGTTTGAAACCAATCTGGGTTTTCTGTGTTGAATAAGGAAGCTGCTTCACCTGTAAGAAAATCAAACACATACTTTCATGAAGGAGGTAACTCAAATGCAAGCAGAAAAAAAAAACCAAAAAAAAAACCACGAGATTCTTAAAGCAAGCAAACTCTTCCACACTCACTTCCGACTTTCTGTTGTTGTAAAATACATTTTAAATACAATTGTGAATTTCTTTGGAGTTTTCAGGCTTAGCTCCTCTCTTTGTATTCTTTAACCACTCATTTCTTCATCGTTCTTGAAGCATTTGCTTCCATTTCTTAACATTTTTCTTGATAGCGGGGAGACTGTAATGCCTTTTATCTATTTCTGTTTGAGCAAGCAAAAACAGCACAAAACCATATTGAAGACAGATTAAGCCTTGCTTGCATGAAAGACGGTGTCTGTCTGACCCCAGCTGTAATTATCATGTGATGCATGACATCATGCACAAAGGGTCTATAAACAGTACATGTACCATACAACAGCGGGGACAGAGAAAATAACTTGCAAAGCAGTAAATGAAACAGAGACTAAGAAAACAGCCAAGACATAATGGCGGCTGCATAGTGAGGGACGCTTTTAGGAACAGAAATAAAAGATCAAAAAGCCTAATTTTTGTGGTGCTAGTTCGTAATATATGCTCATTCCAACTTGCCCAGTTGGGCATGTCGGGGACATGTCCCACTTGTCCGAATGCATGTTTCACTTGCCCTGGGCAATTGAGCAGTCCTTAATGCCGAGCCCTCTTGCCCTCTAAGAATGGGCTATGTTTGCTTTTGTAGTACGTAAAATTAAAGTTGTCTCCTCTTTTTAATATCAGCAAATAGAAGAAGGTAAATGTTTATTCGTCAAAGTGGCAATGTGTCAGTACAGTGCTGTAAACTGCAAAAGCTGTAAGCATGCTTGTGGGTTGAAATATCAGAACAGCACTTTCAGATCCTACCAAAAGCAATGGTGAGATTATGAGTAAGATCTATGGCCTTTGGGAATTAAAAAAATGAGTGTTAAAGTGCCTCAGCAGTCATTCTCTCTCTCTCTCACACACACACACACACACACACACACACACACACACACACACACACACACTGTGTGTGCAAGATAAATCTATGTTTCCCTACAATGCTGATTATGCCAGCAAGGATAATAACAGCATCTGTATGCATGCATATCCACAGGCTTGCCACAATGGGGAAAGTGAGTGGGAGAAGAGGAAAAACAGAATGAAGAATAACCAGGTTCATCTGAGGATGATATTCATATTATACCTACTGTGATGATGCTTGCTACACTAGCCTCAGAAACTTTGCTCAATGTGTGAATTTTTTTGCCATTTTTAGCCAAACCGTGAAATAAAGAAGAAAATGGAAATATAAAATTGTGAAAATCTCAATAATTCAGCTACCAACCCCATTAGGTCAAAAATGACAATTTTTTGTATCAGCAAGGATGTTCGTGCTCATACTTAGGAAACCAAATTACAGACAACCAATAATAAAACATCATCTTTTGCTCCACTGCCATATTGGCTAGGTGTGTGCCTTACCTAGGTTATGTCGTTTGTTTTTGGCGTGTTCGTGGATGTGTTTCTTAGAGAAGCAGCCGAAGAAGACACAGTATAGGCACGAATGCAGTCTGTTCAGCTGTGCACCACACATGTGACAGATACACGACTTTGCCTGGTGAAAAAAGAAAGAGGTAAACAAGAGACAACAAAAGAGATGGAGAAATGTTAGGATGACTGAACAATCATATTACAACCCCAAATCAGAAAAGGTTGGGATGGCATGGAGAATACAAATTAAATAAATAAATGGGGGGGGGGGGGGGGGGGGTGTCCATTTCTAAATTTACTTTGGCTTGTATTTTCATGGCAGACAGTATGAATCCAAGATATTTAATGTTTTGTCTGGTCAACTTCATTTCATTTGTTAATATACAGCCCGTCTGAAGTTTGCTAGAGAGCATTTGGATGATCCAGAAGACGATTGGGAGAATGTCATATGGTCAGATGAAACCAAAATAGAACTTTTTGGTAAAAACTCAACTTGTCATGTTTGGAAGAGAAAGAATGCTGAGTTGCATCCAAAGAACACCATACCTACTGTGAAGCATGGGGGTGGAAACATCATGCTTTGGGGCTGTTTTTCTGCAAAGGGACCAGGACGACTGATCCGTGTAAAGGAAAGAATGAATGGGGCCATGTATCGTGAGATTTTGAATGAAAACCTCCTTCCATCAGCAAGGGCATTGAAGATGAAATGTGGCTGGGTCTTTCAGCATGACAATGATCTCAAACACACCGCCCGGGCAACGAAGGAGTGGCTTCGTAAGAAGCATTTCAAGGTTCTGGAGTGGCCTAGCCAGTCTCCAGATCTCAACCCCATAGAAAATCTTTGGAGGGAGTTGAAAGTCCGTGTTGCCCAGTGACAGACCCAAAACATCACTGCTCTAGAGGAGATCTGCATGGAGGAATGGGCCAAAATACCAGCAACAGTGTGTGAAAACCTTGTGAAGACTTACAGAAAATGTTTGACCTCTGTCATTGCCAACAAAGGGTAGATAAAGTATTGAGATGAACTTTTGTTATTGACCAAATACTTATTTTCCACCATAATTTGCAAATAAATTCTTTAAAAATCAGACAATGTGATTTTCTGGATTTTTTTTCCTCATTTTGTCTCTCATAGTTGAGGTATACCTATGATGAAAATTACAGGCCTCTCTCATCTTTTTAAGTAGGAGAACTTGCACAATTGGTGACTGACTAAATACTTTTTTGCCCCACTGTACATCCATTCATGTATTTCAGGTCTGCAATATATTCCCAAAAAAACAAACAAACCCTGGAACAGGGCAATTTAGGGATACAAATCGGATAAAACAATTAAATAATTATGTGATTTGAAACCAGAGATGTCAACAGATGATTGCAATCATAATTTAATACAAAACCAGTATCCAGGAAAGGCCTAGTCTTTGAGGAGCAAAGATGCAGCAAGGATCTCCAGTTTGTCAACAAATGCCTGAGAAAATTATTGAAATGTTTAAAAGAAGAAAATTATTGAAATGTTCCTCAAAGAAGGATACAAAGGGATTTGGATATTTCAGCCTTTACACTGCATAATATCATAAAACAATTCAAGGGATCTTGAATGTCGGTGCATAAAGGGCAAGGGTGCAAGCTAAGCTGAACACTCGTGATTTCCAATAGGCTTGCACGGTATACCGGTACCAGTATAGTATCGCGGTACTGAGGCATTTAAAACGGTACTATACTGCATTTGTAAAGTATCGGTACTTGCAAAAGCGCGGCAAACTCACCACGTGACGTCGCGTTGTAACTAGGCTACAGCTGAGTGGAGCAGGAGAGGAGAATGACTGCTGCACCTGTCAATTCCCTAGTTGACAAACCAGGAGCGCGAAGTGCAATATGGAAGTATTTTGGCTTTACCCCAGATGCGGAAGGCCAACCAATAAACTCAGATGCACCCGTTTGCAAACGGTGTTTAAAAACATGTCTGGCAAAGGGCGGCAACACCTCCAACCTTGCTAAACACTTAAAAGACAACCACCCAGACCTGCATGCAGAGCTCAGGGAACGACAGGTAACTCATGAACTGTAATTTTTTTTTTTTCTTAAAATTCCAGGGAGCCATTAAGCTTAAAATATTTTTGGGAAGTGAGCAAGTCACGTCAGGCCAAAAAAGTCACAACTTTGCATGTATAACGGCATACGCCTTCAATAGCAGAGAATGCAACATGCAGGCTACCCTTTTCAAATGCAATAGCTCAGTAGCCTAGTTAATAGTTCAATGTGCACTCACAGCGACCAACCACATTTCACATTTTCCAATATTGTACACCTAAAAAGTTTGATTCAGTTCGTAACACCCTCGCTCAAAGACGATCAGTAGTCTTTCACAAAACAAATTTAGTGATGTGTCGGAGACCCGGCTCTCTGAAATGACAATGGGAGCAGCGATTGCAGGCTGCTTGTTAGGAGCCGTAGGTGCTGCACTGTCTCTCGCTCCCTCATGCCGTGCGCTGCTGCATGGAGACCAGTAAGGGTTTTTTCCCCCTTCGGTGCCTCATCTCGTCACACTCTCCCATGCGAGAACTCCGCAGATACAACATTGACCAATCGAGTGTAGCTTTCATTTAAAAAGAAGCGGAGGGGAAAATTAGAGAGGGGGAATTTTCTCACACACACTAAGGTTGACTGTATTTGGAAAATAAAGCCATAAATGATACACATTTCATGCCATGTATGCCTATTTTACATTAGAAATTCAGGTTGCATACATTGCATTGTTTGGAGAGAAATTGGGCTAATGAATTAGGATCTGGTTTTTACCTGCTGAATGAATTTTATAGGCTACTCGAGAGGACAACGCCGTCAATAATAATAATAAAAATGAAACAATTGAAAAAGTTGTGACAGAGTTTTCTGACATATAGTCTACATATAGTCTTCATGCCGCCACTAACTTTCGATCTGAGCCGACGTTTCGGCAATCTTGATGGTCAAGTGCATATATTATATAGTGTAACAGCCCTGAGAGCGCGAGGCTATTTTCCCCCATCATGCGCTTCTGCCCGCGCTTTGAATTTTTAACCACAATCTGAGATGCATTCATGTTTTCACTCCTCCTTTACCAGAAAACACACAATTTGTGCCATTAATAAAGAGATGCAGGTTGTTTCCCTGCCTGCTCTTTTCACGCAATGGCAATAGGGCACATTTCGTTTTCATTTAGGAGGAACACGCGAGCTCGAATATCTGCTAAACTATCTGCTAAACTATTTTCACTGCAGAGCTCTGGTGCTTTTGGTCCAGGGACAGTGCCCCCACCCAGTGCCCCTACTTGGTCGCAATCTACTCTCCCAGATGTTTTTGAGCAGCATAGAAAATATGCAAAAGATTCGAAAGATGCTAAAAGGCTGAACAGAGCAGTTGCTGAATTCATCAGCATGGACCAAGTGCCAGTACAGTTGAGAAGGCTGGGTTCAGAAACCTGATTCAGCAGCTGGACAAAAGATATGACCTCCCCTCAAGGAATTTCTTCATGTACAACGAAATTCCACAAATATATGAAGAGACAAGGTCAATAATTAGTGCACAGATGGCAGACAAGCCATTCTTCTCCTGTACTACAGACATCTGGACAAGCGTTCTCTTTTTTTATTTGAAAAAGTATCGAAAAGTATCGAAGTATCGAAATACATTTTTGGTACCGGTACCGAAATATTGGTATCGTGACAACACTAATTTCCAATCCCTCTGACAGCACTGGATCAAGAACCATCATTCATCTATAGCTGCTATAGCCACATGGGCTCACGATTACTTTTGCAAACCTTCGTCAACAAACCTCAACATGAGGCATTGCCCGAATGCCCAATTTGCCCGATCAAGATGTTCGGGCAGAAATATTTTCGTGAGTTAGGTCCATTCAGGCACACCTATGGTCAGCTTCTTTAAGCACAAAAGTGACTTGAGTGAGTACGTTACAAAAAACAAGACGTATTACCCAGCATCCTCGCCTCCCATGATCGCCGTTTTGTTTTTTTTTCTTCCCGATTTGTAACGGCGATTCAGATTGGCTCGCTTCAAGCACACGTATACATTCGTGCTTTTCATCACACAACAAGACAAGTGAAGATGTCCGGCGTCTGCTGTCTGAAGAAAACTACAGCTAAAAAAAAAGCTGTACTACTGGATTACTTGGAGAATCTTAGTCAAAAAGAAGCAAAGGATAGATATATGTGAAAATTTGAGTTTATTAGCAGTTCTGATCCATATAAAATTCCTCAAAATGACTGGAGTGATGGTGCAGATTTGTGGCCTAGCGTTAGCTACATGTTAACATTTTTCTCGATAGCGGGGAGATTGTAATGCCTTTTATCTATTTCTGTTTGAACAAGCAAAAACAGCACAAAACCATATTGAAGACAGATTAAGCCTTGCTTGCTTGAAAGACAGTGTCTGTCTGACCCCAGCTGTAATTATCATGTAATGCGTGACATCATGCACAAGGGGTCTATAAACAGTATGCATACCATACTACAACAGCGGGGGTATATAAAATAACTTGCAAAGCAGTAAATGAAACAGAGACTAAGAAAATAGCCAAGACATAATGGCGGATATGTAGTGAGACGCTGAACTGAAATAAAAAATCAAAAAGCCTAATTTTTGTGGTGCCAGTTGTAATATATGCTCATTCCAACTTGCCCAGTCAGGCATGTTGGGGACATATCCCCACTTGCCCGAATGCATGTTTCACTTGCCTCAGGCAATCGGGCAGTCCTTAATGTCAAGCCCTGCACCTATGCCTTTGATCCGATTTCCTCATCTCTCCTCCAGACTATCACTCCTAACATTATCACCCCCTTGTCAACTTCTCCTTGTCCTCTGGATACAGCCTTTACAGCTTTAAATGGGCCCACATCACCACACTGCTGAAAACCCCCCACTTCTAAGCTGGACACTCAATCAAGACTATGCTTCTCTCCATCAGTGAGGCACTTTATGCAGCACATGCCACCTACTGCTCCTCTGTTAGACCTTTCTGCTGCCTTTGACACCATTAATCACCATCCTCCCATCATCCCCATCAGCACTGGGGATCTGCGGGACAGCCCTAGATTGGTTCAACCTCTCTGGTTGCTCCCTCCAAATTATCTGGGCTGGGACAGTATTGGCACCATGCTGACTTACCACTGGTGTCCAAAGATTCACTTCTTGGTCCACTTCTCTTCTCCCTCTACACTCAGCCTCTTGGGCCCCATTATATCTGCTCATGATCTGTCCTACCACTGCTATGCTGATGACGATTGTTTTTCTCTTTTCCTCCTTCTGACACACGGGTCAGCACACACTCTGGTCAGGTCACAATTGCATCTCTGCTTGCCTGTATGACATCCAAATCTGGATGGACAACTACACCTGAAGCTCAACCCAGGCAAGACAGAGGTGATCAACAGTGGATATAAAAAAAGGTGTACACACCCCGTTAAAATTATATATTTTTTTTACATCAGAAAAACCTGAGACCACGATAAATAATTTCAAAATTTCCCCCACCTTTAATGTGACCTATATCCTGTACAATTCAATTGAAAAACAAATCTGTTGGGGGGGAAAACATGAAAATAAAAAATGTACAATAAGCTGGTTGTACAAGTGTGCACACCCTTAAACTAATACTTTGTTGAAGCACCTTTTGATTTAATTACAGCATTCAGTCTTTTTGGGTAGGAGTCTATCAGCCTGCCACATCTAGACTTGGCAATATTTGCCCACTCTTCCTTGCAAAAGCGCTCCAAATCAGTCAGATTGCGAGGGCATTTCTTGTGCACAGCCCTCTTCAGGTCACCCCACAGATTTTCAATTGGATTTAGGTCTGGGCTCTGGCTGGGCCATTTCAAAACTTTTCTGGGGTTATTGTCATGCTGAAAAATGAAATTCCTCTTCATCTTCAAGGCAAGGCAAGTTTATTTATATAGCACATTTCATACACAATGGCAGTTCAATGTGCTTTACAGAAGTAAAAACAAAAACAGTAAACATTAGAGAAATAAAATTACATAAAATAATTTTATTTTTATTGTAAAACAATTAATTAAAAGAATTAAAAGAAAATAATAAGAATTAAACAATAGTAGAAATAAAATAATAAAATGAAGTAGTAGTTCAAATAGGAGGAAAAAAAACCCAGCAGAATAAAATAAAAATTAAAGTTAAAGTAAATTTAAAACATGCAGAGAAAGTAAAGATTATAAAAAATGTAAAGAAGACAATATTAATTATTTAACAGAAAGCATCTGAAAACAGCTTGGTCTTTAACCTAGATTTGAAGCTGCCAACAGCAGGAGCATTTTTAAATGTCCTCTGGCAGTTGGTTCCATAGCTGTACTGCATAGTAGCTAAAAGCTGCTTCACCATACTTTGTTTTAACAACTGGTATTAATAGTAAATTTTTCTGTTTCGATCTGGTAGATCTGATTGGGTTAGGCCGCTGCAACATATCAGAGAGGTAATTGGGCCCTGTACCATTTAGAGATTTGCACACCAGCAGCAATACTTTAAAGTCAATTCTGTAGCTTACTGGAAGCCAGTGAAGGGACCTTAGAATTGGAGTAATGTGCTCTGTTCTTTTTGTTCGTGTGAGAACCCTAGCCGCTGCATTTTGAATCACCTGAAGTCGTTTGATGGTCTTTTTTGGCAGGCCTGTGAAAAGGCCATTGCAGTAATCAACCCTACTAGAGATGAAGGCATGTATTAGTTTTTCCAGATCATTTTTTGACATAAGTCCTCTTAGTTTGGAAATGTTTTTTAGGTGATAAAATGCCGTTTTAGTGATTGCTTTCATGTGACTGTCAAAGTTTAGCTCGCTGTCAATGAAAACACCAAGATTTTTAACCATTTCTTTAGTTTTAATCCCTTTTGTGTCGAGAATAGTGGTAATCCTTAGTCTTTCAACTTTTTTTTCCCCAAACAGAATTACTTCTGTTTTATCTGTGTTCAGCTGAAGAAAATTTTGTGACATCCAGCTGTTGATTTGATCGATACACTGGTAGAGACATTCAAGGGGGGCATAATCATTAGGTGATAGAGCAAAATAAATTTGGGTGTCATCTGCATAACAGTGATACAAAATTGAATTTTTATTGATACGTTGCCCAAGTGGGAGCATATAAAGGTTGAAAAGTAATGGTCCAAGAATCGACCCCTGGGGGACACCACAGGTCAAGGACATTGACGTTGAGGAACAATTTCCCAGGGTAACAAAGAAGCTTCTATCTTTTAAGTATGAATTTAACCAATTGATAACTTTACCAGTCAATCCAACCCAGTGTTCAAGTCGATATAGCAGTATGTTGTGATCAGCTGTATCAAAAGCTGCACTGAGGTCCAGTAATACCAGGACCGATGTTTTGCCTGCATCAGTATTAAGACGTATGTCATTTATAACTTTAATCAGCGGTGTTTCAGTGCTATGATTGGCAAAAATCCTGACTGAAAATTATCAAAACGGCTGTTTGATATCAAGAAGGCAGTTAATTGATTGAAGACAATTTTTTCAAGGATTTTCCCGATGAATGGTAAATTTGATATTGGCCTGTAGTTATTTAATACTGAAGGATCCAGATTATTTTTTTTAAGTAGGGGCTTTACAACGGCTTTTTTAGGGACACAGGAACAACGCCAGTCTCTAGGGATGAATTTATAATTTGAAGCACATCTGTAATTATAAGATGAAGAACAGACTTAAAAAAGTTGGTGGGCAGAATGTCCAATTCAGATGTTGAGGAACTGAGATTTTGTACAGTTTTTTCAAGAGTCTCAATCAATTAAACAAAATTCTGACATTGTGTTGAAGTTATCTATCTGTGTCATTGGTGATTGCAGTTTTTCAATTTTTTGCAACTGAGATATATTATGAGGAATATTCTGCCGTATTTTATCAATTTTACCTTTGAAAAAGGATGCAAACTCATTGCATTTATTAACTGAGAGAAGTTCAGGTGCTAATTGTGGTGGGGGATTAGTTAGCTTCTCTACTGTTGAAAATAGCACACGGGCATTGTTCATATTCCTGCTGATGATGTTGGAGAAGAAAGACTGTCTTGCTTACGAATTTCATAATTATAATTACAAAGCATCTCTTTATGGATTTGATAATGGATGTGAAGTTTAGATTTGCGCCATTTTCTTTCAGTCTTTCTACATTCTCTCTTTAGCAGTTTAACAGCCGGGTACTGCTTCCATGGTGCTTTCTGCTTATCATTGACTCTTTTGATTTTGAATGGAAAGCTTTCTAGCAGACACCTGAAGGTTCTAGGCCAAAATTGACTGGTATTTGACATATGGAGAATATGGGAGATTGTCGTCACATGTAATACACAACCAGTACTTGTCAGAAATTCCTGCAGCTCCTTCAGTGTTGCTGTAGGCCTCTTGGCAGCCTCCCTGACCAGTTTATGTCTCGTCTTTTCATCAATTTTGGAGGGACGTCCAGTTCTCTGTAAGGTCACTGTTGTCCCATATTTTCTCCACTTCTTGATGCTTGTCTTCACTATGCTCCATGGTATATCTAATGCCGCGGAAATTTTTTTGTACCCTTCTCCTGACTGATACCTTTCAACAATGAGATCCCTTTGATGCTTTGTAAGCTCTCTGCGAACCATGGCTTTTGCTGGAGGATGCAACTGAGTAAATGTCTGAACTTTATTTGGGGTTAATCAGTCATTTTAATTGATGGCAGGTGTGTACCCAAAAAGACTGAATACTGTAATGAAATAAACATCAAAAGGTGCTTCAACAAAGTATTAGTTTAAGGGTGTGCACACTTATGCAACCAGCTTACTGTACATTTATGTTTTTCCCCCTGACAGATGTGTTTGTTTTTCAATTGAATTGTACAGGTTATAGGTCACATTAAAGTGCTGATGACACGTTTTTGACATCTTTGGCGATGTTTTATAACATAAAAAGTAATTCCCGATGATCCATATATTAATTCACGAAGGCACCTATTTTACAAGTTATGATAAAAAACGCGGCTATTTGGGCAAATTTGATGGGGCTGCAGCACGCAGGAGATGAAAGAGGAGGAGGAGCTATATGACGTCAGCGAAAGAACCTTCCTCCTAACTTACCAGTTTGTTGATGCGGCAGGTGTTCAGTTTATCATTATTAGTATTTTTATTAGACATTATTTTATTTATATATATATATATATATATATATATATATATATATATATATATATATATATACACACACACACACAAGTTATTATGCCTTCGCGTTGTGTTGCCGGCTTTTGCTCCAAAACCCACAAGGATGGGGTAAGTTTATTCAAGTTTCCCAGAGATCCCGAGCTGCATGCGAAGTGGGTGAGGCAAGTCAGGCGCACTCGTGACAAGTGGGAGCCCTCACCAACATTCGTCCTGCGCTCTGAACACTTCAATTTGGATTGTTTTGACACCCTTCCCAGCTTAAAAGAATCTCTTGGGTGTTCAGTTCAGCACAAACGTGTGCTGCTACCATCAGCAGTGCCTACAGTATTCCGGAGGGGGTCTACTAGTAGCTATGCCGGATCCAGCAGTCGCCTGGGACAAGGCGACTCCTCCAAAGACAGTCCTCCTGTCAGAACATGTGTTGAGAAACGACATAAGATAAAGGTACGTAGAGCTATAGAGTGCTCTGACATGATGCTAAAAATAGTAACCATGCGGTCTGCGCGGCCATCTTGGAAGTGACTCGCTCCAGAGCGCTCACAGAGTACACATCATAGAGTACACATTCATGATAATCATAAATGTAATCATAAAGTCGGCGTGATATCAGTCATGTATTTGCTTGTGAAAGCTTGCGGCTTTCATGTAACTGCCGCCTAGCAACGAGAGGCAAAGGGTAAAGAGGGTAGGCTATAATAGATTCTATTCGGAAGAGATCAATACATGATTGCTTAAAAATTAGGTATTTTAACAATTTGCATCTGTTTTGTGATTATCGTGACACTTGTGTGTTATATAGAACTGTATGTCTTATCAGCACATCGAGGATCTTCCACCGGAGGCTTTAGCAAGTACTCGTAGCAACACTACACTTTACCCTTTGCCATGCGTTGTTAGGGAACGGTAGCAAGTACCCCGATGACCGACTTCAAGAATATGTAGAAAAAATTTAGAAATTATACTTTCCAAAAGTCATTTGAGCTTAGTATATTGCATTTCCATTTATATTGTAGGTTCTTGCTGATGTTTTTGCGGAGTATGACACAGCTGCTGAATCAGAAGCTGCAGAGTTTGTATGTACTAGTTGTGAACATTCACATTATTATCAATCTCATTTATTTAAAATCAGATAAAATCATGCCATCATGATCACTGCTTAAAGTACCAGTATTTGGTTGTTGAAGAGCTAGCACTAGAAAGTTCACCGGCGTTTTCATGCGCCATTTCCACTGAGTAGAACAGCCAGTGAACCGCAGCGTGTTCTTCCGCTGACGTCACAACATGGCCGCGAGCCACGGACCCAGTTTTCTTGCGCTGTGCAATTAAAAGTTAGATATTCGCGTAACAACAGCTTCTTTTCACGCAATTATAACAGAAATCTAACATGTTTGCCATGTTGTATAGTTTATTTAAGAAATTGCATAGAGTCATGTTCGTGTCATCAGCACTTTAAAGGTGGGAAAAGTTTTAAAATTATTTATTGTGGTCTCATTTTTAACATCAGAAAAACCTATCATTTTAACGGGGTGTGTACACTTTTTATATCCACTGTACATTCCCATTCCATCCTCTCCACCCCTGAACTTCATCATCTCCCTGGGGGATGTCTCTATATCACCTTCACCCAGCATAAAGAACCTGGGGTGGTGTTCAACGACAGACTCTCCTCTTCGGCGAGCATCGCTGCAGTGACCCGGACATGCAGATTTCTCCTTTACAATATTCAAAGGATCCGCCCCTTCCCCACCACCTATTCTACTCAGCTCCTGGTCCAAGTGCTGATCCTCTCCTGCTTGGACTATTGCAACTAGGGGAAGCCATGGCCTAATGGTTAGAGAAGCAGCTTTGGAACCAAAAGGTTGCTGGTTTGATTCCCTGGACTAGCAGGAATGGCTAAAGTGCCCTTGAGCAAGGCAACTAACCCCCAACTGCTCCCCAGGCTGCATATCGTTCCTGATAAGAGTGTCTGCTAAATGCCTATAATGTAATGTAACCAGGGCTTTACATTAGCACCCGCCAAATTCGGCTTTGGTGGGTAATGACTTTAGTCTCACTAGCCACTTTGGCGGGTGGTTTATTCTGTGGTATGACAATATATTTTAATTGTAGTTTTCTCTGAAGACATCTGATATAATAAACGCATTGCAATGTAATATTACGCGCCTACAACTCCCATGGGCACCTGCATAAACATTCTGACATCATGTTAGAATTGTTTAGAACATTCATTAACGTCTCAGATAAAATCAATGATACGGTAACCTGCGGTTAATGAACAAAACAAAGTTGCTGACGACTGACAAGCGCACTATGTGGCGGCATATAGCTGGAATTTCAAACCCTGCTGCTCAGGGAAAAAGGGGCAGAGATGAGCAGGGCCGGAGCAGCATTTTAAAATCACTGAGGTCCGTGATACGCAAAGCGCGCCGAAAAATGTTCGACATACAGTATTAAAATGAGAGGGGTGAATTACACATCACACAAGACATCTATTCCTGAAATTACTTTTAATGGTGTTTGAATTGAATATCATCTCATCTCATTATCTCTAGCCACTTTATCTTGTTCTACAGGGTCGCAGGCAAGCTGGAGCCTATCCCAGCTGACTACGGGCGAAAGGTGGGGTACACCCTGGACAAGTCGCCAGGTCATCACAGGGCTTGAATATCATCAGTTTTGAAAAAAAATCATGTATGTGGCAAGAGTAAGAATAATTTAAGCTTGTTTCAAGGTTTGATCTGGCCCAAGCAATGAGGACAAAAGATATCTTAACCATGCACCCTATGTAACTAAGATACATTAACAATCTGGCATCCGTTACACCGACACAAAAAAAAAAAAATTCTGGGGAAAAAAAAAAAAAAAATCAGTATACACCACCATGTTTTAGGCAAAGTTATCCAAGGTAAACATAAGTTGAAACTTTCCACTCTATTGCTTTGGCTTATCGAATTATTTATTTTTAAAATCACAAACAAGGCACCCTATAGAACAGGATAAAGCGGCTAGAGATAATGAGATGAGATGAGACAAACAAGGCAGGCTACAACTGCACTGCTTCGAAAATGTAAATTTAACAACTTCATGAAAGTGCGCTGATGGTTACCATGAAAACAACATGTCTGCTGCACTGTGTTCCTCCCCTGAGTCACGCGCTCATTCGCTTTTGTGTTCTTGGTCTCAGAGCCGCACGCACGAAACAGACACAGAAGACCGAATCAACGTTTAACATAATTAACAATGCACTTCTTACGGAGACGTTTTAATGTTATTCTTTATTTTTTTATCCAGTTGAATATTTAGCGTACAAATGTATTTTCAGTTCTTAAAAATGACCAAGGTCCGGACCTCGGTGGCCTCATAGCTGGCTACGGCCATGGAAATGAACAAGACGCTAATAGGAAGATAAGACAGTTCAATGACAAATGGAAGTTCGGGTGAGATTGGCTAGTTCATAGCAAAACCGAAAATACCCTGTACTGCGAAGACTGTAGAAAGTATGGCAAAGATAGGCACCAGCAATTTTAAACTCGAAACTATAAAGGACCACGAAAAGTCAAATGCACACATCGGTACTATAACATCAAAACAGGCGAAGACGGCTGGTTCACTACAGGACAGCATTGCTTTCAAGTCCCTGGCTGTCATGAAGTCGGCTGAGCTGGAGAGGATGGAGCTGCTGTTTAGAAACGTTCACGTGATTGGAAAGAAGTTGATCCGCCCCAGCTATCAACTTATGGCATGCTGGAAGCCTCAGGTCACGAAGACCATTTTTCATGGACTATTCAGACTCATCTGATGATGAATGTAATGAGGACATTTAATGTCTCTTTCTACACATGTTCTCTCACACACACACTTAATATATAATACATAAGACAGCGGTCTCAAAAGTAGCCGGTCACCGGCGGCAAATCGCCGGCTATGGCTTGTTATGCCGCCGGCTATTGTCAGTCGAGTCACAAAATTTAATATTAAATATTTCTGACAGCAAAAAAAGTTGTGAACGTAAATTACATCCACTATGTCATGTATGTCCGTTGCCACATCAAGGGTGTTTACATCCTCGACATGAGTGCAGCCATTACTGCCGCCTGTGTTGCCAGATTGTGTTTACATCCTTGACATGAGTGCAGCCATTACTGCCCCTGTGTTGCCAGATTGTGCATTTTCCCGCCCAATTTGGGCGGTTTTAAGTGCATTTTGGCGGGTTTTGAACATATTTTGGGCTGTAAAACGTCAGCAGTATCTGGCAACATATTTTTTTTACTTAATACAAGAAATTAATGGATGCCAACGTTTTTGCCAAAATGGTATTTTATTTTCCATTGTTTAGGCAGCTTCAGCATCATACTGTGAGATTCTGTTCAAATTGTTTTTTTTCTTCTATGAAGCCTGAGCCATTTATTTTATTAGTTTATAATTATTGTTTAATTTTGTCTTCAGGAGAGACTGACTGCACACAGTACTAGTATTAATAGTTTTTTTTTCTTACATGAAAGCTGAGGCATTTATATTATATTTTAAGGTAGCTCCATGTTGTGCTGTGAGGTTTCTATGCACTTTACCTTTTGAACCAACAGGTGCATTTGGATAAGTAAAGCCTATTCTGCATTTTTGTAGTCCTGGTAATCTTTTATATTGGTAAAGTCGTTTATAGGACCATTTCTCAGTGTCTGTTTTTTTAATCAATAGTTTTTCAGTAATAACTTAATATTTAACATATCACTCAATTTTAAACAACCCCCGCACCTCCCCCATGGCTTGCCCCCATAGTCTCCAAAATTTCTGTGGGAAACACTGGCGTGTGTAACAATGCTCATCAAGCTTAAGCTAGACGACCCGTCTCAAATACCCGTCCCGGGTAAATGGTATCCCAATTTTAGATGGCCTGTTCCAAACCATCCCGCCCCATGAAAAATTCGTACTTGCATCTATCTATCTATCTAGACGGCACGGTGGTGTAGTGGTTAGCGCTGTCGCCTCACAGCAAGAAGGTCCTGGGTTCGAGCCCCGGGGCCGGCAAGGGCCTTTCTGTGTGGAGTTTGCATGTTCTCCCCGTGTCCGCGTGGGTTTCCTCCGGGTGCTCCGGTTTCCCCCACAGTCCAAAGACATGCAGGTTAGGTGACTCTAAATTGACCATAGGTGTGAATGTGAGTGTGAATGGTTGTCTGTGTCTATGTGTCAGCCCTGTGATGACCTGGCGACTTGTCCAGGGTGTACCCCGCCTTTCGCCCATAGTGAATGGTTGTCTGTGTCTATGTGTCAGCCCTGTGATGACCTGGCGACTTGTCCAGGGTGTACCCCGCCTTTCGCCCATAGTCAGCTGGGATAGGCTCCAGCTTGCCTGCGACCCTGTAGAAGGATAAAGCGGCTAGAGATAATGAGATGAGATCTAGAGATCTATCTATCTATCTATCTATCTATCTATCTATCCCTGCATGCTTTGCGTGCATTATGTCTGCCGCTGGCAGACATTTTACCATTTTGCACCCTGCTGTAAATTATTTGTACCCTGCTATTCTCCCAAACTTTGAAGCCCCTGATAAGATACATATTAATACTTGATAATACACAATACTTGCATATCAAAACATCAAATGTTTTTCAATGGACCACGAAAAGTCAAATGCACACAAAACAGGCGAAGACGGCTGGTTCACTACAGGACAGCACTGCTTTCAAGTTTTGAATTGGACTTTTAATATTAGAATCAGTTCAGTTGTACTGCATGTTATTTTTCATATTATACGATATTTCATATTGTCAGGGGCTTGAATTTGAGTTCAATAAACAGAATACTCTGTTTATATTTTTGTCTGAATTGGTTGCATGTTTTCATATAGGGAGCTACCTTAACAGTACTGAATACTTGAGTGCTACATTATACGCTGCCATTCATAATTAAATCTAGATCTTCCGAACTTTAACGGAAAAAACGCAGTTTTTTCTTCATGTTGAAGAAAAAAACTGCAATTTCCTGGCAACAAAATTGTGGTTAGTGAAAAGGCTGAATGGCTAGTGACTCGGGAAAACCACTAGCCACAGTGGCCGGTGAGCAAAAAAGTTAATGTAAAGCCCTGAATGTAACGTAACGTAACCCTCCTTGCTAGCCACCCAGCTAGCAATTGTCTGCCACCAGACCCCTGCAGCTCATGTGGTGTAGTGGTTAGCACAGTTGCCTCACAGCAAGAAGGTTCTGGGTTCGAACCCAGCGGCCGGCGAGGGCCTATCTGTGTGGAGTTTGCATGTTCTCCCCGTGTCTGTGTGGGTTTCCTCCAGGTGCTCCAGGTTCCCCCATACTCCAAAGACATGCGGTTAGGTTAATATGGGACGGCCTTGGGCTGAGATGCCCTTGAGCGAGGCACCTAACTCCCAACTGCTCCCTGGGCGCTGTTAGCATGGCTGCCCACTGCTCTGGGTATGTGTGTGTTCACTGCTTCAGATGGGTTAAATGCAGAGAGGAAATTTCACAAATGTGTGATGAATAAAAGTTGTGCTTTCTTTCTTTCTCATCCAGAACACTGCAGAATTACACGAGGCGTTATTCTGTCACTTGTTCATTTGACACTAGAACTTTGTCAATAAGTTCAGCACTTCTTGTATCTGACTTTTATACTTGTACATCGCTCTGGATAAGAGTGTCTGCTGAATGCCTGTAATGTAATATTTACAAAAATCAATAAAGTTTATCAGTTTGAACATTAACCCTCTAGGGTCAAGAGCTTAAATTAGAATTTAGAATTTAATTCTAATTAATTTAATTAGAATTAAATTAAATTCTAATTAAATGAATTAATTAGATGAAACATAAAACTTGTCACCTTACTCAGTCACACCGGAATCAGTGCGTTGAGCGCCCACTTGCGCATTCATAAAAGACTATTCACATAGTAACAGCATGATAATCAGAGAGAAGAAACCTTTGTCACATGCACACCCAGAACCTTCGTGCTGTGAGGAGACAGTGCTAACCACTACGCCACTGTGCCACCCTCCTCCTTTTTTTTTTTTTTACTCTTTCAGTTTCCATTGGTTTCTGTTTCACCGTGGGAACACCCACCATAAACAGGATAAAATCTGTCAGACATAGTTTAGGCTGTTTGGAGGTAAAACTTGTTGCGAGATGGCACACGGATTTTATGCGCTTCGAATGATTCAGGACAGCAATTCAATTCAATCTTAAGAAACTACAACACTGATGAGCAGTGCTTTTTTTTTTTTTTTTAAAAGTTTGACCCAATCCAGCCAAAGCTCAACTCGAGTAAGTGTAAATATTCCTCCTATTTCTTATGAGCATATCCGTTGATATGCATGCACTGTAGGGCATACAAAGGAAAAAATGACTGACCAAGTTTTCCAGCGTTAAAAGTATTTTCCTCAAAAATAGTTAATTTTGCTCTATTTTGAGTTTAGAGAATAAAATCTAGAGTTGGAGTGGGAGCAAAATTACAGAGTAATTGTGTAACAGAGGTGGTTGTGGGTCTGAACTTAGTAAAATGGTACAAGAGTTAATTTCAAGACACACTGAATAGTCAAATACCAAAATAAAGTCAAATACCAGATAAATTAAGCTGTTGTAAAAAAAAAAAAAGAGTTTTAGAACGGTGTTGGAATGTGTGAAAAAAACTTTACCTTACCCATTGTGATGAACCGTTTTGACCACTTGACCTGATGGGATTAAGGAGTTGGCAATGGGAGGGGTATTCACTCTTCTCACTGAATGGAATGGAGTTTTTTTTTTTTTTATTTCTCACCTCATTGAATACCCCTCCCACTGCCAACCCTTTATCCCAAAAGAACTGAACAAATTTTTTATGGCCAATTAATTGTCCAAATCAATGGAGCAGATGCAACTTTTTGTGCTTGATACAGTCCTAAGATAGGGTAACTAGACGTCCCGGTTTTACCGGGACAGTCCCGATTTGGGGTTGTGTGTCCCGAGTCCCGACAAAAGTCTGTCGGGACATGGATATGTCCCGGTTTTCGCCACTCGCGACGTTTGCGACTGAGCAGCATGGGAATCATTAGTGGAGAAATGTCTGCATTTACTATTTTGATGAATTGACAGGAATCACAAACTTTCCTGGTTACTGCCCCCTGGCCCCGTGGCATGGGTGTTTATTTAGCCACATTATTCCAGACAACAGAACGGGTTGCCATGCAACAATAAAATAAACATTAACTGGCGCGAATGTTCCTTGCCTAGCAGCTAGCAGCAGTAATGCCGCAGCAATTATGCTGAAAAGAAAATGTACCTTTTCCAAAGATTTACAGGGCACCTACCCCTTCCTCCGAGAGGTGCAGAACAATGCGCACGAAGCCTACTGCACACACTGTAACTGCTTTGTTCCTGTACCGAGTTGGGTAGCCTGTGTTGCAAATGATGTGTGCTCCTGTGGGGGCTTTCCTCAGGCTGTCGCCCCTCTCCTCCTTTACTGCTGAAGCCGCGAGAGGCCCTTCATATAATCTTTTTTTTATTTCACCTTGTTATCCCGAGATAACGACATAATTAATTCAGGATCTCGAGAAAATAACACAACTAATTCGAGATCTCAAGAAAACAAAGCAATTATTTCATGATCTCAGCTGGATCACTGTATCTCCGTCGGTAGAGACGAAGCCGGGCCAGTCTTCCGCGGAGGTGCCACGGACTAATTTTGAAATTATCCCTTATTAAAAGACTTAATGCAATCTCTCCCTGTGTCAACCCCTGATCAAAATATTGCCTTATTAGGTGATCGATTATTCCAGACATTCTAATGACCAAAGTTGCGGCGATACAGAATGAGAAACAGCCCCAAAGTCAGCATATCACAAGTCTCTTGGCGCACCTGAATGAACCATTTCTCAGCTGTTTACTCGAGATCACGGAATAATTGTTTTGTTTTCTCGAGATCACGGAATAACGGTTTTGTTTTCTCGAGATCTCAGAATAACGGTTTTGTTTTCTCGAGATCTCGAATTAGTTGTGTTGTTTTCTCGAGATCCTGAATTAATTATGTCGTTATCTCAGGATAACAAGGTGAATTAAAAAAAGGATTATATGAAGGGCCTCTCTCGGCTTCCGTATATATTCTCAAATCACTTGTCTCTTTTTTGTTTCTGTTTAACGTACCCAGGGGCGCCGCTAGGGGGGGGAAAGTTAGGACGATTCTAAGGGTCTGGCACTGACGGGGGGGGCCTGTGAGGGATATTAATATTATTTTAATAGTATTGCCTTGTGTAAGTTTTTGAAATAAAATATTTAATTTTATCTGTTAAAATAAGCAAATTATACATGGTTATGATTTGCTATAACATTTTTCTTGAATTATTTATGATAGTCATTTCACCCCTCCACCCTTTTTACTACTGGTACAGTCTGATTCTGGGAGCAGGACACGTGAAATGTGTAGCTCCATGTATGCACAGAGCTATTAGCGCAGCTTAGATCAGCTGTCAGTTTTTCTATGTGCGCAACAGAGGTGTACATTCTAGAAGTTGCTAAGCAGGAGCAGGTGTGATAAATTATGAAGTCCGGATATCACACCGTGTGTGAAAAAAAAAATCACCTTTTTTCATAGGTATCTTTATTGTATAATTAAGTCTAGATGTTTTGCCATTGTTCATGTGTGGATTTGTTGATACTGTTAAGTATTTAACTTTAATATTTTGCACATTAGCTGTGGTCATAGATATCATTGCTATCGTTCATGTGTGGATTTATTGATACTGTTGCTAAGTATTTAACCTGAATATTTGAACATTTGCTGTGTTTTCTAATAAATGTGTGATGCCTAAAAGAAACCAAAAACACTTAGTGGATTTCTTGCAGTGCACTATGTAATTGTATCAGAAAACTAGTGTAGTTATTCATCAAGGCATACATTTGATCACATACAATAAGTCAATAAATGGAGGAAACAAAGGAATACATTTTGTAATCCTGATTATTGATGATGTTTGCTGGAGGGCTCTGGAGTATCCATAATGTGCATACAGAATGTTATACAGTAAATCCATACTGATACAGTGATGCATGCAATTTCTCTCAACACAAACATTTGGATTGAATGAACTCCATAGGCTACTGAGTGGCCTAATAATAGTTGCTCATAAAAGAAAAAAAATATATATATAATCATGGAATTTTCATTTCAAGGCAACAGTCTATTCAGTCTAATTCTGACAGTTCTGCATTTAAAATGTTCATATACCAAAATAATTGTATTACCTAAACTTGCTAGGTAGCTGATCACATGCATAGTAAAGTAGAAGTGCCAGCCAAAAACAGACTTGAAATTCAGTTGCTTGAGCTTGAAAATTTTACCGGGGGGGGGCCCTAAATTGTAATCTTTCATAGGGCCCAAGATTTCTAGCAGCGCCCCTGAACATACCATTCTGACAGTTTGGCCATATTGCTGTGTTGAACAGCTTGTTGCACCTTCAATTAAAGTGTTCACTTTTGTACACATCTTCTTCTCATCTCATCTCATTATCTCTAGCCGCTTTATCCTGTTCTACAGGGTCGCAGGCAAGCTGGAGCCTATCCCAGCTGACTACGGGCGAAAGGCGGGGTACACCCTGGACAAGTAGCCAGGTCATCACAGGGCACACATCTTCTTGCTTTATTCATTCAGTTGTAGGGAATGGTTAGTAAGGTTGATTCTGACCTAGGCTATGTTGAGGTCACATATCTACTTTTTAAGTTCATGCTATAGTGCATACAATTTTAGAGATATAGCCTACATGTGCATATGCATTATTCTTGGTGTTCTCACAAACAGGTGAAATAAATCAGTTTAAATTTGGCCTATGGACATAGCCTGGCCTATTCTCAGCCATTACAAAATCTGTTGTCTGACCATAATTTAACTGATCTGTATACCACTATGCTACTAGATAACAAAATGCCTGTTTGTTTTATTTCATGTGAGATGTTGATAAATGTGAGCTTCAACAAAATGATAAGAGCACCTCTCTGAGTGTCATGTTTACGTAAAAAAAAAAGGTGTGCGTGCACGAGCATGGTCGCGCGCAAAAGTGTCCCGGTTTCAGACTAGGGAAATCTGGTCACCCTATCCTAAGACTGAACAGAAATCACCTCAAGTGATCAAAATGATTCATCACAATGGGTAAGGTAATGTTTTACACACATCTCAACATAGTTCTAAAACTGCTTTTTACAACAGCTTCACTTAAGTTATTTTTTTTAAAGAACAATCATGGCATATATATACACAACAGATATTTTTGTAGCTGAACTTGTGCCGAATATACAAAAAAAAAAAAAAAGTCATATGACTGAAAATACTGCTTAGATTTGTTGAAATTGAAAAAAAATCAGAGCATACCAAAATTATTAGTGTGCCAGAAAATATCCGCAGACCCCAGAGGGTTAAATATCTTGTCTTTGTATCGTATCCAATTAAATATTGATCAAACATAATTCCCATAGCATTGCATTATGTTTTTGTGTTTTATACAGCATCTATTTTTGGAATAGGTGTTGTACACCTACACGTGTATGAGAAAATGAAACACTGATGGGTGTGTACAGAGGCATCACTACCTACAAAAATGCATTCCACTCATGCGGGGACAAAAGACAGTGTACGTAAAATACAGAATTTCAAGTACAAGATCGAAAACCAGCCTGTCAACATCACATGTGATTAAGCCATAAAATACAACATGTACTCTGATAAAAAAACAACACTTCAGGCTATCAGTAACGGATCATTGCATCTTGACTTGGAAGGGATTTTACTTGGTTTGTATCAAAACAACAGCATAGTGGCAAACATGAACTAACAAAGGAGAAAAAGAAATGTTTCTATGGGATATTTGTTTTATGTGGGGCGGCACAGTGGTGTAGTGGTTAGCACTGTCACCTCACAGCAAGAAGGTCCTGGGTTTGAGCCCAATGGCCGGCAAGGGCCTTTCTGTGTGGAGTTTGCACGTTCTCTCCATGTCCGCATGGGTTTCCTCCGGGTGCTCCAGTTTCCCCCCAACAGTCCAAAGGCATGCAGGTTAGGCTAACTGGTGGCTCTAAATTGACTGTAGGTGTGTGTGTGTGTGTGTGTGTGTGTGTGTGTGTGTGTGAATGGTTATTTGTCTCTGTGTAAGCCCTGCAATAACCTGGTGCCTTGACCAGGGTGTACCCCACCTCTCACCCATAGTCAGCTGGGATAGGCTCCAGCTTGCCTGCGCGCCTGTAGAACAGAATAAGCGGCTACAAATAATGGATGGATGGATTTGTTTTGTGTGTGGGTGTGTCCACTGGCCCAGTGTGGGTGGGTGTCTGTCTCACTCGCTCACCATGGTGACAGGTCTGTGGCCATGTGTGTTTGCAGTGAAGAGGAGCGTTCAGGTGCAGTGAATCACACTTGCACTGGAGAGAGTTTACAGGCCCAAACTAAGTGTGCACAAGTACAAATATGGCTGAGGGGTTAGTCACCACCACCAACTGGCATGCAAAAGTGGTATGAGGTGTACACTTCTATATATTGTCGTATTTTGAACACTCAATGCTGCCTGTGTTCATCTAATGTATAAACATGTTCTGAGTAAACATTACACTGTTACCCCTTTTCCACCAAAGCAGTTCCAGGGCTGGTTCGGGGCCAGTGCTTAGTTTGGAACCGGGTTTTCTGTTTCCACTGACAAAGAACTGGCTCTGGGGCCAGAAAAACCAGTTCCAGGCTAGCACCAACTCTCTGCTGGGCCAGAGGAAAGAACCGCTTATGTCGGGGGGGGGGGGGGGGGGGGGGGCGTGCGGAGTTGTTAAGACCAACAACAATAACAAGACCACGAAAGATCGCCATTTTTAAGCGATGAGAAGCAGCAGCTGTACAAATGCGAAGTCATCCATTATTATTATTATTATTATTATTATTGTTGTTGCTGCTTCTTCCGTGTTGTTTTTGCTTCGATATTTGCGCCAAGGTTTATGCAAACGTAGCGACGTAACTGACGTATACAACGACGTAACTGACGTATACAGCGACGTAATGACGTGGCTTCCCTTAGCACCACGAGCTATGGAAAAGCAAACTGGTTCTCAGCTGGCTCGCAAGTTGAACGAGTTGTGAACCAGCCCTGGAACTGATTTGGTGGAAAAGGGGTATGTGTGTACAGACCAAGTAAATCAAACCCTACCATGCTGTGTAGAACCTTTAGATGAATATTATTGCTTCAAAGCATGTACGTGTGTGTGAGAAAATGAAACATTAACGGTTATATTTGAGGCATCACAAGCTGTGAAAATGCATTCGACTCATATAAGGTTGAAAGACAGTGCAAATAAAAGAGAATTACAAGCGTAAGAAAGAAAACCAGTTTGAATCCAAGGCCAAACAATATTCAGACATCGTCCTCTCTGTAGTCCTTGAAGCTCTGCACAATGCCAGGGACAACATAGTGTCTCCAGGTTCTCATTCTTCTCGATCTCTCAGCAGGCTTTTGTACTGTCAATTTCCGAACCCTCATCTCCACTCTTACTGATCCTGTAAAAATGGTTTTCATCTACTTATGAGAAGCTGTGCTGATTGCACTCAACTCATCCTCTCCTTTCTCACTTCCAACACGTTTCTGTACAGATTTCAGCATGTCTGGCAGACATCTCCCCATGGAAGGCAGCTCATCAGTTGCAAATCTCAAAAAATAAATAAATCTCAGAGATGCAACCCCCCCTCATGTAACATTGCTAAACTGACTCACTCAGGCCATGCTCATGGCTCTACAACATTACGAGGATCTGGCAGTGTCTGTCCACTGAGACCACGGTGTTGCTTGTTCAGTCCCTTGTTATTCCAAGACTGGACTACTGCAGCTCACACCTGCCAGGTCTGCTCCTGTGCACCATCCAACCTCTGCAACTCACCCATGAATGCAGCTGTATGATTTGTTTCCCAACCTCCCCAAGTTCTCCCATACCCCACTGCTACATTCTCTCCACTGGCTGCCTGTAGCTGCCCACAATTAATTTAAAACAACATTTGCCTACAAAGCTAAAAGCAGACCAGAGGCCACAGACCTTAAAGCACCTTACATCACACCTCACTCTGCACTAGACTCCTTCCACTCTTCTAGCACTCCTCAACTGGACACACTAGCTCTCAGGGTACAAGGATGATGCACATCAAGGCTCTTTCCCTGTCCTGGCACCCAGGTGGTGGACCAAACTTTCCCCATCACTGGCTGTCTTCATATAAAGACAAAAGATCCACCTCTTCACCAAATTACTTAAATTAGCACTTTGTTATTTTTAAATAAATAAACAAACAAAAAACAAACAAATAAATAGCATCCACTGTCACGTATTTCATACTGTACTAACCTCCCCAACTGGGTTTTTGAGACCAACGGTACTCTGTCCCTGACCTAGTGAAATAGCATGAGAATGTATTTTTTTAACAGAGATGACAAATCATTTGTGCAAGTCAATCTGGATAAGAGCTAGGGATGTCCCGATCAGGTTTTTTTGCCCTCCGATCCGATACCGATCATTTGATTTTGAGTATCTGCCGATACCGAGTCCCGATCCGATACTTCTTATAAGCCATAAAAAATAAAGACAAGGAAAGAAACGGATCCAGGATGTTCCTCATTTTTTATTTAACACCTTATTTTAACATCCAACAACTCCGTTAGCAAACAGAGCACTTACGTGAGGCAGTTTCAACAATAAATAACAAATTTAAAAAAATAACCTTAAAATACCTGGCAGGAATGTAAACAAATAAAAAAAATAAAGTGCCACAGTGCCGGTAATTTGCTTTTAAGAACACATCTCACAGTGGTGTACAGTAATTTCAATTAAGGAAATGAACGTTTTTCTTGATGAAAACAAGCATTTCTACCCTTTCAGGTTTGAGCCCGTTTCTTTTGTCATCCAACAAAAAAAAAAATGATCTCATGCTTTGCTTTCCGCTTCGAACTGTTTCCGTGTTCAACTTTGCCGGCAACAGGCAGCCAATAACCAATAGCGTCTCCGCTACAAAGTGATGTCATGCCGCACGCGTTGGTGTTGCTGTGTTGAGACAAGAGGTCTGGTCTCACTCTGTGCCAATGCATAGCTATTGATGTGTTAAAAATGAGAATATATTATATAGATATATATCCGATCCCTGATCGGGAGGCAATGCCCGATTCCGATCGAGTCTGAAACCATGTGATCGGGCCCGATTTCCGATCACGTGATCGGATCGGGACATCCCTAATAAGAGCGTCTGATAAATGCCATAAATTTAAATGCAAGTTTGAGCTCTTAAAATGAGTTTGCTGGCCAAAAAATAGTTTGAGAATCTCTGCACAAAGGTCTAAAAACCTGCATACAAGGGATGTGCATCATCGCTAATTTTAAGGTGTGTAAGTGTTAAAAAGGTATTCTGTTAACTGCTAGGAGTGGGCAGGCTTACTGAATATCAACCCATTATTTTAGCCGGCAATGCTATTGTAGCACTGTGTGACCTAGCATCAGATAAAATTCAAGTTTTAACATAATAACTAAGAGTCAAACAGAAAAAAGTGCATACCTTTACAAAAAACAATTTTGTACTCGTTTCTGTATTCGTGTTCAAACTTAACCTTTGCTGTAATTCTAAAAACTGCCATTAGTCGTAAATGTTTTGCAATCCCTACAGATTCGCTAAGCATTTTAACGCTCAGTCTGCAGCAGTTCGAAAGGTCACACCTCTGTCCTGCAGTGCCAGCTGTCCCTTTTACACAGACGTTGATTCTGTCCATTACTACCAATTGTTTTGGCTCAGAGGTGAAACAGCGCAGAGCCCCCATTCAGACATTTTCTTTAGAACGCAAGGCGGAATAAAGGTGTAAGATTCCTGCCTTGAACAGGCTGAATAAAAGGGCCTTCTGACTCAGAGCAGTTGTGTAGAAGGAAAGAAGACCAATTGAAGCTGCCTATGTGTGACTCAGAGGTTGACTGATGAGTAGACATACTGCAGTTTAATTCTCGGGTCAACATTTACCTTGCAAGTATTGATCCAGGACTGGCTCCTCTCTGTCCATAAACCTGCATCATTAACCCTGTGTTTATAATGGCAACCTTCCCCCCACACAAATCGTGAACACAAAAACTGTTAGGTTTCACCTAAATTGGTAGAACATTTACTCTTAAATGCAATTAAGTAAATTGAACTTAAAGGAGTAGTTTTAATGCACCCTTTCACTGTTAAAGTACATTTATGATTTAAAAATTTACTTCTACTCTTACATTAGGCTACACATTTCTCGCTACTTCATTTATTAACATGCGCATAGCTTCCACAACATTGACTGTTTTGATACACGAAGTGCGAACACACAAGTGGACAAACAAATAAAGATTAGAACGATGTTGAGTTTTAAGAGCTATGACTCTTAAAAACAGTGTTGTGACTTTTTATCCTCCCGGCATACAATGCAGGGGGATATAGCTACTGCTCTGTCCGTCTGTCAACATTTTAGTGTCCGAACCATAACTCAAACTATTGGGAATTTTATCATGAAACCTGACAGTTATGTTAAGTGACTAGAGGAGTTGTGCCTTTTGACATTTCTGTGATTTTTATTTTTTCCATATTTCCATGGCAACCAATACAACTTAGGAAAATTTGGAGTGGGGTTTCATGTGGGGGCCGGGGGGATACGTCATCTCCTGATGACTCTTGTTTTTAAAGCAATACCAAAATACCAAAAAGTGTGCTTTATTTTCCTTCACTTTTCAGCAATTTTAGTCTATTCTGCACACAAGTGTGTGCATGCATATACGAACGCACATGACTCTGCTCAGCTCACTTTATCCTGGAAGATTTATAAAACTAATCTGTGGCAAAATTGCTTTATATGTTATTTAGCAATTATTATATACATTTTACAAAATGCAATATAAACAAAAGTCTGCGATTTAATTCACGTGAACCTTTTGTTAACTGACAAAAGTACAAAGAAAAGATTTTCAATAGCTTTACTGACCAACTTAATTTGCATCCTCTGGGTGCTCCGGTTTCCCCCACAGTTCAAAGACATGCGGTTCAGTTCACATGGGGCAGCCATGGCCTGAGGTTGGGCTGAAGTGCTCTTGAGCAAAAGCACCTAACCCCCAAGTGCTCCCAGGTGCTGTAGCATAGCTGCCCACTGCTCAGGGTATGTGTGTGTGCTCATTGCTTACTTGTGTGCGCACGTGTTCACTGCTTCAGATGAGTTAAATGCAGAGGAGAAATTTCGCTGTGTACTTAAATCTGTGCTTGAGTGGATATGTGACAAAGCCACCTTCTTTCTGATATAGAATTCTCCTTTTTCCTTGCAACTCTAAGCTTTATTTATTTTAATGTTTTAAATTGTCACTAAATATTGCTTAATTTAAAATTATTGTAAAAACAAATAAATGGTGTTTGCTTGTCATCTTGGCAACTTGAGTCAGTCCCTGTTATAACATTGAGACTCATCATCATAAATAAGAACATTTCATCATATTTCTGAGGTAGATGAAAACAGGGCAATTGTCTCAGCTTAACATGCTGTTCGTTCACACACAAGTCCCTTCAGTAAAAATAGTTGCAGTTAGATACTTGGAATTCAGCAGACTATAAAACACTGTACAGTGACTTGACCGAATCATATTTATAAATGGCAAACATATAAGAACATGTTTTTATATCCCTTTATCTGTGTACTGTATGAAAATCAGCACCCAAATGCCAAAATACCGTAAAAATCCCAAAAATATATTTTGAACGTGAATTCTTACTTATGGAAGGTGATCTCTTGATTTCTAATATCTGTTGGCATAATGGCTGCAGTTAATCAATAAGCATTCATGTAAGGAATTTTCAAGGATTTTCATCCACTTACTTACCTGTTCTAGGAAAGGACGCCAAAAAATTAGCTTTCCAAGATGCCGTCCTGATGAGCCCAAGACTCACCAATATGTTCGATGCAGCACATCCATTTTAGTGCGTTATAGGATTTGTGCACAACAAGCATCTTCTTTGGAGTTTTACGGCATCCGGCATTAAATTACTGCCACCTCCTGGAAATAGTCTGTCACTGATTCCAGGCAGAAAACAAAATGAAAACGAAGCTGATTTTACCTCAAATTCTATTTTTGTTTTACTTCATGTTGCACTGTTCATTGCATTTTTTTTTTAAACTTGATTTTTTTTTTTAATTTCAGGAAACATTATTTTTCACTGCTAGCTTTTGTTTTAGTCTTAGTTTTCATTAACTGTATTAACCCTGGTGAGAAATGATTGGGAGTGTTCATCACTGAAATGATAGCAAGTTTGCTATGAAAAAAAAAGCCTACGGTGGAATTTATGGCTAACTTGCATGTTAAACTTCCTAGCTTGACATTTACAGTGCAGATGTCAATCACATCTGGTCACCTAGAAATCAAGGATATACAAGTCATGTGAAAAATAAGAATATCCCATGGAAATTGCAGATTTTTCTCAACATATTTAAATAAACACGCAAGCATTTCACTCTCTTTGATACAATGTCTGGTGGTGGAAATGCTACAGTTTGGGGTTGCTTCACTGCCTCAGGGACTGGGAAGGTTCCATTCATCAATTCAACTATGAATTCTGAATCATATCAAAGAGTACTTGAAGATAACGCAAGGCCATCTGTTCAAAAGTTTAAATTGAACCAGAGGTGGACCTTTCAAAAAGATAATGATCCTAAGCACACAAGGAGCAAATCCACTGAGGAATGGCTCAGAAAGATGAAACAGAGGGTTATGAAAAGGCTCAATCAAAGCCCAGATTTGAACCCTATTGAAATGTTGTGGGGAGATTTGAAAGGGGCAGTAAATGCAAGAAAACCCTCAAACGTATTGCAAGTGAACAAATTTTGCATAGAAGAGTGGTCAAAAATTTCAGCAAGCCGATGTCAGAGACTAGTGGACAATTATGCAAAGCATCTACAAGAAAGAGACATTTTGTTTAAATGTGCTAACATGCTGACAAGAACAGGAACATAGAAGAGCGGAGACATGAGAGCAGCGCATGCATCGAGACTTTTTTTTTTTTTAAACACTACTTAAAGAGCTGGTACAAAATTACCTCGCAAGCCGGACTCAGCCCAAGGGCCACTAATTGAATAGCCAAAGGCTAGACCTATATATTATAATAATATCTTCATAATTCTATAGTTATTACTCATTTGCAGAAGGGAATAGAAGAGATTTAGGTGCAGAAGATACTCTGCATTGTTCAATTTATGGGATTGACTTTTTTTTTTTGGTATGCAAGTGACAGCGCAGCGGAGCACCGCGTATCCGCACTTTGGGGAAAGCCATGTTATTTTTATATAATATGGGACCCACAAAATAAATAAATAAACGAGGTTTTTTTTTTTTGGGGGGGGGGGCAGCAATCATATTGTGCAATTTTTGATCAGTCCTTCCCACACCATTCATGGCACATTTGGCGGCACAGATCTCTGTTTCACAGCCCTCTGCCTCTTGCCTATATTACATAGCTAGGGTTATGGGGGGGCTAGTCTGGTAACCATGAGAGTTTGACTCCCCACTCGCATTTGTATTGCAGTGTGCCTTGCCAGATGGCAGTAGGCACCATTTTTACGATGGTCTTTGGTATGGCCCGTCCGTGAGTAGAACTCGCAATCTCCCGATCAAGGGGCGGACACACTAATCACTAGGGCACTCACGATGCAATTTTTGGTACAGCTGGTAATTTAAAAAAAAAGTCTAATTTCTGATAACGGCCGAAATACATTCCTTGAAGAACGTGGGGAAAAAAAATGTGTTCATTCAAACAGAAATGTATTAAAATATTGTGAATAGTATTTAAAATTTTTTTTAAAATAAATAGCATTTCTTTTGTCCTGTTGAATAAGAGTAAAAGATAGTATCTTGCTTTATCTGGCCTCCACTGTGGAAAATGTTTTTGATTACAATTCAAATGTTTTTGTAAAATTGACTTACATATAAACTACATCATGAAGAATTAAAGCCCCTCCTTCACAGATAAGTGAAAATATTGAATAAATTTCCTCTTTTTGATTGCTTGGGTTAAAAATGCCAAGTTATGATGACTGAATTGATTATTCACTTAAATATGAATAATATTATACATTTTGGGGATTTGATATGGCGAAATAGGACAATAGGACACAATGGAAAAATCAAGAACACACCAGAAAGATGAGAATAACAGCGGTGGTAAAAGAACAGCGACTGTACCGGCTGAAGGTCGCACGGGTCTCTGCTGCGGCGCGTGAGCAATGGGACATCATTACTACATTGGACGAAGCGTGAGGCGGGGGCGGGGCAAAATGACTGGCCGTAGATTCTATCAAAAGTTTGATCTAAATTGACCATGGCTGCAAAATATTGGCCAAAAATAAGCAAACACTACGAAATATGAAAGTAAGGCCAAAAAAAAAAAAGGTGTGTTTCAGGTAACATGAAATACTAAAATAAGGTCGGTAGATAGGAAAAATTTTTTTTTCTTAAATTTTTTTTTATTTTGTTTGAAAAAATTAACACAAGTAAACATCTTACAAAATAGTATTTTGGCACAGAATCCTTTATACCACACATCATAATAAAATTTAAAAAAAGTGTTTCAAATATTTAAACGAATAAAAAAATATATATATATATCGCGAGAGTTCCAGTTATGATCTACGAACACGTATCGCTGCCACACTCAAAAAAAATTGGCTTAGAATCAAGTAATTACGTGAAAACTTTGTTGTAACAATATCTTATCACGTTTTTACAATATATTTATCATGTAATAACAACATCACGTAACTTCATGATACGAAATTTTCATGATACGAAATTATCACGTTATTTCATGATATTTTCATACAATAACGTGAAAACACCTTATCAAGAAATAACGTGAAAGTATGGTTTAACGTCCTAGACTAGGCTACTTCCATTAAAAGCAGACGGCCTAGCCTAGCCTACTGTAGAACTTGGGTCGAGCAAAAACACCGAGCAAAAACATGGCTGAATCCTGAATGATTCGTATAAATAGGGGACTACATAGGGGGCAAAATGTAGTGTTTTTCCTGCCATGGAAGTGCACTTGTATACTGAAGAGGAAGCAATGTGCATTACAGCCTTGAATGAGGATTCAAAATGGCGCCTCGGCTCAGTTTTCCCTTCCTCCTTCAGTATACAAGTGCACTTCCATGTTTATGCAGGAGGGCTGATAGAAGTGGCGAAACATTTTACTTTTTATCGTTTCTTTCACAACTTGAATGCGTTGAAACAAAAAATTATGACAAACTAACGCTGCTTACACTAAAATATCGAGAGAAATTTGTAATAAAAACTTTACGGTCGGCAATTTCGACGCGGAAATTCTCGATCGGTTGGGTTATCGGAAACACACTTTTTTTTTTTTGGCCCAAGATGAAAAAGAAAATCATTCTATTGCCTTATACTGCAAGACTAAAACAAAATAAAACTGTCAAAACTCACATTTTCAGTGATAATGTCCGAACAGGTCACCTGCGTAACAGAAAGACCACAAATGGAAGCACGATCAACTTCTAACTGTTGGAGTGGAAAATTCCATTCTACACATGCAAATTGTTAATGTGTGTCCTTCCCCGCACACAAATAACACGCTACGGTAAAAAATAGACCACAACTCATTTTATAGCTCAGAAATTCATACAAGACCAGCTACCATTGTAACATATTCTGTAAGAAACACATTCTATACCTAACTTTCAGCTTACGTTTTAAAACACAAAATCGCAGATTTACAACTAAATTTTTATATGGCATAGTGATTTTAAGTTACTACTTTTGGTGAGGTACTGACCTTGACCCTGAGGCTTTCCGTTTAGATCAAAACACACGATCATATTGGTTTTGGGTATGTGGAAAATGGAGTTACGACAGTGATCAAATATTTTGCATGATGTTTTATTACGGTTATAATTATTCTGTGAGCACACCAATCCTTAGGTGTATAAAGTTACAACTTAAAATACAATTAGTGATAACTGTAGACTTTTCAGTAGACTACAACTTCTTAAGGGAATGCGATGTAGTCAACCATTTATCATGTCCCAGACCAAGCCGCCATTTTTCCACAAATCTATTCAGAATTTGGCAAAAATTCTGCATTCACATCAAAGATTTAGTTTTATCTGTATTATTTCTTTCATCATTTTATTTTAAATTAAAACCAACATCAATATTCAAAACCGTATAGTTTATTGACTGAGTATATTTAGTGGGGTACCCCCACAGTATCCAGTTTCTGAGACAGACCAATATATATTATACACACACATACATACATACATACATACATACATACAACCCCGATTCCAAAAAAAGTTGGGACAAAGTACAAATTGCAAATAAAAACGGAATGCAATAATTTACAAATCTCAAAAACTGATATTGTATTCACAACAGAACATAGACAACATGTCAAATGTCGAAAGTGAGACATTTTGAAATTTCATGACAAATATTGGCTCATTTGAAATTTCATGACAGCAACACATCTCAAAAAAGTTGGGACAGGGACAATAAGAGGCTGGAAAAGTTAAAGGTACAAAAAAGGAACAGCTGGAGGACCAAATTGCAACTCATTAGGTCAATTGGCAATAGGTCATTAACATGACTGGATATAAAAAGGAGCATCTTGGAGTGGCAGCGGCTCTCAGAAGTAAAGATGGGAAGAGGATCACCAATCCCCCTAATTCTGCGCCAACAAATAGTGGAGCAATATCAGAAAGGAGTTCGACAGTGTAAGATTGCAAAGAGTTTGAACATATCATCTACAGTGCATAATATCAAAAGATTCAGAGAATCTGGAAGAATCTCTGTGCGCAAGGGTCAAGGCCAGAAAACCATACTGGGTGCCCATGATCTTCAGGCCCTTAGACGGCACTGCATCACATACAGGCCTGCTTCTGTATTGGAAATCACAAAATGGGCTCAGGAATATTTCCAGAGAACATTATCTGTGAACACAATTCACCGTGCCATCCGCCGTTGCCAGCTAAAACTCTATAGTTCAAAGAAGAAGCCGTATCTAAACATGATCCAGAAGCGCAGACATCTTCTCTGGGCCAAGGCTCATTTAAAATGGACTGTGGCAAAGTGGAAAACTGTTCTGTGGTCAGACGAATCAAAATTTGAAGTTCTTTATGGAAATCAGGGACGCTGTGTCATTCGGACTAAAGAGGAGAAGGACGACCCAAGTTATCAGCGCTCAGTTCAGAAGCCTGCATCTCTGATGGTATGGGGTTGCATTACTGCATGTGGCATGGGCAGCTTACACATCTGGAAAGACACCATCAATGCTGAAAGGTATATCCAGGTTCTAGAGCAACATATGCTCCCATCCAGATGACGTCTCTTTCAGGGAAGACCTTGCATTTTCCAACATGACCATGCCAAACCACATACTGCATCAATTACAGCATCATGGCTGCGTAGCAGAAGGGTCCGGGTACTGAACTGGCCAGCCTGCAGTCCAGATCTTTCACCCATAGAAAACATTTGGCGCATCATAAAACGGAAGATATGACAAAAAAGACCCAAGACAGTTGAGCAACTAGAATCCTACATTAGACAAGAATGGGTTAACATTCCTATCCCTAAACTTGAGCAACTTGTCTCCTCAGTCCCCAGATGTTTACAGACTGTTGTAAAGAGAAAAGGGGATGTCTCACAGTGGTAAACATGGCCTTGTCCCAACTTTTTTGAGATGTGTTGTTGTCATGAAATTTAAAATCACCTAATTTTTCTCTTTAAATGATACATTTTCTCAGTTTAAACATTTGATATGTCATCTATGTTCTCTTCTGAATAAAATATGGAATTTTGAAACTTCCACATCATTGCATTCCGTTTTTATTTACAATTTGTACTTTGTCCCAACTTTTTTGGAATCGGGGTTATACATACATACATACATACATACATGCATGCATGCACACATACATACATACATACCCATCTGGAAACATACACATTTATTAGTTATGCATTTTCAAGGTATAGCCTAGTTAATTAGAAAAAAAAATTAATTAAAATCACTTAAATATAGCATATACAGTCAAGCCAGAAAGTCTGCACACCCCTTTCATCTTCACCACATTTTATTACATTACAGACTTATTCTACAATAGATTGAGTTCATTTTTTGCCACAAAATTCTACACAAAATAGCCCATAATGACAAAGTGAAAGCAGGTTTTTAGACATTTGTGCTAATTTATTAAAAATCAAAATGTCAAATACATGTACACAAAAGTGTGCACACCCTTTGATATGACGCCCTGAGGTGAGCTGAGGTGCATTTTGTTTCCACTGATCCTGCTTGAGATGTTTCTACAACTTAATTGGAGTCCACCTGTGGTAAAGTCAACTGATTGGACATGATTGGGGATTGCCAACATCTGCCTATATAAAAAGGTCCCACAGCTGATAGTGCACGTCAGAGCAAACTCCAAGCCATGGGGTCAAAAGAATTATCTGCAGACCTCAGAAACAGGACTGTGTCAAGGTATAGATCTGGAGAAGGGTACAGAAAAATTGCTGCAGCTTTACAGGTCCCAAAGAGCACAGTGGCCACCATCATTCGTAAATGGAAGAAGTTTGGAACCACCAAGAATCTTCCTAGACCTGGCCGCCTGGCCAAACTGAGTGATCAAGGAAGACGGGCCTTGGCCAGGGAGGTGAGCAGGAACCCGAGGGTCACTCGGACAGAGCTCCAGTGTATCCTTGCAGAGATGGGAGAACCTTTCAGAAGATCAACAATCCAGGCAGCACTCCACAAATCAGGCCTTTATGGTAGAGTGGCCAGACAGAAGCCAATCCTTAGTAAAAAGGCACATGACCGCCCGCTTGGAGTTTGCCAAAAGGCACCTAGAGGACTTTCAAACCATGAGAAACAAGATTCTCTGGTCTGATGAAATCAAAATTGAACGTTTTGGCCTGAATACCAAGCGTCATGTCTGAAGGAAACCAGGCACCGCTCATCACCTGGCTAATGCCATCCCTACAGTGAAGCATGACTGTGGCAGCATCATGATGTGGGGATGTTTTTCAGCAGTGGGAACAGGGCAACTAGTCCTGATAGAGGGAAAGATGAATGTAGCTATGTACACCCAGATCCTTGAAGAAAACCTGCTCCAGAGTGCTCTAAACCTCAGACTGGGGTGAAGGTTTACCTTCCAACATGACAATGACCCGAAACACACAACCAAGAGAACAAAGGAGTGGCTTCAGAGAAAGTCTATGAATGTCCTTGAGTGGCCCAGCCAGAGCCCAGGCCTGAATCCAATTGAACATCTGTGGAAGGAGCTGAAAATGGCGGTGTACCGATGCTCCCCATCCAACCTGACGGAGCTTACAAGAATATGCCAAGAGAAATGGGCAAAAATGTCCAGAAACAAATGTGCCAAGCTCGTAGCTTCTTTTCCAAGACACCTTGAACCTATAATTGCTGCCAAAAGGTGCATCAACCAAGTATTAGGATTTTTTTCTTTTTTTTTTCCTTTTTTCTTTCCAAGATGGCGGCGCCCTGCTCGGCTGCAATGGCTCATGATAGTGGAGATAAAACGGCAGATATCCCATCAGTTATTTCAATGGAAGTCGGCAACATAGTTACTCCAGACCAGCATACAGTCTAGTGACTGTCAATGGTGTTGCGCTTAAGAACGTAAGAGAATTCTGGTATCTAGGACATCTGATGACAAACACTAACAAAACATCAGCCTTCCTTCACCAAAGAATTGCCTCAGCATTTGAGAAATGGAACGAGCTGAAATACATCCTTACTGAGCGTGAAATCTGTCTAAGTACACGAATGAAGATTTTAACCTCCTGTGTCCACTCAAGGCTGCTCTACAGTGTTCAAGCGTGGGATCTCACATCAGCAGAGACCCAAAAGTTAGAGGTTATCTGGAACAGCTTCCTGAGAAAAATGATCGCGGGAGGCTTTGCCCGTAAGAATGCTCCACCGAAAAACAAACAACGAAAGGGTGTGGACTAGGGTTGGGCGGTATTACGGTAAGAAGGTATCCCGAGGTATCCAAAAGTACCAACGGTATCGGTCTCATTACCGTCATTTTAAAAAAATATATAATATCTAAATAAATATGGAGTACATGAGGTCATAATATAAAATAATAAATTGAAGATCATCCCGAATAACTGGGTGATCGTATTTTCACTAATTCTATCAATTTCCTAAAGAAGTTCTCATCGCGTGCAGGGTTGTTTATGTCGTTACCATGGCAACCCTGCGTGACATTTGGAGTCTGACAGAAAACTTCGCAAGAGACTGAGACCGGGGGTGTCATGGCTCAGATGGCTAAGGCACCGTACCATAAATCCGGGGACCCGGGTTCGATTCCGACCCGAGGTTATTTCCCGATCCCGTCTCTCTCTCCCCCGCTCATTTCCTGTCTCTCTATACTGTCCTATCTAAAATAAAAAAAAGGAGACTGAGACCGCGGTTGAAAGATGGCAAGTCAAGATAACGAGTTAGTGGCAAAAAAAAAATACAACATCGGCAGTGTGGCAGTATTTTGGTTTCAAACCAAACGAAAAATCTAATATGTCCCCTAAGGCACACCATAGCAATGCGCTTGCTATCTTTGTTGGGTGTGTTAAACCGTATGGATTTAAGTGGAATAATTGTAAGGAGTTATGTGATCAAGACAACGTTTTAAGCAAGGTAAGGCCATTTGATTATTAATTTCCCCGCCATGGCATGACGTGGGCCCATATGATTTTGCCTTGTGCAGCTATCACGCATTTGAATTAGGTTCGCCTCATTTGCGCTGAAGAATATGGTTTATCGCGCAGTCTAAACGGACTTGGGTGTTGGTTGATTCTTTTTCTTTTTTTTATTTCCCATGCTTGAAAGGGTATGATCCTGCTCATCGTGTACTTTTTTTTGATGGAGTAGGTGAAATAGTGCTGCAAATGGCGTTTCAACGCAGACATGTGTAAACGACAGTTGAATGCTATTTTCAAGATGAAGGAAGAGTTGCGTGATGCTTTGAAATATCTCTTAATCCATTCATCAATGCACAAAATTCGCTTTGCTGCTTAATCCATACCACAATGCACACAATTCGCTATGCTGCTTTTAAATAGTACATTTGAAGTACACGTTACACAGTAGGCCGAAACAAAATATTATTTTTTTCTCGGTAATACCGTATACCCCGGGAAAACACAGACAGTTTAAAGGTATCAAAATTTGGATACCGCCCAACCCTAGTGTGGACTCATCCTCCCTCGTTGATGGAGAGCTTGACTGGGCACATAAAATCTCAAACAGTAAGCTTCAGAGCATCACTGGCTCTACACCGATAAAAAACACTGCTACCAGACCAAACATCTACAGTATCATGCACACATCTGTCGGATGAACAACGACTCCCTACTGAAGAAAGTCCTTTTCGATAGAAGAACTAACTGGAATAAGATGGAGGAATGCCTGAATATGGACAAAAAACAGATCTTGACAATGATGATGCACAAGACTGACTTCACGCAGCTGTTGGCCTCTTGTTTTCCATCAGCCAAGCAGCTGCCCCCCAAGGCCGACCACGTGCCACGCGGGAAAACACGACGATGATGATGAATACGACTGTCAGGCAATCCTAGATCTATGCAAATCCGGCAACGGAGTACTTGTAGAGGTGACCACTCTGGATCCTCTCCATAGCCTTGGACTGCTACATCGGCTACATCCAGCGGCCTATGGAGCAGCGGAACCTCGTACCAGAGGAGTCCGCCAGTGGAGGAGATGGAGACGGTGTGACAGAAAGTGGAAGCGGGGATGCCGAGTGGGGCTAACAGCTAAGCTAAAGGCTAACCCGTGTAGAACGCCGCTTCATTCCATCCTGCTGTCTAACGTCCGCTCCTTAGAGAGAACAAACTGGACTACCTGAAGCTGGAATTAACAACAAAACGGGAAGTGAGCAACTGCTGCACCATAATTCTCACAGAGACATGGTTAAAACCATCCATCCCAGTGGACGCCGTTAGCATGGAGGGGCTGACAACATTCCGGTCGGACAGATGCAGCTCTCTTACGGGTAAATCCCGGGGCGGCGGTGTTTGTATATACACCAACAATAACTGTTGCAACAACGGGGAGATACAGTGGTGCTTGAAAGTTTGTGAACCCTGTAGAATTTTCTACATTTCTGCATAAATATAACCTAAAACATCATCAGATTTTCACACAAGTCCTAAAAGTAGATAAAGAGAACCCAGTTAAATAACACAGTATCTGGTGTGACCCCCTTGTGCAGCAATAACTGCAACTAAACATTTCCGGTAACTGTTGATCAATCCTGCACACCGGCTTGGAGGAATTTTAGCCCATTCCTCCATACAGAACAGCTTCAACTCTGGGATGTTGGTGGGTTTCCTCACATGAACTGCTCGCTTCAGGTCCTTGCACAGCATTTCAATTGAATTAAGGTCAGGACTTTGACTTGGCCATTCCAAAACATTAACTTTATTCTTCTTTAACCATTCTGTGGTAGAACAACTTGTGTGCTTAGGGTCGTTGTCTTGCTGCATGACCCACCTTCTCTTGAGATTCAGTTCACGGACAGATGTCCTGACATTTTCCTTTAGAATTCACTGGTATAATTCAGAATTCATTGTTCCATCAATGATGGCAAACCGTCCTGGCCCAGATGCAGCAAAACAGACCCAAACCATGATACTACCACCACCATGTTTCACAGATGGGATAAGGTTCTTATGCTGGAATGCAGTGGTTTCCTTTCTCCAAACATAACACTTCTCATTTAAACCAAAAAGTTCTATTTTGGTCTCATCCGTCCACAAAACATTTTTCCAATAGCCTTCTGGCTTGTCCACATGATCTTTAGCAAACTGCAGATGAGCAGCAATGTTCTTTTTGGAGAGCAGTGGCTTTCTCCTTGCAACCCTGCCATGCACACCATTTTTGTTTAGTGTTCTCCTGATGGTAGACTCATGAACATTAACCTTAACCAATTTGAGAGAGGCCTTCAGTTGCTTAGAAGTTACCCTGGGGTCCTTTGTGACCTTGCCGACTATTACACGCCTTGCTCTTGGAGTGATCCTTGTTGGTTGACCACTCCTGGGGAGTGTAACAATGGTCCTGAATTTCCTTCATTTGTACACAATCTGTCTGACTGTGGATTGGTGAAGTCCAAACTCTTTAGAGATGGTTTTGTAACTTTTTCCAGCCTGATGAGCATCAACAACGCTTTTTCTGAGGTCCTCAGAAATCTCCTTTGTTCATGCCATGATACACTTCCACAAACATGTGTTGTGAAGATCAGACCTTGATAGATCCCTGTTCTTTAAATAAAACAGGGTGCCCACTCACACCTGATTGTCATCCCATTGATTGAAAACACCTGACTCTAATTTCACCTTCAAATTAACTGCTAATCCTAGAGGTTCACATACTTTTGCCACTCACAGATATGTAATATTGGATCATTTTCCTCGATAAATAAATGACCAAGTATAATATTTTTGTCCCATTTGTTTAACTGGGTTCTCTTTATCTACTTTTAGGACTTGTGTGGAAAATCTGATGATGTTTTAGGTCATATTTATGCAGAAATATAGAAAATTCTAAAGGGTTCACAAACTTTCAAGCACCACTGTAGTCTCAAGTCACTACTCTACTGATGTAGAACTACTGACTGTTAAATGCAGGCCCTTTTATTTACCCCGGGAATTCACTATCATCATCATCATCATCATCACAGCAGTGTACATTCCACCCGGTGCAAACACCAAAGAAGCCCTGAATGTCCTATACTGTTCCATTAGTGAACCGCAATCTACACATCCTGAGGGAATTTTCATCGTGGCAGGGGACTTTAATCAGGCCAATATGAAAACAGTGTTTCCTCACTTCCACCAGTATGTGGATTTTGCAACCAGGGGAGAGAACACGCTGGACCTGACTTACAGCAACATCAAAGAGGCATTCAGAGCTGCACCCCACCCCTACCTTGGCTCCTCAGACCAGGTCTTTGTGATGCTAATACCTGCATACAAGCCCCTGCTGATCAGGAAAAAACCCACAGTGAAATAGGTAAGGGTTTGGCCTGCGGGAGCAATGGAAGCATTATAGGACTGCTTCGAGCACACAGACTGGGACATGTTCAAGGCAGCTGCAACAGACAATGATCACACACAGGAGTATGCTGAGTCTGTCTCTGCATTCATTCAGAACTGCATGGAGGATGTTAATGTGATCAGAAACATCTCCACACGGGCCAACGAGAAACCCTGGATGACCAGAGAGGTACATGCAATGCTGAAAGCACGGAATGTCGCTTTTAAATCTGGCGACATGGTGGCACTCAGAACAGCTAAAGCCAACCTGAACCGTGCCATAAGAGCTGCAAAGCATGCCCATGGGCAGAAAGTGCAGGACTTCTTCCATGACCCCACGAACACCAGACGAATGTGGCAGGGTATCCAAGTCATCACAGACTATAAAGCTACTACTCCCCCCTGCGATGACATCAACTTTCTTAACGAACTCAGTAACTTCTTTGGGAGGTTTGAGACACTCAACACCACTCCTGTGAGGAAATTTATTCCTCGCCCTGATGAGCAGCCGATCAGTCTGGACACAGCTAATGTCTGCAGAACCCTGAAGAGAGTGAACACACGGAAAGCAGCCGGTCCTGATAGCACACCAGGACGGGTGCTCAAAGAATGTGCTGATCAGCTGGCTGGGGTTTTCACAGACATCTTCAACACCTCGCTGATCCAGGCTGTGGTACCAACATGTCTAAAGACTGCTACAATCATCCCGGTGCCTAAAAAACCCATAATCTCCTCCCTCAATGATTACCGCCCCGTAGCACTCACCCCCAAAATGATGAAGTGCTTCGAGAGGCTGGTAAAGGACTACATTATCTCCAAACTCCCCCCTGCATTCGACCCATACCAGTTTGCTTATCGCCCTAATCGCTCCACAGAGGACGCCATCTCCTCTGTACTCCATCTGAGCTTAGAACATCTGGAAGGGAAGGACACACATGTGCGGATGTTGTTTTTGGACTTCAGCTCAGCGTTCAATACCATCATCCCACAGCACCTAGTGAGCAAACTGGCCCCTCTTGGTTTCAGCTCCCCCCTGTGTAACTGGCTGCTTGACTTTCTCACCAACAGAAGTCAGTCTGTGCGGGTGGGCAACAACACCTCCAGTGTCATCTCTCTGAGCACTAGCTCCCCTCAGGGCTGTGTCCTGAGCCCGCTGCTGTTCACCCTGATGACCCATGATTGCTATCCCAGGTCCACTACTAACCATATCGTGCAGTTTGCGGACAACACAACAGTAGTGGGCCTTATCCAGGGTGACAACGACGTGGCCTACAGAGAGGAGGTGATACACCTAGTGGACTGGTGCAAAACCAACAACCCGGTCCTGAATGTCGCCAAAACCAAGGAGATCATCGTCGACTTCAAGAGGAGCCGGCCCACTCACACACCACTCATCATCAATGACACAGCAGTGGAGAGAGTCAGCAGCACAAAATTCCTGGGGGTGCAGACAACGGACACCAGGGCCCTTGTAAAGAGGGTTCAGAAGCGCATGCACTTTCTGCGCCGGATGGAGAAGGCACATCTCCCCCCTCCAATTCTCACCACTTTCTACAGATGCACTATAGAGAGCATACTGACTTGCTGCATCTCTGTCTGGTCAGGAGCCTGCAAGGACTTCCAGAGGGTGGTGAAGACAGCAGAGAAAATAATCGGGACTTCACTTTTAGATTAGATAAAACTTTATTGATCCCTTTGGGAGGGTTCCCTCAGGGAAATTAAGAAATCACTTCCTCCGATACAGGATATTGCAGAAAAACACTGCCTGACCAGGGCTCGCAATATCAGCAGAGACACCTCCCACCCCCACCATGGACTGTTCTCGCTGCTGGTTTCTGGAAAGAGGCTACGCAGCCTCCAGAGTAGAACAGCCAGGTTCTACAACAGCGTTTTCCCACATGCAATAAGACTGTTGAACTGAATTAATCCCCACCACCACCTAAGCAATATACTTTATATTCAGGCGATATGGGAAAGTCATATCATGATATTTTTTTTATATCAGTCAATATCGATATATATCACAATATAAAACAAATCACTATTTTGTGAATTTTAAATGTTCCCTGTTACTCTTAATTGAGATTTGATGATATCAGAAGGTTAATTTTTAATTAAATATTTATTTTCTGACGGCACGGTGGTGTAGTGGTTAGCGCTGTCGCCTCACAGCAAGAAGGTCTGGGTTCGAGCCCCGTGGCCAATGAGGGCCTTTCTGTGCAGAGTTTGCATGTTCTCCTCATGTCCACGTGGGTTTCCTCCGGGAGCTCCGGTTTCCCCCACAGTCCAAAGACATGCAGGTTAGGTTAACTGGTGACTCCAAGTTGACCATAGGTGTGAATGTGCTTGTGAATGGTTGCCTGTGTCTATTTGTCAGCCCTGTGATGACCTGGCGACTTGTCCAGGGCGTACCCCGCCTTTCACCTGTAGTCAGCTGGGATAAGCTCCAGCTTGCCTGCGACCCTGTAGAACAGGATAAAGCGGCTAGAGATAATGAGATGAGATGAGATATTTTAAATTAAAATCCTATATCTGACCGGTCAACTCCAAATAAATAAAAAAATTCTAAAACTTATATCTTAAAGCTTTCAAGTTTAACAGGAGAACATAATGTCTGTTTTGTTTATTTTGTCAATGTCAAATGTCTCGACTCTCTCTCTACACTCGTTATACATCTGTGGGAGTGTGGTCTGGGAGAAATGTTTATGCCCAGGCAATCTGTAATGAGAGTCCATAACTTTTAGCATCCACTTGAACCCCTTATTTTCCACTGTGCTTATTGGTAGCATGTCTTTTGCAAGACAATAAGCTACTGCATTTGTAATTTCACGGTGTCTCTTAGATTTTGTCATATGGCATGGCGCTGAATAAAGCAGACTCTGTGGTCTTCTGTTGCTGCTGAACAGGCGTTGTTATCGGGGGAACATAAGCACTTGTTCTGGGTTGTATTTGTAAAAGTTTGCATTCTCCGTGCTTAAACGGGTGGCGCTGCTTCAGGTGATGAAAAAGATTAGTGGTATTCCCTTGTCTTTGTCGGAACATGTGCTTGACATAATTTGCAGTGCACACTACTCTGTTTCATGTCAGACTTCACAAAACCAAAATACCTCCACACCACCGAACTTTTCGGGCCCTTCTTATCAACAATGTCATCAACAATGTCATCCCTTATGCCTTGGGCTGTCTTCCGTCATTTCTTCCGAGGGAGCACTCATTTTCTTTTTTTTTTATATGACTGCAGCAGCACAAACAAACACACCACGACTAGCTGCTGGCATGGCTCTATTCTAGCCATGTAATTGGTTCAGCGCTGCGCAACTCCCGTTGTCATTGGCTATTCGTATTGTCTGTCAAAAGATGGATGAATGTAATCTATCGAAAAGTATATCGACCATGTTTCATATCTCTATCGAGGAAAAGTTATTCCTCAATAGCTATCGTTATCGTTTGACAACCCCGATTCCAAAGAAGTTGGGACAAAGTACAAATTGTAAATAAAAACGGAATGCAATGATGTGAAAGTTTCAAAATTCCATATTTTATTCAGAAGAGAACATAGATGACATATCAAATGTTTAAACTGAGAAAATGTATCATTTAAAGAGAAAAATTAGGTAATTTTAAATTTCATGACAACACCACATCTCAAAAAAGTTGGGACAAGGCCATGTTTACCACTGTGAGACATCCCCTTTTCTCTTTACAACAGTCTGTAAACGTCTGGGGACTGAGGAGACAAGTTGCTCAAGTTTAGGGATAGGAATGTTAACCCATTCTTGTTTAATGTAGGATTCTAGTTGCTCAACTGTCTTAGGTCTTTTTTGTCGTATCTTCCGTTTTATGATGCGCCAAATGTTTTCTATGGGTGAAAGATCTGGACTGCAGGCTGGCCAGTTCAGTACCCGGACCCTTCTTCTACGCAGCCATGATGCTGTAATTGATGCAGTATGTGGTTTGGCATTGTCATGTTGGAAAATGCAAGGTCTTCCCTGAAAGAGACGTCATCTGGATGGGAGCATATGTTGCTCTAGAACCTGGATATACCTTTCAGCATTGATGGTGTCTTTCCAGATGTCTAAGCTGCCCATGCCACACGCACTAATGCAACCCTATACCATCAGAGATGCAGGCTTCTGAACTGAGCACTGATAACAACTTGGGTCGTCCTTCTCCTCTTTAGTCCGAATGACATGGCGTCCCTGATTTCCATAAAGAACTTCAAATTTTGATTCGTCTGACCACAGAACAGTTTTCCACTTTGCCACAGTCCATTTTAAATGAGCCTTGGCCCAGAGAAGACATCTGCGCTTCTGGATCATGTTTAGATACGGCGGCTTCATTGAACTATAGAGTTTTAGCTGGCAATGGCGGATGGCACGGTGAATTGTGTTCACAGATAATGTTCTCTGGAAATATTCCTGAGCCCATTTTGTGATTTCCAATAGAGAAGCATGCCTGTATGCGATGCAGTGCCGTCTAAGGGCCCGAAGATCACGGGCACCCAGTATGGTTTTCCGGCCTTGACCCTTACACACAGAGATTCTTCCAGATTCTCTGAATCTTTTGATGATATTATGCACTGTAGATGATATGTTCAAACTCTTTGCAATTTTACACTGTCGAACTCCTTTCTGATATTGCTCCACTATTTGTCGGCGCAGAATTAGGGGGATTGGTGATCCTCTTCCCATCTTTACTTCTGAGAGCCGCTGCCACTCCAAGATGCTCTTTTTATACCCAGTCATGTTAATGACCTATTGCCAATTGACCTAATGAGTTGCAATTTGGTCCTCCAGCTGTTCCTTTTTTGTACCTTTAACTTTTCCAGCCTCTTATTGCCCCTGTCCCAACTTTTTTGAGATGTGTTGCTGTCATGAAATTTCAAATGAGCCAATATTTGGCATGAAATTTCAAAATGTCTCACTTTTGACATTTGATATGTTGTTTATGTTCTATTGTGAATACAATATCAGTTTTTGAGATTTGTAAATTATTGCATTCTGTTTTTATTTACAATTTGTACTTTGTCCCAACTTTTTTGGATTCGGGGTTGTATCTCCCAGCCCATATATTTTTTTTTTCAGGTAATATACTTGCTGCTGTTTCATTCTGCACTACACTGAGCCAAAGCAACGAAATCTCGTTCTGATGTGTATTGTTTGATGCAAATCTGAATGATAAAGTCTAAGGGTGTGTACAGATATGTAACCCCTAAATAACCTATTTTTGTCAGTAAATTAAAATTGCATATTTTCTAAAAACCTGCTTTCACTTTGTCACTATGGGCTATTTTGTGTAGAATTTTGTGACAAAAAATGAACTCAATCTATTGTAGAATAAGTCTGTAACGTAATAAAACGTGGAGAAGGTACAAGGGGTGTGCAGACTTTCCGGCTTGACTGTATCCAATGTTAATATAACTGAAATACTTTAGCATAGTTTATTCATTTATTTATATAGGAATTGTCCCCCCCCCAAAAAAAATCAGTTAAATCTAAAAATACAATTTATACACATATGCCATTAATTTAAGTGTACAACTGAAACTGACATTTTTTAAAATAGCTGAATGTCTTCATCTGTTTGGCACGCCCTTTTCTGCTCAACTCTGCATAGGTTAGCTGATTGTTGTGATTTGTGGAGTTACAAACGTATTCCCAACAGTTTGAGTTGTAGTCTGCCCTCTGGTGGACAAAGTACACAACAGCAACCCTCATAACATAGTTAAAAGTAGACAGCCTTTCGATTTCATAAAATCAGTGAAATTTAGTTCCCTCTGAAATTTCGTCATTGTGATACATTTATTTCTTTAATATCTTTTTAAAAAAAAAACCCTCAGGCCATTCTGTGGCTGGGAAGTTATTTAATTTGAGGGGATTCCTGAGCAAATAATGTGCATGAAATTGCTCGCGTCACACCGTCAGCAGACAAAGGAAGTCCAGTGTGCGCATGCGCACACTTACCTTTGACTGTGCACTGACAGTTATATCATTCTATTGCCAAACAAATAGCTGATTGCACTGAGGTGTTCAGTGACCACCAATATTTATTAGTTTCGTCCTGAATTCAAATCACAGACTTTCAATTTTTTTTATTTATTTATTTTAAATAGAACAATTCTCTTTTGCAACATAACGTCTTTTCTTCTCGCACTCTGTTACCATAGTCGGTCTTTCACGGTTCATGTGCATACTCATGTCCCTCCATTTCCCTTTCCTGTTTCAAATTTGTATCCCACAATGCCTTACATGAACAGGCAAAGTCCACCACGTGATGCATGATGTAATCTCTTGTATTGAGTCACGGTGAAGCAAAAAAAAAAAAAATAGAGAATTTCGGGCCACCGGGCCCTAAATTCATGAATTGTTCTATTTAAAATAAATAAATAAATAAAAATTGAAAGTCTGTGATTTGAATTCAGTAGCTTTCAGTCCACTAAACAAAAATAACTGGGCGTCAGGGAAAATTCTTTTTATGACCTAAACTTGAAAAATCTGAGTCTGTCTACCCTTAAAGAATCCATCTTCCAGCTCTCCTTTTTTAAAATTGCCTTATTAGCCATTATAAAAACTGAGACCAATTTATCAGCAGTCAGCTCATATTGGCCAATGTCATCGGCTTGCTGATTATACAGGCATGTTGGTTGGGCCCTATCGCCAAAACAGCTTGCATCTGTACCTTCAGTTAGCAGATCTCTGAAGTTTTTAAATCAGCACCATGATGCTGTGGGCTGTGCAAATGACTGGCTTCATTGTGTCACCCAATAGAAACTTGGCTGTCACAGAGAGAAAATATTCAGTTCTTTCAAAATAATGAGCAATCTGTGTTGAACACCTTCCAGTGACTATATGTGTCATCATCTCAGTTTCTTTGAAGTTTTTGTGTATAAAATTGCACGCATCTGAGCATTGCATAGTTGGCTATATATATATAAAAAATTTTTTTCAGTCTGAGAGGAGTACATGCCATCATGTACGGGTCATGCAGTGTGAGCCATATTAAGATCACCAGTGCTGCATTTAACTGTGGTAATCAATACAACTTTTCTGAAATCATAACCAGCTCCAAAACACAAGCTGAGCTGAATAAGCTGGGGATTACTTTGTCGTTGTGTCATTTTCTTGTCGACTGTGTTAGCAGCCATCCATACTTTTAATAGGCTTGACAGCGTGCCGCTGTGCTGATGAACCTCCCATATGTTTGTATGAGAGAACAGGATGTTTTCATTTGGCCTTTAAAGACATTTAAAACATTAAAAAAAAAAAAAAAAAAAGTGTTTAATCTACATACCCTTACAGAAAAACACACATGAATTTCCCATGTATTTCACATGTGATCACATGTGGAATACATGGTATCTGATTTTGTAACATGTGTTACCATGTAGAGCACATGTGGAAAACATTCCCACATGTGATTCACATAAAATTGGGCCAAAACCACGTTTCCCATGTGCAAATAACATGTTTCCCATGTGCAAAACACATTTTCCACATATTTCACATATGAGAAATCACATGTGAAGTAGAGGTCTGCGCAGGTCGGATTTTTCAGTCCCGCTCCCGCCCGCATTGTGCATTCCACTCCCGCCCACGCCCGCGAAGAATTATGATTTTCAGTCCCGCTCCCGCCCGCGCCTGCCATATTTTGTCCCGCTCCTGCCCGCAAATCCCGCATGATGCAGACGTTCGCGTTATTTCTCAGGAAAGTTCTTGTCTTGACACAGCGTGATGGTGCCCCGCCCCCTACTTTGAGTGGATTTGAGCATAAATATCTACAGCTCACATTTGTTATTGTTTACCTTGTTTCTGAATTCAGCATGTAGTATCTCTAATAATAATAATAAATAATAATAATAATAATTAGTGCTGTCAAACGATTAAAATATTTAATCGCAAATTTTTATTACATGAGAAACCATTGTAATTCTCTGATCAGCATAAAAAAGTGAATGGGCTTGCTTTGTACCAATGTTTTTTGTTTTTTTTTATTGCAAAGCAGAGCTAGTAAAAGAAGTGAATTGATTTACTTGTTGCGTTAGTCTACAACTTTAATCAGAGAGACAGGTTACACAGTGACGGTAGGCTTGACTCAATGCTATCCCAGAAATCCTTCCTGTAATATGCAAATTTGGCAGCCTCTGATTGGACAGTCAAATTTGCATATTACAGGAAGGATTTCTAGGATAGCACTGAGTCAAGCCTACCGTCACTGTGTAACCTGTCTCTCTGATTAAAGTTGTAGACTAGCGCAACAAGTAAATCAATTCACTCATGGTTCACTTGCTAGCTGGGTGTGAACTGCGAGTCATTAGAGTGATCATTGGCAAGTTAAAGATGCCATTCCTCACTCAATCTGGCAATCTGACTTTGTCTGCAAATTTAGGCATCTTAAAATGTTTTTATTAATGTCAAATAAAATATCCAGCACAAATTATATATGATAGACATAAATTAATAATTTATAAATTTTATTTCAAGCACGTTTTTAGTTAGCGAGACTGCAGCTTATCACTGCTCCCACCCGCGCCGCATATGTGCACTCCCGCTCCCGCGCGCATATGCGCACTTCCGGTCCCGCCCGCAATGAGCTTTCAAAATTTGTCCCGCGCCGCACTGCTTTGCGGCAGGTCCCGCGAGTCCCGCGGGACTCCCGCGGGAGTGCAGGGCTCTAATGTGAAGTTCATGTGTTTTTTCTGTAAGGGTCAAACTAGTGTCGATTTAAGAATAAATAACATTTACCGAATATATTGTTCATTTTGTTCAGCGTTGTGAGGAGTTTTAACTTTAAGCTTTAACATTGTGTAATGCAATACATCAAACTTACGGGCACCATCATCTTGTTTTTTTTTTTTAGTGATAGTAGTCACTGGGGCGTGTTTTGTTGTTGCTTCCAGCTCGCTCACTGTTGGTTCAATCAGCTTGAAACTCACCACCTAGTGGTTGAATCTCTCATGCTGACTTGATTTTCTAATAAAAATCGGCTGAACACTTTGCTGTCTAGTGCCCATGAAAGATAGGATCACGAAGGAAAATTTTGTATCCTTCCTAAAAATCAATGATTTTCCTAATTTTTTTTTCATGGAGAAAAAATGAGAAGGTGTATAAATATCAATCATACTGATTTGAAGAGAATTCAAGGTTTGACCCTCTTATACATAGTGCATTTGAGTACAACCATCGTTAGTCATGCTTGGTGCCCACAATTTAAAAGTGAACATACCTGCTAAATTCTGGCTTTTATGTTTAAACACAAAGAATGGACTAATTTCATTGATGCATTACTTTTAAGCCTTCTAGGTGCATATACAAGATGAAGAATTTATCTATAATTTTTACCCTGGTACTCAACATTCTAAAATCTCTTTATTTTTGCCTTTTTGGTCTATTAATTTCTGATTGAGGTTTGTTCTCATCAATGGAAAATTAAAACCAGTGGAAAATGATTGCTGGTTTGGGACCGGGGCAACGGACAGAAATGGAAATTTTATAAAACCACTGGATTTTCAAATGTTCATAAATGTTTTTTTTAAAGACATATTTCCAAAATTAAACAAGTTTTCAATTCAGATCTTCACACTCTTTAATTTGATACATTACACAACACTATGACAACTACTTTATAAAATGGCTACTTTTAATTTAAGAACTTTTACCGACCCCCCAGTTTTTGAAAATGCTGTAGGCTCATTTGGGGGTGTTTGTTATTGAATAATCATTAGCAATTCACTTAAGCTCAACAGCAGCAACCACTATAAGCGAAGCAACTTTGCCAAGATTTCTGAAAAGGGAAAGTTTCATTCATTTCACCTCTGACCATAATGCAGAAAAAGCTTTTAAAAGATGAGCTTATGTCCAAGGCCAGTGGGTAACACCACTCCCCATTGCTCAATATTAAAAAAAAAAAAAATTTATTCACTTCATGTGCTTGGCTCAATTCTTTAGATCATATTTATATTATTAGTTTAACAAATTAAAAGTTAATCGAATAAAATTGGTTTCTGTTGCATTCGATCCATTACTTATCTGGAACCTGTATATATTCCTGCAGCCAGGAGATGCCTCAGGCATCCTTTATGTAGGGCTTTTGTACAGCTGTTTGAATAAATGCAGTGAAGATGTGTATACTAAGCATTTAAAAAACATCATTTACAACCGCACTGCTGTGAAATCAGAAGACTTGGCTACTGTGACTTGGATATCTGTTACTAAAAGAGTAGACTGAACACACAGGTTCGTTAAATCACACCCACCTATTCAATGGCTACACAATTTGACTCCACAGGATGGATAGCACTGAAAAAGCTGCTTCTGATTATGATTTACAGGACAGGAAAAACTGCAAAGGCAAACTAAAATTAGTGTATCTCAAACAATTAGAATATTATGAAAAAGTTCATTTTTTTAATAATTGAATATAAAAAGGTACATTTTTACATATTCTGTATTCATTAAACGTAAAAGTGAAATATTTCAAGCTTTTTTGTTTGAAATTTTGAAGATTATGGCTTATAGCTCATGAAAATCAGAAATCCAGTATCTCAAATTATTATATTATTTCCTAAGATCAATTAAAAAAGGATTTGCAATACTGAAAGGTCCAACTTCTGAAAAGTATGTTCATTTATACACTCCATACTTGGTTGGTTGGCATTATTGAAGACCAGGTTGCCGTAATAGCGGCCTTCAACTTATCTGTATTTTTTGGTCAGATGTTTCTCATCTTCCTCTTGACAATATCCCATGGATTCTCTATGGGGTTCAGGTTAGAGGAGTTGGCTGGCTAATCAAGCACAGTAATATCATGGTCAGCAAAGCGTTTGGTAGTAGTTTTGGCACTGTGGGCAGGTGCTAAGTCCTGCTGGAAAGGAAATCAGCATCTTCATAAAAGCCTGTCAGCAAATGGAAGCATGAAGTGTTCTAAAATCTCCTGGTAGACGGCTGCGTTGATTTTGGACTTGATAAAACGCAGTGGACCAACATCAGCAGATGACATGGCACCCCAAGTCAGTGTGCCAAAATTCAAAAACTTATTACCATACAGTTCTATGGATTGCCATAGAACACACTAGCCAGACGACTATGAATAAGAAGAGGTAGAAAGACAAATGGGTGCTTTCGCAGCTTCTCTGCTTGGCCCCCCAATTAAGCTGAACATCCGACATCTTGGTTTTAGAACTGTTGTCTCATCTCATTTTCTTCCACTTATCTGGGGCCGGGTCGCAGAGGCAGCAGTCTGAGCATGGAAGCCCAAACTTCCCTCTCCCCAGACACCTCGGCCAGCTCCTCGGGAAGAACACCGAGGTGTTCCCAGGCCAGCCGAGAGACATAGTCCCTCCAGTGTGTCCTGGGTCTTCCCCGGGGCCTCCTCCCGGGGGGGGGGCATGCCTGGAACACCTCCCCAGGGAGGCGTCCAGGAGGCATCCGAAAGAGATGCCCGAGCCACCTTAGCTGATTCCTCTCAATGTGGAGGAGCAGCGGCTCTACTCCGAGCTCCTCCCGAGTGACTGTGCTTCTCACCCTAAGGGAGCACCCAGTCACCCTGCGAAGGAAACTCATTTCAGCCGCTTGTATCCGTGATCTTATTCTTTCGGTCATTACCCAAAGCTCATGACCATAGGTGAGAGTCGGAACATAGATCGAGCGGTAAATCGAGAGCTTTGCCTTTTGGCTCAGCTCCTTCACCACGACGGACCGGTAAAGCGACCGCTGCACCAATCCGCCTGTCAATCTCACACTCCATCCTTCCCTCACTCGTGAACAAGATCCCAAGATACTTAAAATCCTCCACTTGAGGCAGGACTTCTCCAACCTGGAGAGGGCAAGCCACCCTTTTCCGGTCGAGAACCATGGCCTCGGACTTGGAGGTGCTGATTCTCATCCCAGGCGCTTCACACTCGACTGCAAACTGCCCCAGGGCATGCTGAAGGTCCTGGTTTGAAGAAGCCAACAGGACAATCATCCGCAAAAAGCAGAGATGAAATCCTGTGGTTCCCAAACAGGATTCCCTCCAGCCCCTGGCTGCACCTAGAAATTCTGTCCATAAAAATTATGAACAGAACCGGTGACAAAGGGCAGCCCTGACAGAGTCCTACATGCACTGAGGACAGGTCAGACTTACTGCTGGCAATGCGAACCAGACTCCTGATCCATTCGTACAGGGACCGGACAGCCCTTAGCAAAGAGCCCCGAACCCCATACTCCCGAAGCACCCCCCACAGAATACCATGAGGGACACGGTTGAATGCCTTCTCCAGATCCACAAAGCACATGTGGACTGGTTGGGCAAACCCCATGAACCCTCGAGCACCCTATGAAGGGTACAGAGCTGGTCCAGCGTTCCACGACCAGGACGAAAACCGCATTGTTCCTCCTGGATCCAAGGTTCGACTATTGGCTGAATTCTCCTCTCCAGTACCCTGGAGTAAACCTTCCCTGGGAGGCTGAGAAGTGTGATTCCCCAATAATTGGAGCACACTCTCCAGTCCCCTTTCTTAAAAAGAGGGACCACCAACCCGGTCTGCCACTCCAGAGGCATTGTCCCCAACCGCCATGTGATGTTGCAGAGGCATGTCAGCCAAGACAGCCCCACAACATCCAGAGACTTGAGATACTCAGGGCAGATTTCATCCACCCACCCCCGGTGCCTTGCCACCGAGGAGCTTGCAAACCACCTCAGTGACTTCGGCTTGTGTAATGGATGAGTCCACCTCTGAGTCATCAGCCTCTGCTTCCTCAATGGAAGACATGATGGTGGGATTGAGGAGATCCCACCACCCAACAATATCCCCAGTCGAGGTCAACAGCTCCCCACCCGCACTGTAAACAGTGTTCGCAGAGTACCGCTTCCCCCTCCTGAGGTGCCGGACGGTTTGCCAGAGTTTCCTCGAGGCTGACCGATAGTCCTCCTCCATGACCTCACCGAACTCCTCCCAGTTCCGAGTTTTGCCTCCGCAACTGCCCAAGCTGTGGCACGCCTGGCCTGCCGATACCAGTCAGCTGCCTCAGGAGTCCCGGAGGCCAACATGGCCCGATAGGACTCCTTCAACTTGACGGCATTCCTTACTTCCGGTGTCCACCACCAGATTTGGGGATTGCCGCCACGACAGGCACCAGAGACCTTGCGGCCACAACTCCGAACAGCCGCGTCGACAATGGAGGCAGAGAACATGGTCCACTCAGACTCAATGTCCCCCGCCTCTCTCGGAAGCTGGGAGAAGCTCTCCCGGAGGTGGGAGTTAAAGACCTCCCCGACAGAGTGCTCGGCCAGACGTTCCCAGCAGACCCTCACCATACATTTGGACCTGCCACGTCTGTCCGGCTTCCTCCTGCACCAGCGGTTCCAACACACCACCAGGTGGGGATCAGTTGACAGCTCAGCCCCTCTCTTCACCAGAGTGTCCAAGACATAGGGCCAGAGATCAGATGAAACGACAACAAAGTCGATCATCGACCTCCGACCTAAGGTGTCCTGGTGCCACGTGCACTTATGGACACCCCTATGCTCGAACATGGTGTTTGTTATGGACAAACCATGACTAGCACAGAAGTCCAATAACAAAGCACCACTCGGGTTCAGATCGGGGAGGCCATTCCTTCCAATCACGCCCCTCTAGGTGTCACTGTCGTCGCCCACGTGAGCGTTGAAGTCCCCCAGTAGAACAATGGAGTCCCCTGTCTGAGCACCTCTCAGTATCTCTCCCAGGGACTCCAAGAAGGCTGGATGCTCTATACTGCTATTCGGCCCGTAGGCACAAACAGCAAGAGCCCTCTCCCCGACCCAAAGGCGCAGAGAAGCGACCCTCTCATACACTGGGGTAAACTCCAACACATGGTGGCTGAGCTGGGGAGTTATAAGCAAGCCCACACCAGCCCGCCGCCACTCACCGTGGGCGACTCCAGAGAAGTGGAGAGTCCAGCCCCTCTCAAGGAGCTGGGTTCCGGAGCCCAAGCTGTGTGTGGAGGTGAGCCCAACTATCTCTAGCCGGTACCGCTCAACCTCCCGCACAAGCTCAGGCTCTCCCCTACCCCCACCGAAGTGACATTCCATGTCCCAACAGCTAGCCGCTGTGTTCGGGTATCAGGTCGTCGAGGCCCCTGCCTTCGACTGCTGCCCAATCCACACTGCACTGGCCCCCTACGGCTACCTCTGTGGGTGGTGAACCCACAGGAGGTCGGGCCCATGTCACCACTTCGGGCTGAGCCCGGCCGGGCCCCATGGGCAAAGGCCCAGCCACCAGGCGCTCGCATACGAGCCCCAACCCCGGGCCTGGCTCCAGGGTGGGGCCCCAGCTGAGCCATACCGGGCGACATCACGGTCCTTGATTTTTTTTTATTTCCATAAGGGGTTTTGGTGAACTGCTCTTGGTCTGGCCTGTCACTTAGGACCTGTCTGCCTTGGGAAACCCTAACAGGGGCGTAATGCCCCCGACAACATAGCTCCTAGGATCATTCAAGCACACAAACCCCTCCACCACAATAAGGTGGCAGTTCGAGGAGGGGATAACTGTTGTGGCTTATTTAAAATTTGATGTGAAAATCTGACACACATCATTATAGAGCACAGGAAGAGAGAGAAGGAAGGCCAGACTGTGTCTCGGCTGAGGTACAATTTGTTTCAGGAAGTACTGAACAACAGCTCAAGATGAGTCACACCACCAAGAAAGAGGCTATTATGAACCAAGTGGAGCATGTTACACTTAAAAAAAAAAAAAAAATTGTCTTCTACTTTTCTTTCTTTGCGCAGTAATTGAGCTACAATGATGCTCATTAAAGTTTAACAAAAGGTGCTTTCAGAGTGGAGGAACTTTTTCATAGCTCTTAGAACCACTGGAGGAAGTTCCCCCCCTTTTTTTTTGCATGTCCACACTGCAGGAACTGAGAATAATTATAGTTCTTTGAACAATGTTTTGAAGGACTTTTTTAGCTCCTACTTCAGGTTAGGTACTCTCTAGGGCTGTACGATGTCCCCTTAATTGGCATCGACGATGTTTACAGTGCAAACATCGTGATGGACGATCATATCGTGGGGGGGATTTTAATACCACATTATTAAATATTTTATTATTATTAAAATTATTAGATACTCATCCGAGGCTTTGGCACGTAAAGAAAAAAAAATTCCATTGCGCTGAGAATTGAGATACTATATCCCATAGCCTACTATCTCTTTAAATTTGAGCTACCTAATTTTCTATGTTTGATCTTCATGCCACAAAATCTGAGTTGATGGAAGAGATGGTGACAGAGATCGTTCCGTCGCTGTCAGGTGCTACAACACCCGGTCCGTCACATGATGAAGGGGAGGAACCAGGTGACGGCGCCGTGGCAGTGCCTAAGAAAAAAAGAGAGGGTCTTTGGGCAGCCTTCTTGGAAAGAGAGCAGCAGCCAGAGCATCCACGCTTACTGATGAAGAAAAGTCTGAGGCAGAAATGACCATGTACCTGCAGGAAATTGTCATTGATGGGGAGGATGTTAGGGTTTTGCTGGGATTCGAACCTGGTTCGTTGGTGTGATAATCCAGCAAACCCCCACTAGGCCACCAGGGGGATGACTCAAATGCAGAGGCGTGAGGCGGAAGTAGAAAAAGAATCAAAAGGTTTATTTAAACTATATACACTATATACAGGGCAAAACAAAAGACAAAAAAAAAAAACCAAAGAGTAAAATCCAAAAGAAAAGCAAAGTGCAAAAATACAAAAGCTAAGAAGATCAAAAAACACAGTACAAAGGAAACTGGAGATAAACATAACAGCACAAAGACTCCGTGACAAGAGGACTGAACTCAGGGGTATAAATAGACAAACTAATTAAGGACACAGGTGAAGATAATTAGGCAATTAACACAAACACAAAACACAGGAACAGTGGCGGCCTCTAGAGGCCAAAATAAACACGACATGAAAAGGAAATAACAGCGGCCTCTAGAGGCCAAAACAGTCCTAGTCCTAACAGGACCCCCCCCTCTAGGAGCGTCTCCTGACGTTCCCAGGGCGATCCGGATGGGCCGAATGGAAGTCCCGACATAGTTCTTTATCAAGGACATCCCGAGCAGGAACCCAGCAGCGCTCCTCAGGACCATAGCCCTCCCAGTCCACCAGATATTGCAACCCGCCGCGGACCCGGCGGGAGTCAAGCAGGCGATTCACAGTGAACACAGTCTGCCCCTGGAAGATGCGGGGGGGTGGGGGGTTCCTAGGGGCAGGGGCATACGTAGACGTCAGTACGGGCCGTAACAGGGAAACATGGAAAGTGGGGTTGATCCTCAGAGTCCGGGGCAACTGGAGCCGGTAGGAGACAGGGTTCACCCTGCGCACCACCTTGAAGGGGCCAATGTAGCGAGGAGCAAGCTTGCGGTTCTCCACCCGCAGTGGAAGGTCCTTAGTGGACAGCCAAACACGCTGCCCAGGGCGGAAAGCGTGTGCAGGTCTTCTATGGCGGTTGGCCTGAGTCTGGTTGGTTCTGGAGGTCTGTATGAGGGTCTTCCTGACCTTGCTCCAGGTCTTGCGACACCGTCTCACATATTGGTTGACCGAGGGCACCCCCGCGTCCTCCTCCTGGTCCGGGAACAGAGGTGGCTGGAACCCGAATTGGCACTGGAATGGCGACAGCTTGGTGGCCGATGACTGCAGGGTGTTGTGGGCGTACTCCGCCCATGGCAGCCAGGTGCTCCACGATGTCGGGTTATCCATAGCCAGGCCTCGCAGGGTGGTTTCCAGGTCCTGGTTGAGCCTCTCCGTCTGACCATTGGACTGTGGGTGAAACCCAGAGGAGAGGCTGGCAGTGGCTCCGATGACCTTGCAGAACCCGTGCCACACTCGGGAGGAGAACTGGGGCCCTCGGTCTGAGACGATGTCCTGTGGAAGACCAAAGACTCGGAAGACATGATTAAACAAAAGTTTCGCAGTTTCAAGAGCAGAGGGGAGTTTGCACAGTGGTATGAAGCGGCAGGCCTTGGAGAATCTGTCAACTAAGACCAAAATGACCGTGTTACCTTGTGACTCAGGGAGACCCGTGATAAAGTCGACTGCCACGTGGGACCAGGGACGCCGGGGAATGGTCAGAGGATGCAGGAGACCCTGGGGACGCTGTCGTGGGTTCTTGGTTCTGGTGCAAACCTCACAGGACAGGACAAATGACCTTACTTCCTTCTCCATGTTAGGCCACCAGAAGCGTCTTTTCAGGAAGTCCAGGGTCCTCCGAGCTCCCGGGTGGGCGGTGAGAGGGGAAGAGTGACCCCACTGGAGAACCTTGGCCCGGGCTTGATGTGGGACGTACAAGAGGCCTGGTGGCCCCGTCCCAGGACCGGGGTCCTGGCGTTGGGCTCGTCGGACAGCCTCCTCAATACCCCAGCGGACAGGGGCCACAATCCGGGACACAGGGATAATAGGCCCGACTTCATTCTCCCTGTTAGTGGCAGAGAACAGTCTGGACAGTGCGTCAGGTTTGGTGTTCTTGGAGCCGGGGCGGTATGAGAGGGTGAAGTCAAACCGACTGAAAAACAGGGCCCACCTAGCCTGTCGAGGGTTCAGTCTCTTGGCTTGCTGGAGGTACTCCAGGTTCTTGTGGTCAGTCCAAACCAGGAATGGATGTTGTGCTCCCTCCAGCCAGTGCCTCCACTCCTCAAGGGCCAGTTTGACCGCTAGCAGTTCTCGATCCCCCACATCGTACCGGGACTCAGCAGGACTCAGGCGGTGGGAGAAGTAAGCGCAGGGGTGCAGCTTTCCTTCCGAACGTTGAGAGAGCACCGCGCCGACACCACTGTCCGAGGCGTCCACCTCCACGATGAATGGTTGGGAGGTGTCCGGGAGAACCAGAATGGGTGCCGTGCAGAAGCGGTCCTTGAGGTCTTTGAACGCCTTTTCTGCCTGAGGAGACCAGCCATAAGATCCACCTGTCCCTTTGGTGAGGTCTGACATGGGTGCTGCCACAGAACTGAAGTTCCTGATGAACTTGCGGTAGAAGTTAGCGAATCCTAAGAACCGCTGAACCTCCTTAACGGACTTGGGAGTAGGCCAATCCCGGACGGCCAGGGTCTTGGCAGGGTCCATTTGGAGTTGGCCTGTCCGTACAATAAATCCCAGAAAGGAGACCTCGGGAACATGAAATTCGCATTTCTGGGCCTTGGCGAACAGATTGTTCTGTAGCAGCCTCTGGAGAACCTGGCGGACATGGTGGCGGTGCTCCTGCACGGTCTTGGAAAAGATAAGGATGTCGAATCCTGTTAGGACTAGGACTGTTTTGGCCTCTAGAGGCCGCTGTTATTTCCTTTTCATGTCGTGTTTATTTTGGCCTCTAGAGGCCGCCACTGTTCCTGTGTTTTGTGTTTGTGTTAATTGCCTAATTATCTTCACCTGTGTCCTTAATTAGTTTGTCTATTTATACCCCTGAGTTCAGTCCTCTTGTCACGGAGTCTTTGTGCTGTTATGTTTATCTCCAGTTTCCTTTGTACTGTGTTTTTTGATCTTCTTAGCTTTTGTATTTTTGCACTTTGCTTTTCTTTTGGATTTTACTCTTTGGTTTTTTTTTTTTGTCTTTTGTTTTGCCCTGTATATAGTGTATATAGTTTAAATAAACCTTTTGATTCTTTTTCTACTTCCGCCTCACGCCTCTGCATTTGAGTCATCCCCCTGGTGTTCTGTTAGGGTTTTGCTGGGATTCGAACCTGGTTCGTTGGTGTGATAATCCAGCAAACCCCCACTAGGCCACCAGGGGGATGACTCAAATGCAGAGGCGTGAGGCGGAAGTAGAAAAAGAATCAAAAGGTTTATTTAAACTATATACACTATATACAGGGCAAAACAAAAGACAAAAAAAAAAAACCAAAGAGTAAAATCCAAAAGAAAAGCAAAGTGCAAAAATACAAAAGCTAAGAAGATCAAAAAACACAGTACAAAGGAAACTGGAGATAAACATAACAGCACAAAGACTCCGTGACAAGAGGACTGAACTCAGGGGTATAAATAGACAAACTAATTAAGGACACAGGTGAAGATAATTAGGCAATTAACACAAACACAAAACACAGGAACAGTGGCGGCCTCTAGAGGCCAAAATAAACACGACATGAAAAGGAAATAACAGCGGCCTCTAGAGGCCAAAACAGTCCTAGTCCTAACAGAGGAGGACCCACTGATGTGGTGGAAAAGGAACGAGAAAAGACTTCCATTAATGGCAAGATTAGCACATAAATATTTGTGCATATGCGCCACCAGTACTCCATCAGAATGAGTGTTCAGCACCGCGGGTAGTATAGTTACCCCAATCCGCAGCTCATTAAAACCAGACAAAGTAAACATGCTAGTATTTTTGGCCAGAAACCTCGACATTTAAACATGGTGACCATTGCCTGCACTGTTAACCCATTAGGTTAAATTGCTTCGGACTACCTGCGTTTTCTTGATTTTGATTTTATTATTACTATTATTGTTATTTATTTACTTGTACTTGTATTAACGCAGGCTCTCTCATTTTTTTTAATCGCTGTTCTTTGCTAACTGAGTCGACTTCATGAATATTTGGTAGCTTTAATTTCACTGTAAAAAGTTAATGCCCAGCTATGTTAAACTTTGTGAGCGCATTTCGTGCTGCGCACGTTCCGGTTCTCTTCGTCTTGATCGTTCATCTTTAAATAAATATATGTTTACAAAATCATGTTCATGACACTTTATTTTGTAGCATTTTTACAATAAAAAGTTAATGCCTAAGCCTGGTTAATGCCTAATGCCTAAATTAAATTGTGTAGGCTGCCGTTAAGCGCATGCTTGTGCGTTCCTGTTAGACTTGATTTGTTGTTCAGCCTACTGTATCTTTTCACGAATACCGGTTCACAGAATCACCTTCATTCTTCCATTTGGTTTGACATTATGGCTTAGAGTGGACCATTCTGTGTCTGAAAGTAGGCCTATTTACCAGATTAAAGTTATTTGACTTCTGCCGAAGTCTGCGCTTCACTGCCGTTTGATAAGGTGCAATATTTCCCGACTGAAGTCGTTAATAGTGGCTATTTGTTTGAACAACATGACAAATTTTACATTAAAAAGTATAGTGTAGGCTAAAAAATGAAGTCAAAATTTATTATTAGTAGCATACTGCATTTGTGTAACCACGTTATGTTCACTAGCACGTCCCTGCACCATAGCCTACGTGAACAAGCGGTAATAGGATATTACTTTATAATGATTTATATAATTATGTATTTATATATAATATGTTATATAATATATTTATATATTAAACAAAACTAACAAACTAAACTAACAAAAAACTAACTTTTTAAGTTAGTCTTAAGAAACGAACTTAAAAGAATAGTTATAATTATCAGACATAATGAATTTTCACTACATATAACTTTTTAAGTTAAATAGGCCCAGATGATATATGCATGTTTATGACAGGAGGGGGCGTGGTATCACGATGGTGGCTCTCCATCGTGATGGATGACCACCATCGTCGATGGACGATGGCATCGTCTATCGGCACAGCCCTAGTACTCTCCCAGCATGAGAAGAACGATGAGTGATGTAATTGTACAGTGATTGGTTCAGGTGATGGGTTGAACATATGAGCCAATGCAAGCTGCATTACATAGCACTGGCAAAAGACAATCCATGTAAAATGTTAGCCAACAGCTCTTAAACATTAAAAAACAAGAGTGCTCCGAGAGCACAATATCCCCCGCTGGCAATTATGCCATACAGTAATTCTGGGAAAATGCAACTGAATTGAACAAAATTGCAATACATGAGTATTACCGACATAGAACAAAGAATCCTGTTAAGTTTCATGAAATTCCTCCAAAAATTGTGAAAGGAGTTGATTTCAGAAGGTGAGTACCCTTCCTGGGATGGATGGACATTGCCACGACATAATACCCCTTCGGGCCTTTTGGTCAGCAGGGAATAATAAAAATTGTGAGGGAAGTTGATTTCAGAAAGCAAGCAGACCTTGATGAAATTGAAAGTACAAGTTTGTTAATAAGGGCATAACTCTGGTAAAATCTGCCCAAATTAAACAAAATTTCAATATGTGTATAACTGTCATACAACGAAGTCTTTTGCCAAGTTTGATGAAATTCCTCCATAAATTGTGAAAGGAGTTGATTTCAAAAGAATGTGCACCCTCATGAAATTGTCAAAGTACAAGTTATTTAATCAAGGGTCAAAACTCTAGTAAAATTTTCACAAATAAAATTAAATCACAATACGCGTATTACTGTCATATAATAAGGCCTTTTGCCAAGCTTCGAGAAATTCATCCAAAAATTGAGAGGAGTTGATGTCAGAAGGCAAGCACACCTTCATCAAATTGTGAAAGTACAAGGTTTTTAATCAAGGGCCACAACTCTGGTAAAATGCGACCGCATTGAACAAAATAACATATGCGTACTACCGACATATAACAACATCTCTTGTCAAGTTTGGTGAAATTTCTCCACAAACTGTGAGAGGAGTGGATTTCATAAGGAAAAACACACAGTCATGAAATTGTCAAAGTATAATTTTGTTAATCAAGGGCTGTAAATCTGGTCAAATGTGACTGTAATTTCATTAAATTCAATCAAGTTCAAGTTTTATTTGTCACATATAATTACAAGTAATTACAGTGAAATTCTTATGTACCTTAGGTCATTGAGAGAAAAAAAAAATAAGATAAATTAAAAACAATAGAAATAAAGGGGAAAAAAAACTCCATATTAATGAGTGGAAACATGGCAGAGATATGATGATTGTGTGGTTACGAGTCCTTAAAGTCCAAAGTGCAGTAGTGCATAGTAGTGTACTTTGTTATCATTATGAAGAGTTCAACAGTCTGATGGCCTGAGGGAAGAAGCTCCTCCTCATCCTCTCAGTGTTGGCCTTCAGCTGTTGGTAGCGTCTCCCTGAAGGCAGCAGGGAGGACAGTCTTATTTGGGTGACTGGGGTCACTGGCAATCTTCCTGGCTCGGTCCCTGCAGCGGTTGGAATAAATGTCCTACAGGTTAGGGAGGGTGGTCCTGATGGTCCTCTCAGCAGAGCAAACCACCCTCCTGAGAGCCAGCTGGTCTCACCTGGTGGTGCTTCCCATCCAATTAGTGATGCTCCCACTCAGGACACTCTCAATAGTGCAAGAGTAAAATTCCTTTGTGCCGAGTGGGAGTATGAAGTCCTTCAGTCTCCTTAAGAAGTAGAGGCACTGGTGGCCTTTCTTAACCAGGGTGTTGGTGTGACAGGACCAAGAGAGGTCCTGTGAGATGTGGACACCCAGGTATTTGAAATTGTCCACTCTCTCTATCTGAGCCCCGTTGATGCAGATGGGTTGGAGGTCCCTCTACTGCTTCCTGCTGAAGTCCACTATCAGCTCCTTCGTTTTGCTGATGTTGAGTGTGAGGTTGTTCTCACTCCAGTCCATGAGATATTTAATCTTGGTCCAGTAGGGAGACTCATCGTTATTGGAGAGGAGGCCCACCACAGCTGTATCATCAGCAAACTTAATGATTGTGTTGGAGTCTGAGGTGGCCATACAGTCATGAGTGTACAGAGAGTACAGAAAAGGGCTCAGAACGCATGCTTGGGGGGAACCAGTGTTGAGGGTGAGGGGAGATGAAGTGTGGCAGCCTACACGTACCACCTGCGGTCTGCCTGTAGGGAAGCTGTGGCTCCACCGGCACAATGAGGGGTGCAGGCTGAGATCACACAGTTTTTGGACCAGCCTGGAGGGGATTATGGTGTTAAATGCTGAGCTGTAGTCAATGAACAGCAGTCTAGCATAGGATCCCCTCTTGGTGTCCAGATGAGCCAGGGTGGTGTGAAGTAGGTGAGAAATGGCGTCATCTGTGGATCTGCTGGAGCGATAGACAAACTGTAGCGGATCCAGGGTAGCAGGCAGGGAGGTGGTGATGAGGGGTTTGACTAGCCTTTCGAAACACTTCATCACCACAGATGTTGGGGCTATGGGGCGACAGTCATTCAGGCAGCTGGGCTGGGGTTTCTTAGGCACAGGAACTAGAACAGACTGTTTGAAGCAGGTGGGGACAATGCACTGAGAAAGGGAGAGGTTGAATATTACCATGAATACACTTGCTAGCTGGTTAGCGCAGGCCTTAAGGACACGACCTGTGATCCCATCCAGACCTGCTGCCCTCCTGGGATTCACTCTCCTGAGTGCCATCCTCACGTCGTGCTCCATCACAGTGAACGCTGTCTCCTCTCTGCCAGTGATTATGTTGGCGCGTTGGCAGGTCGTCTCGAAGCGGGCATAAAAGTTGTTCAGTTCATCGGAGAGAGATTTGTCGGTGTTCATCGGAGGAGCGCGGGCTGATTTATAGTCCATGATGATCCGTAGTCCTTGCCATAGCCCCCTGGGATCCTGCTGGTACAAATGATCCTCCAGCTTCCTCCCATACCACCGTTTAGCCTCCTTCACTACTTTACAAATATTGGAAGAAGCAGCCTTGTATTCCTCCATGTTCCCGGTTAACAGCCCGGTGTTGTAGGCAGCAGTACGTGATCTCAGAGCGTCGCGAACAATGTTATCCACCCATGGCTTCTGGTTGGGAAACGTCCGGACTATGCTTATGGGGGCACAGTCCTCCGCTAGCTTCCCAATGAATCCCACCACCGCTTCCGTAAACACGTTGATGTCATCACCTGAGCTGTGCGGGAACAAATCCCAGTCGGTGATGTTGAGTGCATCTTGTAAGATCGCCACTGATTGGTCAGACCATCGCGTCACCTCCCTGCATGGCGGGGCTTCCACTTTCAGTTTTTTAATGTACTTGGGCATGAGGAAAATAGTGGAGTGATTTGACTTACCGGGGGGGGGGGGGGGGGGGGGGGGGATGTAGCCTTGTAGCCCTCTTTGAACGGCAAGTAGCAGTGATCTAGAGTCTTGCTTCTTCTGGTAGGACAAATGATATGTTGCCAGAAGTCCAGTCTTATCGTCCTCAAGTTGGCTCGATTGAAATCGCCAGCTATGATGAGAGCTGCATCCCTGTGATTAATTTCATAGCTGGAGAGGGCTTCGTGGAGTTCAGATAGGGCAGTGTCCGTTTTAGGTGGAATATAAACGGCGCTAAAGATGACTGACAAGAACTCTCAAGGGAGATAGAATGGCCGGCATTTGAAAGTTAGGAGCTCCAAGTTGGGTGAGCAGGAACGGGTTAAAGGTGTTATGTTCCTGGGATCACACCATCTGTTGTTGACCATTAAGCACACTCCCCCTCCTCTCAACTTGCCCGACTCCTTGGTGCAGTCCATGTGGTAGACTGATAGAAACTCCGTCGGTTGCACAGCATGGTCCGGGACCGAGGGGAACAGCCATGACTCAGTGAGACAAATAATGTTACAGTCTCGTATATCCCACTGGTATTTGAGTCTAGCCCTGAGGTCATCGAGCTTGTTTTCCAGGGACTGGACGTTGGCTAGCAGAATGCTAGGCAGAGGTGGACGATGTGCCCTTCTCCTCAGCCGGTTCCTGATTCCTGCTTGGTTGCCTCTGGATCTTTTCCCTCGGCCTGAACTTGGCGTGCCCTCCATTGTTGTTGGACCCCCGTAGTATCTCGTCTGGCAGTGTGGAGCTGAATTCCCTTAAAAATAAAAAAACATTGCACTTCTGTCCAATGTCTATCAGAGTCTGTCTGGTGTACGTAGTTAGAGTGCAGGCTGTGCAAAAAAAAAAGCTGAAAATAACAATAATTAATGCTAAATACACAAAAACGACAGGAGCAGGTATGACAGCTGCCTGCCTCACTGGCGCCATCTTGGTAGGGGCCGGTGAGGCAGGTAGTACTACTATTGTACGTACTACTGACATATAACAATGCCTCTTGTCAAGTGTCATGAAATTTCTCCAAAAATTGTGAGAGGAGTTGATTTCAGAAGGTGAACACCCTTCCCGGGACGGATGGATGGAAATTGCCACACCATAATCCCCCTTCAGGCCTTTCAGCCAGCGGGGCATAATGAAGGAAGATGAAAAAAAAATGGTCAGATGAAGAGAGGCTTCACTGAGCCTATATGCAGTGGAGGAAATGCAGCATGATTTTGGTGTGTTTAAGTGAAATATGAATATCTTAATTGCACTAAATTTTGTTGCATATTTGGGTTTTTTAAGCCATCATGTAAGAAAACCTTTAGCCTATAAAATAATAATCCACACAAACATGTTAGGTAAACATATTTTAAGCATCCATTTTCCACGATGAACTTGCTCTTTATAATGTAAAATCAAGAATTTACTGTCAGTGCGCAACACTTCCTGGTCTCCCCCAATTCTACAGCACAGTAGAAGTTTCTATAGAAACATGCGACCAAAACAGAACACACGATAGTGGACAAGTGTAAATCCTAAATGTTGCTAGTTTGCTGTTTTCACAGCAAAACAAGAACCTGGACAAGAAGCACATTCATATGAGAACAACAAACTAGTGATGCCACCGTTGGCCAGTTTACGTCATTTCAGCATTCCTAATGGTGGTGCAAATGCAAACAGAAAAAAGCCCTTGAAGATAGTTCTCAGGAGAGTTCCCCAGAGGGTCGTTCCTCTTAATAAAGTCCCTAGAACTGTTTGGTCTGAAAGTGCCTAAAAGCACCTATCCCTTTTCCATATTTAACTGCCATGAAAGTCACATGAATGCTTCCCTTAAGGCCAATTTATGCTGACAACGCAGTCCTCGGAGATGGCGTCTGCGTAGCCCCCCCCCCCCCCCCCCTTCGCAGACACTCTGCGCGCACCTCCCAAAAATTGTGACCACCGCAGAAGCCTCGCAGACAGCACTGCAGACAAGAGGGCTCTGATTGGTCCACTCTACATCCGCTGTACACGCACTTCCGCTTCCCTACTTTCCCGGTTTGGTTTGTTTTCACTACCGCCATTTTTAAAAACACGAGCGAAAATGGAGCAGCACGAAGAGCGGTTGATCGAGGAAGTATGTACATCTATACGACTCCAGTTCTAGTCATTATAAGTAACCAGAGGATAAACACTCCACTAACCACACCCACCAACTACTCCTAGCGATTTCGCGACTTCGCGCCCCCTTGCGTTGTGGCGGTGAATAACATCGCGCACGCCTATTACTCCCCGCTCAACGATAAATTACAACTGTCTGCGAAAAGCTATCTGCAAAAGCCTTGTCGCAAGAGCATGCAGAGGCCCTTAGTTTTACTGATGCACCATACATGAAACAAATGAAAGCTTCTATGCCCATTCATACTGAATGGGAGAAGAGGAGAGCTGGGGGTGTAAATGTTTCCCTAAACAATGCAAGCATGTTGCCTTTAAGTAAGCCCGCATTTAAAAATGGTTAACTCCTATTAGTTGTTGGATTCTGATTTCAGCTGCATGGACAACTGTTTAATTTAAAATTTTAACAGTGTACAAAACAAAAAGCATATCTTTCAATTTACTGCAAAGACTGAGTGCTTTGTTATCTCACAAAACAGGCTCAACGTATTGATGTGCAAATTATTAAAGGATGATGACATGGTACCTGGAAACATTTAGTCAAAACTATAGTTCCTCACTAATAACATGAGATAATCTGACAGGTTTGGCGACTGCTAAAGGTACAGGATGTAAGATTTTGGAATTCCACCCTGGTGGAAAATGCCATTGCAAGCTGCTTGCAGAAGAATATTTCTTAAAGGGAGTTGTGCGGTGTTCTTCCTCCAGCACTGCGGATACATCTCACAGCTAAGTGCACACACATTTAGACAGAATTCAAGGCTGTGTCCCAAGAAGTATGACACATGCTATGTAGTACATCTAAATATCAATGATACAAAATGGTGTAGTAATTAACAATAAGCACTGCAGTATACAGTTTGGGGGCGGCACGGTGGCGTAGTGGTTAGCGCTGTCGCCTCACAGCAAGAAAGTCCAGGTTCGAGCCCCGTGGCCGGCGAGGGCCTTTCTGTGCGGAGTTTGCATGTTCTCCCCGTGTCCGCGTGGGTTTCCTCCGGGTGCTCCGGTTTCCCCCACAGTCCAAAGACATGCAGGTTAGGTTAACTGGTGACTCTAAATTGACCGTAGGTGTGAATGTGAGTGTGAATGGTTGTCTGTGTCTATGTGTCAGCCCTGTGATGACCTGGCAACTTGTCCAGGGTGTACCCCGCCTTTCTCCCGTAGTCAGCTGGGATAGGCTCCAGCTTGCCTGCGACCCTGTAGAAGGATAAAGCGGCTAGAGATAATGAGATGAGAATGAGATGAGTATACAGTTTGGGATGCAGCAACTTGGAGTCACTCAGTATTACAAGTTTTATAAGAATAAATGTTCTGTAGCAAACTTGTACAGATAGTGTGTGTGTGTGTGTGTGTGTGTGTGTGTGTGTGTGTGTGTGCGCGCGTGTGTATTACACGTTTCCATTTTGAAATGGTGTGGCTCTCAACAATTATGGACCTACCCACCATTATGTATCACTTCTGTTTTCTTTCAAAATGGCAAGTTAACACATTTCTCTGGAACCACAAAAATATTTTATCTCACACACACACACACACACACACACACACACACACAAATAAAAAAAAACACACATTCTATATATACACTTTTAATAATCTAATGTTTTTGTTAATCAAGACGTGCACTGCCATTTTTCAAGCTCAGACGTAATACAGGCGCGCACGGTTTTTGTGCCGTGTTGCCAAAGGCTAGTTGAAAATTGATTCATTCTGGGATTGGTGGCCTTCAACAGAAAAATAGTAAAAGAAAATATGATTTTTTTTTTTTAAATTCAATGAATGGAACACACTGCCAACATATGCATTGCCTTTTTCAACTCAAGTTCAGACGCTATATGGGTGTGCTCTGGTCACGCTGTGTAGCGAAATGCTCGTTCAAAATAAATTCATTCATGGACTGCTCAACTTCACCAGAAAAGAAATAAAATAAAATATTGCTTTCATGTTCTTTGGTTGTGATTGGACAAGTTTTAGAGGTATTCATCTCAAGTTCAAGTGACCATGCACGCTTCTGGCTGTTCCATGGATCTAAAACAGATTTAGTTCACTTGACTGAAAACACTAGCTCTACTGAGGAAAGGTAAGACAGAATTTAGCTGGTTTATTTTTTGCTTTCATTTATATGTCGGAAACAGATTGGCACAGAGCAGCACGGTGCTTTTCCCACATGTGATAATGGAAGGAGGGGTTGGGGGAAGAGAGAGTTTAGCTTCGCTTGCATTTTCTGGTTGTAAATATTAGTTTAGCCATAACAGTCGCCAAGGAAAACCAAAAAAAGTGTCAGCATATCTACTGAACGCCACTGACCTAAAACTGCAGTTCTGCAGTCAGATATTATCGGAGGCTGCAGCTTTCCCAGTATTGGGCGTGGTTTTAGTACCTTCAGCAGACATGCCTCCAGCATCTCCAAGCAGAGAATACTACTAATTATTATACATACGGGCAACTTTTTCCATGTATTCAACATGTATTCTATTCCCCTCTAGTTGGTTTATTGATGGCATGCAATATTATCATCATATCCCTTATCCTCCATGTATTACACCACTCTCCAATGGAGAATGAGCATGCAGTATTGTTATAATATTGCACGTTGTCAAGACAACACAATGTCACACATCAGAGCTCATGCAAAGATCCAATGACAAAACTTTTCTGCTGTGCACACAATCATTTCTTTGTCAGCCAGGAAAGAGAGAAGACAAGGCTAATCCAGTGCTAGGTTTAAGCACTAAATAAATAAACTGAAAACAAACTTAAGATGCACTGAACACCCGAAAGGCAACCAAAACTTCATTACATGTTCTCCACACATATTTACAAGAGAAAAACATATCAATGGACATCGAAAAACTGGAAGAGACACACATCGGAGATGTAAAACTATTGTGCTAGTGAGTGACTGACAGTTTGTAAACAAACATGGCTGCGAGGTTTACTTCATTAAAAGCAGATGATGTTGAGAGAATTTTGGCTGCCAGGTCCTGCCGTTGTGTGTAGTTGTCGATGTTGATTTTAAAAGTAACCAGGTAAATTACATTGGAAAATGAATACTTACAGTGGTGCTTGAAAGTTTGTGAACCCTGTAGAATTTTCTATATTTCTGCATAAATATGACCTAAAACATCATCAGAATTTCACACAAGTCCTGAAAGTAGATAAAGAGAACCCAGTTCAACAAATGAGACAAAAATATGATACTTGGTCATTTATTTATTGAGGAAAATGATCCAATACTACATATCTGTGAGTGGCAAAAGTATGTGAACCTTTGCTTTCAGTATCTGGTGTGACCCCCTTGTGCAGCAATAACTGCAACTAAACATTTCCAGTAACTGTTGATCAGTCCTGCACACTGGCTTGATGGAATTTTAGCCCATTCCTCCATACAGAACAGCTTCAACTCTGGGATGTTGGTGGGTTTCCTCACATGAACTGCTCGCTTCAGGTCCTTCCACAACATTTTGATTGGATTAAGGTCAGGACTTTGACTTGGCCATTCCAAAACATTAACTTTATTCTTCTTTAACCATTATTTGGTAGAATGACTTGTGTGCTTAGGGTCGTTGTCTTGCTGCATGACCCACCTTCTCTTGAGATTCAGTTCATGGACAGATGTCCGGATATTTTCCTTTAGAATCTGTTGGTATAATTTAGAATTCATTGCTCCATCAATGATGGCAAGCTATCCTGGCCCAGATGCAGCAAAACAGGCCCAAACCACCACCATTTTTCACAGATGGGATAAGGTTCTTATGCTGGAATGCAATGTTTTCCTTTCTCCAAACATAACGCTTCTCATTTAAACCAAAAAGTTCTATATTGGTCTCATCTGTCCACAAAACATTTTCCCAATAGCCTTCTGGCTTGTCCACATGATCTTTAGCAAACTGCAGACGAGCAGCAACATTGTTTTTGGAGAGCAGTGGCTTTCTCCTTGCAACCCTGCCATGCACACCATTGTTGTTTAGTGTTCTCCTGATGGTGGACTCATGAACATTAGCCAATGTGAGAGAGGCCTTCAGTTGCTTAGAAGTTACCCTGGGGTCCTTTGTGACCTCGCCGACTATTACATGCCTTGCTCTTGGAGTGATCTTTGTTGGTTGACCACTCCTGGGGAGGGTAACAATGGTCTTGAATTTCCTCCATTTGTACACAATCTCTCTGACTGTGGATTGGTGGAGTCCAAACTCTTTGAGATGGTTTTCTAATCTTTTCCAGCCTGATGAGCATCAACAACACTTTTTCTGAGGTCCTCAGAAATATCCTTTGTTCATGCCATGATACACTTCCACAAACGTGTTGTGTAGAGATGCACCGATTGCAATTTTTTGGGCCGATTCCGATTTCCGATTTTCCATGGAGTGTGACCTGCCGATACCGATTTTGGCCGATTCCGATTTCATTTTTTCAAACCACTTCACAGCACACACAAAGACTATTTTCTTTTTATCTTTTCTTTAATAGAACATTCTGCCAGATTTTCAGTAATAAATTTTCAACACCTCAAAGGTTGAAAACAAACAAAAAGACATTGTTCTTTGTAAAATCTTTCTTCATGTTTGGTATTAACATATTAATTCCTGTAATAGGAAATTCACACAAACATTTTTTCTTTTCCCATCCAATATCTGGCACAAAAACAACTTCCCCCTCATATATTATTTGCCAACTGCTACGGAACACACTTTCATAAGCCTATTTACATCTGAAAACTTATGCCTTATAGAACAACCCATTTCTTCATTCAGTATCAAAATACAAAAATAATTTCCAGTCATACTTATACCACAGCCATTCTATCATCTTTGTCAAATGTGTATTTGTAGAGTAATTTCCAATGGAATCAAGTGCAACCAAGGTCGTAAAACAAACAAAAAGACATTTTTTTCTTTCTCTCTTTGTACAAATCTAACTAGATGTTTGGTAATAGGCTAACGTATTAATTCCTGTAATGGGAAATTCACACAACCACAAATGTTTTCTTCTTTTCACATCCAATATCTGGCACAAAAAAAAAAAATTAACTATCGTGAATTTTTTTTTTTGTTAACGGCGCGCGCGCCGGTGCTCGTTAGGCGCTCAGGACTGACACTGTTCTGCGCAAGCGCAACACAATCGCACTAGAAAGCATGTTCAAGCTGCCAGTGTAGCTGCAGCCTTTTTAGTTGCGAATTACGAGTATTTCCACTTTCATCTCTATGTGATACACAAGTTGTGATCGGCAGAAAATCGGCATATTTTAATTTTGACCGGCCGGTCGCCGGTCATGGCCGATCACGTGAAAATCGGCCGATTCCGATCGGCAGCCGGTCAATCGGTGCATCTCTGGTGTTGTGAAGATCAGACTTTGATAGATCCCTGTTCTTTAAAAAAAAAACAGGGTGCCCACTCACAACTGATTATCATCCCATTGATTGAAAACATCTGACTCTAATTTCACCTTCAAAATAACTGCTAATCCTAGAGATTCACATACTTTTGCCACTCAAAGATATGTAATATTGGATCATTTTCCTCAATAAATAAATGACAAAGTATAATATTTTGTCTCATTTGTTTAACTAGGTTCTTTTTATCTACTTTTAGAACTTGTGTGAAAATCTGATGATATTTTAGGTCATATTTATGCAGAAATATAGAAAATTCTAAAGGGTTCACAAACTTTCAAGCAGCACTAAGTCTGAGTGAAAAATGCTGTGGTGAGTGTGCGTGGAAGAAGAGTCTTGGGACAGAAATCTTAGTTTCTCAGTTGTTAGCCTGTGCTACTGATGAACCCTACGCCGGCTGGAAGGTGACTTCACTGCTGCGCTGACAGCGCCAACATGCAGGTCAGCTAGCATTGGCCTACGAGAATGCTGATATAAAGGAGTGTGTGTATGTATTATAATAATAATAATAATAATAATAATAATAATAATAGCAGCTTTTTTGTGGTATATCAGATATATTCCACTGAGTTAGCATGATATTGAACTCATCTTCGACTCGTTCAATATCATGCTCGCTGAATGGAATATATCTGATATACCACTCAATGCCAGCTAATATTATTTAATTATTTCATGATTCTGTAAAACTTTCTATTAATTAATCTATAGAATAAGTTTTAACGGCAGCCCTCATGTTATTTTAATGTTTCTGCAAAGAAAAAGTGCATAGTGATGCGAATTTTATTTGTGGTTTTCAATATAAAACTTGGTAAAATTATTTTAGTTTGTGTATTAGTACTTTTTGAATATTTTCAGCACATTTTAATATCACAATAATACTGATAACCGTGATCATTTTTGTCAATTTGATCACCATTTCATCTCTAATCTCAAATAGGTATTTTCTTAATTTCATACTTGTTTTGGACAATGAAGCATCCAGTGAAGCTGTTCTCCAGCTTGTCAGAAGGGGCTTTGCAAGCATTCTTACATATCTGATGAAAATCCCCAACATTCTTCCTCAAGAGTTCTGCAGACACCAAGGTAAAACAAACACCATTTCAACTGTAGTGAATGAACTGGAAATGCAGGACCTTACTAGAGAGTACTAAGAAGAGGAAGTGTTTGTGCATGGAGCCCACTGACAGTAAACTAATGATGGGTATATCCACAAGCAGTGAACTAGTCTTGGTTCAAGTCCCTGCAGACCCCATAAAAGGCAAAGCTCATTGCACTGAAAACAAGAAACGGACATTTAGTTGTCAAAAGAGCACCCCCAATGGGCAGAGTGTGCTAAACCATAAAGTAGTATCACACTGTCATCTACCAGAGACACAGACTAACTCACATTTTATAGCATGCCATTTCTTAGCAAAAATTACAGCAATTTTTCTAAAAGAATGGCTAGTGTTATTCATCTTAACCCTCTGGGGTCTGAGGGTATTTTTTGGCACTAATGATTTTGGCATGCTCTGATGTTGTTAATTTCAACAAATCTAAACAGTATTTTCAAAGTCATATGACTTTTTTTGTATTCAGCACAAGTTCAGTTACAATAATATCTGTGTAATATGTCATGATTGTACTTTTAGAAAAATAACAAATGAAGCTGTTGTAAAAAGCAGTTTTCGAACTGTGTTGGAATGTGTGAAAAACATTACATGGTCACTTGAGGTGATTTTGTTCAGTCTCAGGAACGTGTCAAGTACAAAAACTTAAATCTGCTCCATTGATTTGGACAGTTAACTGGCCATCAAAAAATTTATGTCCTACTGTTTTGGGATAAAGGGTGGGCAGTGGAAGGGGTATTCAATGAGAAGAGTAAAAAACTCCATTCCATTCAATGAGAAGAGTGAATACCCCTCCCATAGCCAACTTTTAATCCAATCAGGTCAAGTGACCAAAACAGTTCGTCACAATGGGTAAGGTCATGTTTTTTTTCCACACATTCCAACAGAGTTCTAAAACTGCTTTTTACAACAGCTTCATTTATTGGTTATTTATTTTAAAAGTATAGTCATGATATACATACTACATAAATATTATTGTACCTGAACACACACACAAAAAAAGTCATATGACTGAAAATACTGCTTAGATTTGTTGAAACTGACCACGTCAGAGCATGCCAAAATCATTAGCGTGCCAGAAAAAAATGAATAAAAAAAATAAAAGAGAGCAAACAAGCACCAGTACGCATTTTATTTATTCAAGAAGCCATGCAAATCCATTATGCACTACATCGCACGCATATCACCTGACATGCTCATAAGAAATATTTACACTTACGAGTTGAGCTTTGGCTCGATCGAGTCAAAGTTCAAAATGACACTGCTCATCATCAGTGTTGCAGTTCTCAAGAGCCAATGAAATACTGAAATTAAATCGCTGTCCTGAATCATCCAAAGCGCCTCCTGAGCATCAAATTGGCGTGCCATCTCGCAACAAGTTTAACCTCCAAACAGGTAGCCTAAACTATGGCTGACAGAGGTGGGGTTTACATTAGACCGTATCAGCGGATCATCAGATTAACGTTTTTAAAAACGATTAGCATGCACACAGCAATGCCAATACATGATTCGTGTGCACACAGCAACGCCAATACACGGATACGCTAATCACATGACTAATTAGACGGCACGCAAGTTGAAATGTGTAAATGGGTAATGTGTAAATTTCTCCTCAGCGGCTCGGCAGGCATCCTGCGCTCCAAATCACTCTGCCCTGAACAGCGAGTGCCCTCTGGAGGGTGCGCACTCCGGCCCTGCGCAGCTCACAGAGCGCGCGAGTGAAGCGCACGAGCAGTGATTCGGGACTGAGCCGCTGTGTGTGTGATCCCAGTGCATATCAGGCATGCGCAAGTCACTCACCACTTGCAAGTGGAAGGATGGCAAGCCTAAAGACAATCATAACTACACAATGGGCAGTATTTGCAGTATTTTCATACTTTTATACTCTTTAATGAAAGGTGATACAAGGCGGAAGTCCGTGCCATTTTTCAGCAGTCGCGTCACATGACCAACGCCAGCGAATCAGGAAGGTGGATGTCACAGTGACGTTGTCCAATGACGACGTCAGCTAGAGCTCAGCACAGCGTATCCGCGTATCCTCAATGTTTACACAGCACCGGACCAGACACGAACTGGGTTGAATACGTGGGCCCTGGCGGATTCCCGTTTCCCGGCGTTTTAATGTGAACGAACAGTGCATCCGCGAAGAAAACGAGACAGATACGGTCTAATGTAAACTTGGCCAGAGTTTATCCTGTTTACGGTGGACATTCCCACCGTGAAAGAGAAACCCATCGAAACCGAAAGAGTGAAAGTAATTATCATTCCATTACCATGTGAATAGTCTTTTGTGAATGCATAAGTGGGCACTCAGCGCTCCTACTCAGGTGTGACTGAGGCCCTGTCCACACGGCAACAGATTCAGGTGAATCTGATAAAATTGTTTATCATTTCGGCCTGGCGTCCACACGGCACCAGCGTTTTGGGTGCCCCAAAACGAAATCTTTTGAGAACTGGTTCCAGAGTGGAAAAATCTGGCAACGGCGCTGTTGCGAAGTCGTCTGGATGAGTAGAACGGATTTGTTTACGATGACGTCACAACCACATGACTGGTCAGTGCTTCACGCCGGGTAGAAGTGTAACGAACTCGATGCAAGTCATCAACAAATCCTATAACTTGGTTCATGAAATGCGCTTACAAAGTATCTTCACTGCTTTCCAAAAACAAAAACAATCCCGCCAGCAAAAATAGGGAAAAAAAAAAAAAAAAGGAGTGATCTCACCTCTTCAGATGTTGGTTTAAGTCCGACAATACATTCCTCAAAAAGGGCGTAGAAGAACAAAGTAATCCATCAACGTGTAGCATTCAATTTATTCTGGACCATTAAAGAATTCTGGAGGATATCAGAATGTTGGCGTACCGGCTTCTATCTACCCCCATTCATTCCTCTTTCCACGTCTTTCGTTTTACGCTACTGATTAATAATCAAAACTTTATGTGGCTGATGCTACAGAAGAAGGGGTTTTTGCGCATGCGTCTACTTCTTCTATTTTTCTGGTGTCTCCGATGGGACCGTCTTACAGCGCACGTAGAGGTGTGGCATGTGTATTGCATCGTTTTCAGCAAGCGTTGCGTTGCCAGATGTACCTGATATTTTACTGATCCGTTGCCCATGCGGACGCGATATTTTTTTTTTTTAAATCTCGTTGCCGTTGTCGTGTGGATGTAGCCTCAGTAAGGCGACAAGTTTTATGTTTCATCTAATTTAGGTAATTAAAAAAATATAATATTGTTTGGCAGTGGGCACATAGGAGAGTGTAAAGTATAAAGTCTGTCAATATATTTATCATGCTTGGATAATAAAAACTCAAACATACTGATCTAAATACATGACCTACTCATTCTAAACCTGCGGAGCTTCGCCAGCGAAACTCTCGACCCCAGAGGGTTAATTCATATGTGGTTTGGATTGGTTTCTTACAAGTTATTAATGCGTCAAGAACATAATTATTTAATTAAATGAATGAGGTCCACTGAGTTTAAAAGCACGTATGCAGTATGAAGCACAGTTCCAGATACAGCCTCAAAGCCTTTATCATGCTTGTATCAGAATGAAGCCTCATGACCCATAGAGTAACGCAACTGGTTCATTTGGCATGCTGAGTCCTAGATAAACAGAAGTGAAGAACCGTAACTTGCTGTTTTTTTTTTCTTGGCACCACGTTTAAACCATGTCAAAATGAGAGCTTTAATTCATGCATATTTTGCATTCTGAGTACAAGAAATACTAAATAAACAATAGAGGTAAACAGAACTTTGAACTCATTCTTTTGCACATAGGATTATAATTGTTACACTGTCATAACATTGTCAACTATTTTAGAGTTTATTAAAATGCATATTTACTACTTCCAGCATTAAAACATTTGCGTTTTGTGCTGAATAATCAAGATTTTTACAGCCTCAGGGATGAGAATGAAAAATATTTAAAAAGTCTGAAAAAAACAGGGCGGGGCCCATGGCCCAGGGGGGCGGGGCCCATAGCCCAATGGGGCGGGGCCCATGGCCCGGGGGGCGGGGCCCAGGGGTTCCAGGGGCTAATGATTTTTGGCTTTTTTTTTTTTTACCCCAAAACCATTAATTTTATCAGCAAAAAGTTGCAATGTATTTGGAAATAAATTCCTCTTCTTGGTGGACTACCAGGTGAAAATGATTAATATGGTACAAGAGACTTGTTTTTAATCAATTCACATTTGATGAGTTCAAAAAATCAATGCACCTTTTAATATAAACGAGCTCTACAGTATTATATAGAGATCTTGCAGTCACGTGACCGGAAAGTACACAACCCCCATCTTGTCGGTCAAAAACACCGCTGAATACTGCTGCACTCGTGTACAGAATGGATCAATTTCAACCGACGGACTACACGGCTCATTTTTCTAATGAACAGATAACTATATGTCTAAAATAAACGATCTACAGATTTGTGACCCTTATGGTTTACCGGACGGAGTTTTCATGACCGGATTTTGAACTGCCAGCGGAATACCCAGACGTGTATGATTACCTCATCAACTTTCCCTCGCTGTTCAGTGGTGAAGCACTGCGTGCTTATAAATCTCTGGACAGTTTTCTTTACAGAAATTCAGGATTTGTCAGCGACTCAGATGTGGCATCTTGTAAACAAGAAAATAATACTCATTGGATGGGTAAGTCACTTAAGTATTGAGTATAGCACTGACCAGCCGATTATAGAATAGAATAAGGTAATTCCAAATCGTCCGTGTTGTTTACATGGATCTGGCGTTGGAGAGGTAGAGGCTTGGCAGTGGAGGTTTGAGTAGCTGTTTTCTGAGCTTAGTCAACAGGCCGGCTCTGCCTGTAGCCTCGCTTTTGCTTCGGCTCCCGGCGCCACCTCCTTCGCTTTGCTTCCAGTAACAATCCACGGAGACCCCGCTGGTCTCGCCATCTCGTCCGGAATATTTTTTTTTTCTCGTCCGGAATGTTGTGCATGCGATGGAAATCGCTACAAACTGTCATTTTCTGCTGGAAACCAATGTCCAGTTAGTCCATACGGTTGTAGTGGATATTCAAGTCCGGTACAGACGAACAACACGCAAAAATACACACAAAAAACATAAAAAACGTGCACAGGTAGGGAGAGCTTGTAGCCGCAGCCGTTGTAGTAGAATTGTATATAGTAGGGTTTTCCAGAAGAAAAGGTAGAAGTAAAAGAAGAAGTAGAACCAGAAGTAGAAGGCGGAATATGGCGTTTGACCGACACGATGGCGTCCATCACAATCTGGATCGGCTGTGACGTCACATGCAAGTGCTCCATTTCTGCATTTTTGCTATTCATGTCTTTGAATACTCTAATCCTTTACAATGAAGTGCAAACCAGAAAAAAGTTCTGTCATATAATTCTCTGAAGCTTTCTTCTGATGTTATCATGGTAGCAGGAGCTCTTGCATATTAAGCAGGCAACATTCAACATCACTCATCACTTCCCTTTCAACTGTTGTGTGTACTAACTAGGTTTTATCTGGACAGGATGTTGTGTAATGTAATGCATATACCATACGGTCAATTTGAAGATCGAGATGGTGATTTTGAGTTAAAGAACAGGCATGTACAATGGGCATTACAAATTGGAAAAAAATTTTTAAATCAAAAACTATAAGTTCATCTCGGCCTAAAAAAATGTGGGCAGACGCTCCCGCGCGGCACATCCCAGCAATTCCCCCCCATGAAATGAGCAATAAGTAGGAGAGTTATACACGGTATCATACCTAAAATTTTATCAGAAATATAGATATGATACTATGATTCTCCCCAACATGCTACATTAGACAAGCTAACCTCATTTATAAAAAGATACACACATATATGACGTGTATTTGATATATATGTGATATATATGATGTAGGGCGGCACAGTGGTGTAGTGGTTAGCGCTGTCGCCTCGCAGCAAGAAGGTCCGGGTTCGAGCCCCGTGGCCGGCGAGGGCCTTTCTGTGTGGAGTTTGCATGTTCTCCCCGTGTCCGCGTGGGTTTCCTCCGGGTGCTCCGGTTTCCCCCACAGTCCAAAGACATGCAGGTTAGGTTAACTGGTGACTCTAAATTGACCGTAGGTGTGAATGTGAGTGTGAATGGTTGTCTGTGTCTATGTGTCAGCCCTGTGATGACCTGGCGACTTGTCCAAGGTGTACCCCGCCTCTCGCCCGTAGTCAGCTGGGATAGGCTCCAGCTTGCCTGCGACCCTGTAGAACAGGATAAAGCGGCTACAGATAATGAGATGAGATATATGATGTATATTCATACATTGTTACTTTACGGAAATCTTCAATAAGTTTGGTCTTTTCATGACAGCCTGTTGTAGACCTATAATGCACATGAAATGACACTCCTCACCTCAACATGTCCTTTACAATCATTTAAGCCGCCATGGGCAATGCTGAAATCACTGCTGCAAACAGTACATTGCGCGAAACTGTCATTATTTTCTACCCTTATTAGACAGGGAGATTCTTTTGTGTAATCTGAGCTGAAGTGGGTTTTGTACTTTCGTTTTTTGGGGCGCGCGCTCTCTCTCTGCTATGCCGGTCAGTCCTCGAGAAAAGGGATAAAAGCCCGCCCACACTGAAAGCTGATTGGCTTATTTTGCTGAGTAACCCAATCAGGATGCTCTTTGTCTGGCATGCGCTACATGAACAGGCACACAGGCAGTGTTGCCACATTGGGTGGTTTTAAGTGCATTTTGGCGGGTTTTGAACATATTTTGGGATGGAAAACGTCAGCAATATCTGGCAACACTGCACACAGTCTCCCTCGCGCGCGCACATTCTAAGATGCGTGATGCAGACCTTAATGTTGCGCGCGCACGCTCTTGCTTGCTTCCATCAATATGCAGGAGACTCCCAGAAGTTCTGGGAGACTTGGGATGTCTGCGTTATAAGGTGACCACAGATCGTTAATCATACCCCCCCCAAAAAAAAATTTCTCAACGGATTTACATCGATCTCAAAAACGATCATTTTGGTCTGAAAAAGTCGGAAATCCACCGATCGGCGGAAAATTCTCATCCCTGCAGCCTTGAGATGGAGTCAGAAGCAAAAAGAAAATATTCACTTTTATGGCAACATTTTACAATGGAATTAACTAATAAGATACATTGTAACTTGTATTTATCATTGTTATTACGCCTGTTTTACCATTAGCATTGTTTTTCACATTGACATCATTAAATTACTACTTCTCCTCCCCAAAGCCCGCAACGGCCATAAGGGCACCACTGATGACATTTAACAGTCCATCATTGGTGTGTCTAGGGCATTTAAACTTGACAGAGCCCATTCCTCTCCAAGCTTGATAAATGGACAACTTAGAGTAGCCAGTTAGCCTAACTGCAAGTCTTTGGACTGTGGGGAAAACTGGAGCACCCAGAGAAAACCCACAGATACCCCTTTTCCACCAAATCAGTTCCAGGGCTGGTTCGGGGCCAGTGCTGGTGCTGGTTCACAACTCATTCAACTTGCGAGCCAGCTGAGAACCAGTTTGCTTTTCCATAGCTCAGGGTACTAAGGGGAGCCATGTCATTACGTCGCTGTATACGTCAGTTACGTCACTGCGTTTGCATAAACCTTGGTGCGAACATAGAAGCAACAACAACACGGAGAAGAAGAAGCAGCAACAACAACAATAATGGATGACTTCACGTTTGTACAGCTGCTGCTTCTGGCTTTACGGTGCTTCATTGGGATCAGAAAACGGCAGATCCAATATGTTTGTGTTGATCGACAGGTTTTGAGTGGACGGCGATTACGTTCAAGGAGACAGGTAATAACCTAATAACGTTTTGACTCTTACTTACACTGAATGAGAGATAGGGCTGTGCCGATAGACGATGCCATCGTCCATTGATGATGGTGGTCATCTATCACGATGGAGAGCCACCATCGTGATACCACGCCCCCTCCTGTCATAAACATGCATATACGGTATCATCTGGGCCTATTTAACCTAAAAAGTTAGTTTTTTGTTAGTTTAGTTAGTTAGTTTTGTTTAATATATAAATATATTATATAACAATTATATATAAATACATAATTATATAAATCATTATAAAGTAATATCCTATTACCACTTGTTCACGTAGGCTATGGTGCAGGGACGTGCTAGTGAACATAAAATGTGGTTACACAAATACAGTATGCTACTAATAATAAATTTTGATTTCAATTTTTAGCCTACACTATACTTTTAATGTAAAATTTGTCATGTTGTTCAAACAAATAGACACTATTAACGACTTCAGTCGGGAAATATTGCACCTTATCAAACGGCAGTGAAGCGCAGACTTCGGCAGAAGTCAAATAACTTTAATCTGGTAAATAGGCCTACTTTCAGACACAAAATGGTCCACTCTAAGCCATAATGTCAAACCAAATGGAAGAATGAAGGTGATTCTGATAAATGTAAAGACAGTAAAAAAAAAAATTAAATCATGATTTTAAAAGCTGGCGCAATAATTCAAACACTAATAAATTGGAAAAATTAGCGCGTTCAAGTGGCGGCACGGTGGTGTAGTGGTTAGTGCTGTCGCCTCACAGCAAGAAGGTCCGGGTTCGAGCCCCGTGGCCGGCGAGGGCCTTTCTGTGTGGAGTTTGCATGTTCTCCCCGTGTCCGCGTGGGTTTCCTCCGGGTGCTCCGGTTTCCCCCACAGTCCAAAGACATGCAGGTTAGGTTAACTGGTGACTCTAAATTGACCGTAGGTGTGAATGTGAGTGTGAATGGTTGTCTGTGTCTATGTGTCAGCCCTGTGATGACCTGGCAACTTGTCCAGGGTGTACCCCGCCTTTCGCCCGTAGTCAGCTGGGATAGGCTCCAGCTCGCCTGCAACCCTGCAGAACAGGATAAAGCGGCTAGAGATAATGAGATGAGATGAGAGCGCGTTCAAGTGCGCACTAAAGGCCGAAACGCATCATCAATTGATATGGTGTAAATAAACAGTCACTACGTTTACATGCACATAGAGAGAATCGAATTTCTGCCGTTGCTCGACTGAAATCGAAGTTCAAAATACCATGTATACACCTTAATTCGGCTGAAATTGAACCGAACTTGATTTCTCGGAATCGAGCTACACGACCTAGTTTATGCGATTTCTGCCGAGCTACTTTGTGCATGTATACCCTATCGAGCGAGTTGTCGAGCTACTTCCGGAAGTGACGAGTGACGAGACCACAAGCGGGAAACACAACAGCCTCGGTCGGCATGACAACGAATCATGACAACGGCATGAATCGTTTCTTTTTGTGGCATTGTTTGCACTGTTAAAATTTAGCTCACTTACTGTATCACCAAATACATCTGTACAGCTGTTGCATAGCTGTGAATTGTGTACATAAACAAGTCATTGTATTTGTGTGTGTATATATATATATATATATATATATATATATAAATATTAAAAAATCTCTCCTTCTCACCCCCGGCGGGGGGGGGTGGTATCCATGTCATCCTCAAGCTCGGGTCCTCTACCAGAGGCCTGGGAGTTTGAGGGTTCTGCGCAGTATCTTCGATGTTCCTAGGACTGCGCTCTTCTGGACTGAGGCTTCAGATGTTGTTCCTGGGATTTGCTGGAGCCACTCTCCCAGTTTGGGGGTTACTGCCCCAAGTGCCCCCACTACCACGGGGACCACGCAACCCTTGACCTTCCACATCCGTTCCAGCTGCTCTTTCAACCCTTGATACTTCTCAAGTTTCTCATGTTCCTTCTTCCTGATGTTGGCGTCAGCTGGGATCGCCACATCTATCACCACCACCCTCTTCTGCTCTTTGTCCACCACCACTATGTCCGGTTGGTTAGCCAGGATCTGTTTGTCAGTCTGGAAGCTGAAGTCCCACAGAATCTTGGCCCTGTTGTTCTCAGCCACCTTCTGTGGTATGGCCCATTGGGACTTGGGTATTTCTATTCCATACTGGTTGCAGATGTTCCTGTATACTATCCCAGCCACTTGGTTGTGCCTCTCCATGTACGCTGATCCAGCTAGCATCTTACACCCTGCTACTATGTGCTGGACTGTTTCAGGGGCTTCTTTGCACAGTCTGCATCTTGGGTCTGATCTACTCTGGTAGATCCTGGCCTCTATGGCTCTTGTGCTTATGGCCTGTTCTTGTGCTGCCATGATTAGTGCCTCTGTGCTGTCTGTCAGTCCTGCATTATCCAGCCACTGGTAGGATTTCTTGATATCAGCCACTTCCTCTATCTGACGGTGGTACATGCCATGTAGGGGTTTGTCTCTCCAGGTTGTCTGTTCCTCCTCCTCCTCTGCACTCTCATCAGGGTTCTGCTGCCTGAGACATTCACTTAGCAGTTCATCCTTTGGGGCCATCTTTCTGATGTATTCTCGGATTTTCGATGTTTCATCCTGGACCGTGGTCTTGACGCTCACTCGCCCTCGGCCTCCCTCTTTCCGCTTAGTGTATAGTCTCAGGGTGCTGGACTTGGGGTGGAACCCTCCATGCATGGTGAGGAGCTTTCTAGTCTTGATATCTGTGGCTTCTATCTCCTCCTTTGGCCAGTTTATGATACCAGCGGGGTATCTGATGACTGGTAGTGCGTACATGTTGATGGCTCGGACCTTGTTTTTACCATTCAGCTGACTTTTCAGGACCTGCCTTACTCTCTGGAGGTATTTGGCTGTGGTTGACTTCCTTGTGGCCTCTTCATGGTTTCCATTAGCCTGTGGGATGCCAAGGTACTTGTAGCTGTCTTGGATATCACCTATGTTGCCCTCTGGTAGGCCAATCCCTTCAGTCCGGATCATCTTGCCTCTCTTTGAGACCATCCGGCCACACTTGTCCAATCCAAATGACATCCCTGTGTCATCGCTGTAGATCCGGGTGGTGTGGATCAGCGAGTCTATTTCTCGCTCGTTCCTGGCATACAGCTTGATGTCATCCATGTAGAGCAGGTGGCTGATTGTTGCCCCACTACGGAATCGGTACCCGTAGCCGCTCTTCGTGATGATCTGACTGAGGGGGTTCAGGCCTATGCAGAACAGCAGTGGTGATAGCGCATCTCCTTGGTATATGCCGCACTTGATGTTGACTTGGGCAATGGGTTTTGAGTTGGCCTCTAGGGTTGTCTTCCACATTTCCATTGAGTTCTGTATGAAGGTCCTTAGGTTCCTGTTGATCTTATACAGTTCCAGACATTCCAGTATCCATGTGTGTGGCATTGAGTCGTAGGCTTTCTTGTAGTCAATCCAGGCAGTGCACAGGTTGGTCTGTCTCTTCTTACAGTCTCGGGCGACTGTTCTATCGACCAGTAGCTGGTGCTTGGCTCCTCTGGTGTTACTGCCAATTCCTTTCTGTGCCTCGCTCATGTATTGAGCCACATGCTTACTCATTTTTGCCGCAATGATGCCTGACAGGGCCTTCCATGTTGTGCAGAGACAGGTAATTGGCCGGTAGTTGGATGGGATGGGTCCCTTCTGGGGGTCCTTCATGATTAGGACTGTCCTGCCTTGGGTTAGCCATTCTGGGTGGGTTCCATCCCTCAGCAGCTGGTTCATCTGTGCTGCTAGGCGTTCATGGAGTGCAGTTAGCTTCTTCAGCCAGTACGTATGGATCATATCGGGGCCTGGTGCTGTCCAGCTCTTCATCTTTGACACTCTTTCTTGGACGTCTGCCATTGAGATGGTTACTGGTTCTTGTTCTGGAGGTTGCTGTGGTCAGCTCTTAGGTCAACTAACCATTGGGCATCAGTGTTGTGTGATGCCTTTCTTTCCCATACGTCTTTCCAGTATTTTTCCACCTCAGCTCTTGGTGGGTCTGACCGGTTGTTGTTCCCCTGCCATTGAGAGTACACCTTGGCTGGTTCAGTGGAGAACAGCTTGTTTATTCTCCTGGCCTCTCCCTCCTTGGTGTATCTCTTCAACCGGGTGGCCAGAGATGTTAGTCGCTGTTTGGCAGTTTCGAGTGCCTCTGGTATGGAGAGTGAGTTGTACTTCCTGGGCGCCCCTTTATTCACCATGTTCCCTTTCTGTAGTTCAGCTAGCTGGCTAACTTCTCTCCTTGCTGCCTTTATCTTGGCCTCTAATCGTCTCTTCCATGGTGGATACTGTTTGTTATGTCCCGAGCCCACCTTGTGTCCAAGCATCTCCATGATTACTGTTGCTGTACTGTGTATCAGCTTGTTGGTCTCAGTGATGGTTCTTGTGGAGATTGTCTTCAGAGCAGCATTCACATCTACTAGTAGATCTTCTGAAGGTACTTGGCAACTCAGCTTCGGTATTCGTCGGGGGCTCCAGGTTTCCAGTTGGGTCATGATCTTCCTTCTCAGGTCAGCAGCTCTTGTGTTGAGGCTGTTAGCTGTTGGGGCTTGGTACCCAATCTCTGGTTGTGGGGATGATGACATCTCCCCGCTGACCTGTCTTCCTGGCTCCCCCTTGCCGTAGCATCGTTGTTGTATTTCATTAATCTCTAGTTGTGATAGCAGATTTCGATTATGGATGTTGGAACACTGGGCTAATAGCTGTTTCTTTGTTAGCCTTGATTGTGGGTTTCGAAGTATCCAATGGTCCCACATTCTCTGCATGTATCCCCTCTCTCTGGGATTGCTTGTATAGTAGCATTCCAGCAAATCCATATTTTCTGTCCTCGTCCATCGATGTCTTGTTCCAGTAGCCCATTTCTCATCAGTTTGCCCTGGTTCCCTAGCAACTGACGCAGACCTTGTTGACCCGGGCGACGTCTGAGCCGGTATGACTATCAGTTATGTTTTCACTCATTCCTGAGGTAGGCTGATATATCATGAGGGGTTTTGCCTAAGGACCCTTACTGGATGATGTTTTGCCCCGACCGGGATTCAAACCCCGATCTCCTGCGTCGTAGTCAGTGAGCATTACCACTGTACTATCCAGCTGAGATATATATATATATATATATATATATTAAAAATAAATAAATAAATAAGGGTTGGGCGGTGTCCAAATTTTGATACCTTTAAACTGTCTCTGTGTTTTCCCGGGGTATACGGTATTCCCGAGAAAAAAATATTTTGTTTCGGCCTACTGTGTAACGTGCGCCTATGCCTCAAATGTACTATTTAAAAGCAGCATAGCGAATTGTGTGCATTGTGGTATGGATTAAGCAGCAAAGCAAATTTTGTGCATTGATGAATGGATTAAGAGATATTTCAAAGCATCACGCAACTCTTCCTTAATCTTGAAAATAGCATTCAACTGTCGTTTACACATGGCTGCGTTGAAACGCCATTTACAGCACTATTTCACCTACTCCATCAAAAAAAAGTACACGATGAGCAGGATCATACCCTTTCAAGCATGGGAAATAAAAAAAAGAAAAAGAATCAACCAACACCCAAATCCGTTTAGACTGCGCGATAAACCATATTCTTCAGCGCAAATGAGGCGAACCTAATTCAAATGCGTGATAGCTGCACAAGGCAAAATCATATGGGCCCACGTCATGCCATGGCGGGGAAATTAATAATCAAATGGCCTTACCTTGCTTAAAACGTTGTCTTGATCACATAACTCCTTACAATTATTCCACTTAAATCCATACGGTTTAACACACCCAACAAAGATAGCAAGCGCATTGCTAATTCCCACCAGAAACCTAACAGTTTACGCTACGATGTTTTCTTCCGTTTCTTCAGTAGATGACATTTCAAACGTTTATTACCCACATCCCAAATGTCATACATTATATTATTTTACCTTGTTGTTACTCATGTAACCTACTCAAAACACAACTCATTGGAGAGATCTCGTGGAAGTGGAGTACCCCAGGCTATGGTGTGCCTTAGGGGACATATTAGATTTTTCGTTTGGTTTGAAACCAAAATACTGCCACACTGCCGATGTTGTATTTTTTTTGCCACTAACTCGTTATCTTGACTTGCCATCTTTCAACCGCGGTCTCAGTCTCTCTTTTTTTTTTTAGATAGGACAGTATAGAGAGACAGGAAATGAGCGGGGGAGAGAGAGACGGGATCGGGAAATAACCTTGGGTCGGAATCGAACCCGGGTCCCCGGATTTATGGTACGGTGCCTTAGCCATCTGAGCCATGACACCTCCAGTCTCAGTCTCTTGCGAAGCTTTCTGTCAGACTCCAAATGTCACGCAGGGTTGCCATGGTAACGACATAAACAACCCTGCACGCGATGAGAACTTCTTTAGGAAATTGATAGAATTAGTGAAAATACGATCACACAGTTATTCGGGATGATCTTCAATTTATTATTTTATATTATGACCTCATGTACTCCATATTTATTTAGATACAGTGAACCCTCGCTATAACGCGGTTCATCTTTCGCGGCTTCGCTGTTTCGCGGATTTTTTTTTTTTTACAGTGCATTGTGTTCAGAATCCTGATTGGCTAAGGGACTGTAGTCTAGAAGTGAAAAAAGTTGATATTGGTCTTTCACTTACACCAGTGTCAACCGTTTCCGTGCCTCGTCTCTGTACAGCCTGCCAAATTTACGTTTGCAATTTTTTTTCCATGCCAAAACCCACAATGTCGACGAAACGTCCTGCACCGACAAAGGCACCTCCAGACGCGCCCAAAAGGCAGAGGAGGATGCTAACTATCGCAGAAAAAGTTAAACTTTTGGACATGCTGAAGGAAGGTAGAAGCTATGCTGCTGTGGGGCGCCATTACGGAATAAATGAATCTTCGGTTCGTTCCATAAAGAAGGAGGAAAATAAAATAAGGACGACAGCAGCAATGTTTTAACAAGGATGCAAAAAGGGTTGTGACTGTCCGCAACAAGACCATCGTAAGGATGGAGTCTGCTTTAGCTTTGTGGATTAAAGACTGCAGGAAAAAGAACATTACGCTGGATACCAACATTATCCGCACAAAAGCTAAAAAACTTTATGAAACCTTTGCTGACAGCGATGACATTCATGACAGCGAAGAGGAGGAGGATGTGGATCTCGGGCCATCGACGAGTGCTGTTCATGCAGTATCAAGCCCATTTAATGCCAGCAAGGGCTGGTTTGAGACATTTCAGAAGTGTTTTGGACTTAAAAATGTTTCTCTGCACGGAGAGGCTGCCTCTGCGAATACCGCTGGAGCAGAGGCATACGTGAACAACAGATTTAAAGCGATCATTGAGGAAGGGGAATATAAGCCTGAACAAGTTTTTAATATGGATGAGACAGGCTTATTTTGGAAACGAATGCCCTCTCGCACCTTTATCATGCAGGAAGAAGCCAAAGCCCCGGGATTGAAGTCAGAGGGACTGTGAAATGCGCGTGAGTCGCAATGTGTCTAACCTCGTATTCATTATTAAAAATATTATTTTACAGTATTTACAGTATTATTATTTTAAAAGTATTAAAAACTGTCAGTTATTTGCAAGAACGTTTTTTTTAATTTCTTAAACAAATGCTTTACATTTGTATTGTATAATAGTTGTAAAAAAATAAAGTTGACTATTTCACGGATTTCGCCTATCGCGGGTCCTTTTTGGAACGTAACCCCCGCGATAAACGAGGGTTCACTGTATTATATATTTTTTTAAAATGACGGTAATGAGACCGATACCGTTGGTACTTTTGGATACCTCGGGATACCTTCTTACCGTAATACCGCCCAACCCTAATATATGTGTGTGTGTGTCCAACATCTGAAGAATGTCAATAAAAACAAAACAATTGAACTTTTTGTGTGTTTATTAAGACATAAGTTAAATTGTAAGCAAAAAATGGACTTTAGAAAAATATTATTGTGCAAAATAAGTTGTCTTACAAAACAGTGGTCTGCGCCGGACAGTTTGTAGCCATAGTCTGTTAGAGCAAGCCTAACAGCTTGAACACGGAACTGCTAGTGTTGCCAGATTGGGGGTTTTAAGTGCATTTTAGCGGATTTGAACATGTTTTGGGCTGGAAAACGTCAGCAGTATCTGGCAACACTATAGCTCTTCTTCATGACGACAACCGGAAGTGTACCAACACGATGGGGTGTGTAGCGCCACGTGTGGCTCGGGTGCACAATGCACCTTGCACAACAGCCCGATTTCACTTGTGCATGTAGGATTGGATTTCTCTGGCACCCCTGCTGGGACCCTTTGCTCGATTACCAACAGCAGCTCGATTTGGACGTGCATGTAAACGTAGTCAATGAGTAATAGCTTAAGTGTAGTTTCTTCTCATAGTTTGAATACTAGTCTTTCATTGTTAGAGCAGATTAATATCTTACCGTGATCAGTGAGTGCTCGGGGAGGTTCATTTCCACCTGCGCTTTGCGCAGCTCATTTCTCCGAAGCCAGCTGTGCGCAAACGCAGTGTTGACTGCTCGGCAAACTCCAAACGCTCGGTCTGTACTGGCCCTCTGTTGCGCAAGCGAGTTGGTTATGGCCAGGTTCAAATTGTGCCCAAAACAACAGCCATTTCAATTGCCTGATGGCTGTGACAATATTCGCCCCGTTGTTATACAGTCAATCTTTTTCTCCTCTATTTTCCATTCGGCAAGTGTCTCGCGCAATGCGTCTTCTAAATTGTCTGCTGAATGTGTCTCTGGCATGAAACTCGTCTGCAGGCATTTGGACTGCATTGCCCACTCTCGGTCCACATAATGTACGGTAGCTGACATATAGGGCATCATGTTGCAGCTGGACCACATATCCGTTATCAAGGCCAAATATTCCACATCACCTAGCGCTTTTTTTTCTTTACGTGCCAAAGCCTCGGATGAGTATCTAATACTTTTAATAATAATAATAATAATAATAATAATATATTTAATAATGTGGTATTAAAATCCCCCCCGCCCACGATATGATCGTCCATCACGATGTTTGCACTGTAAACATCGTCGATGCCAATTAAGGGGACATCGCACAGCCCTAATGAGAGATGGTTATGTTAGCCTTTGTTATGAGCTAACGTTAGCCAGTGTTATGTCAGCTTTGGCGGTCTTGCTATTGTTGTTGGTCTTAACAACGCCGCCCCCCCCGACGTAAGCAGTTCTTTCCTCTGGCCCAGCAAAGAGCTGGTGCTAGCCTGGAACCGTGTTTTCTGGCCCCAGAGCCAGTTCTTTGTCAGTGGAAACAGAAAACCCGGTTCCAAACTAAGCGCTGGCCCCGAACCAGCCCTGGAACTGATTTGGTGGAAAAGGGGCAACAGACACAGGGAGAATATGCAAACTCCCATTACAGCTATTGAATATTTACAGTAATTTGCTATTTCAAAGGTGAAGTGCTTATGTTCCACAGATCTGTTATAACAACGCATCCTCCATGGTGAGGTATTACCATGCCGTCCATGATACAGAGGAGCGTGTTGCAGACCCTACTGAAAGTAGAAAATGTTAAAGCGTAATCTAATTTAATAGGCATTATATTGTGTATTATAAGATTGTAATAGCATACATAGTATTAGCACATTGCTTACTCTATTCATAGTATTCCACCCAGCCATCCATATCCGTAACCGCTTATCCTGTGTAGGGTCGCAGGCAAGTTGGAGCCTATCCCAGCTGACTATGGGCGAGAGGCGGGGTACACCCTGGACAAGTCACCAGGCCATCACAGGGCTGACACAGACACTACGTTTACATGCACATAGAGAGAATCGAATTTCTGCCGTTGCTCGACTGAAATCGAAGTTCAAAATGCCATGTATACACCTTAATTCGGCTGAAATTGAACCGAACTTGATTTCTTAGAATCGAGCTACACGACCTAGATTATGCGATTTCTGCCGAGCTAGTTAGTGCATGTATACCCTATTGAGCTATGTATTCGAGCTACTTACTTCAGCACTGCCCCTTCCGGAAGTGACAAGACCACAAGGGAAACACAACAGCCTCGGTCGGCATGACAACGAATCATGACAACGGCATGAATCTTTTCTTTTTGTGGCATTGTTTGCACTGTTAAAATTTAGCTCACTTACTGTATCACCAAATACATCTGTACAGCTGTTGCATAACTGAATTGTGTCGAAAAAACAGCCTCGGTCGGCATGACACTTCACCTTAGCCGCCCACTTTATTAGGAACACTTCTGTTCGTACATACAAACTACAAACACTCTTCTTAGAGTTTATTTTATTTTTAAAAGGGACAGTGTACAAATTAAACATTATCCTTGGGTCAGGACAGATGTCTGTCCCAGGTTATAGCAGTGCATGCTAATTTCCGCCTGTAGTCACTTTGTGAATAGCTCTTCTTCATGACGACAACCGGAAGTGTACCAACACGATGGGGCGTGTAGCGCCACCTGTGGCTCGGGTGCACAATGCACCTCATAACAATAGCTCGATTTAAACACTGTGCATGTAGGATTGGATTTCTCTGGCACCCTGCTGGGACCTTCCGCTCGATTACCGACAGCAGCTCGATTTGGATGTGCATGTAAACGTAGTCACTGATAAATCATTCACACTCACATTCATACCTATGGTCAATGTAGAGCCACCAATTAGCCTAAGCTGCATGTCTTTGGACTGTGGGGGAAACCGGAGCACCCGGAGGAAACCCATGCAGACACGGGGACATGCAAACTCCACACAGAAAGGCCCCTGTCAGCCACTGGGCCCAAATCCAGAACCTTCTTGCTGAGAGGCGACAGTGCTAACCACTACACCACCTTTCTATTCATAGTATTCTGTTCTAGTAACTAGGAAACAAAAGGTAGATGAAGCCTTGGTGAACATGGTGGTGAAGGACACAACCATTCAGTATTTCTGAAGATGAAGGGTTCAAAGAACTGATGAAAATAGTGGAACTGACCCATGTTTCTCCTACAAGGAAGGTGTGTATGTACATTTAGTATAAACACACAGGTGATTATAGAAAACTGCACACGCTGATTGGTCGAGAAATTCGGACCATTTCATGTTAATCACCTTGAGCAACTCGGCAAAACAGCGGCCAATCGCTTAGTCACCACAAGTGAGGAAGAATTACAAATTATGAAAGAAAATGCTTTTCCTGAAATCACTAAATATGCTATGAAGTTTGGTCTGAAACTATTTAAAGGTCATGTGGAATTGTGATTTAGTTCAGCCTTTCTCAACCGGGGTGCTGTGGCACCCTGGGGTGCTGTCTGGCTTCATTAGGGGTGCCGTCAAAAAATTATATATTCTGACATTGAAATAAATAAAATGAATTAAAATTCCAAAAAACGATAGTTACACTGATGCAGATCATCGCCGCCTCATGCATCATCAAAATTTGTTTCATGGCCCCCTTTCCCATGTCACAACGTCACTGCCGGGGTCAGCGTATGGCCAGTGTGACTGTGTATATTTTATATGGGGATGCCTTGAGAATTTGCATACTTCTGAAGGGTGCCGTGACTGAAAAAAGGTTGAGAAACGCTGATTTAGTTAATCAATTTCAAACCAAAGTATTTTATGTGACTCGGTATCGATAAGTAACAAGTCTGCATGCGCCTTTATTACATTTGCATGCCGCTTTTGAAGACTGAAATAATTTAATACAATTTTTTAATTCACCTGTGTATTTATACTAAAACAAATATCAGGCTCAGTGAAGATCGGTTAATAATAACCTCGACTTGATTGCAGTTATTATTCAGTGATCTTCACTTTGCCTTCAGTGAATAATTGCTAAATAGTATCTGTTAAATACATGTTCATTTTAACATCATTTCAACACTAAGTATTATATTAATACTTCAGGCTTTGAAAGCAATGGTTGGGAGCCAAATATAGCACTGAGAAAGAAGAAGCGAAAGCAGAGGTAGAAAAAGCAACCGCCATGAGCCTCACTGGAGATATGTGGACTTCAATCAATAGTGACAGCTACCTTGCTGTCACCTGCCATTTTATGGACAAGAGTACCACGGCAATGGCCATAGTTCTCCTTGGAGTTAATTACTTTCCACAGGCTCAGAATATATCTGCAGATCTTACACCTCTAATGGAAGAATGGGGCATCAAAGATTTACATGTATAGTCACAGATGGTGCTACAAATATGAAGGCCTGTGCCAAAGATTTACAACTGAAGCATGCAATTTGCATAGCCCACTGTCTAAATCTAATGGTGAAAAAGGCTCTCGACCAGACCCCTGAGCTACCAGAGATTCAAAACAAAGCAATAAAGCTTGTGGGATTATTTAGAAGCAGTACCACTGCAAAAATATGTTGCTGTAATTATTGTATATTCCTATAGTCACTTATATTGGACCATTTTAAAAACCCAGACATTATTTTTTCCATGTTTTACATAGGAGAGGCTCATACAGAACCAACTGCAGATAGAACTTCCTCAGTTAAAACGGATCCAGGAAGTACAAACTCGCTGGGAGAGTACGTCATGCTTGAGCATTTGTTAGATCTGAGGGAAGGCAGTAGGTGCTGCAATAACATCACTGACAACAAAGATTACCCCAATGACTGCAAAAAAAAAAAATGTACATGTATAGGCAAGTATTGGGTGATGACCTTTTTATGATGCAACCAAAGAACTTTCAGGAGAAGACAGTGTCTGGCTCAAAGGTTATACAATAGGGTGCATCAGTTGCCCCCTAAAAATGAAAAGTTCCTCCGATCATGATGCATTTTTGTTTTTATGTTCCTTTTGGTAAGAAAACACACTGGGTGAAATATTTTGACAAAATTCAAAAGTTTAATGGTGGCACCAGGAGCTCAAAGTTATGGAAAAAGCTGCTATTTTATGACTTTTATGACAAAATTTCGATCACTTTTCATGAAACATTATGGCACCTTATAGAGTATACCAAATATCTTAGATACACATTTTTAGTACATATTCTCAATATATTATCCAGCACAGTTTGAGTTTTAGCTGTTCATTGAATCATTGTTCAACTACTTTTAAACAATACAAATGTATTATGAATCACATTAATGCTTCTCAATCCCTTGCAAAGGTTCTTAACATGATCTCTGGGTCACAAGAAATCAATAAATGGAGTCCAACATTGTGATTCAAACCTTACGCGAAAACATAAAATAAGCGTTTTTTTTGGCAAAAAACTGAACCTCATGGTGCCACCATTAGACTTTTGAATATGGTCAAAAAATTTTACAGGATGTCTTTATTGGTGAAAAGAAACACCCAAACAAAAATGCATCAGATTTTATGAAAGTGAGGGCAACTGATGCACCCTATTATACAATTATTAAAAATGACTAATCAGTCATTGCAAGAATCGTTGTCTAACAAGACTACACCAATGGCACACCAAATGGGTGAGATTATCCTACAACAGCTCAGAGAGAGGGTCAGTACTCTTGCAGTCGACGAGCATTATGACAGCATCAACACTGCTGGACCCAAGGTTTAAAACTACAGGATCCCTCAGCCCCAACAAAGCAAACAAAGCAATAAAGCAATTAACATCTAAATGTGCCAACATAATAACAAGAGTGCTCTGAGAACACAATATCCCCCGCTACAATATATTGCAAACGAAATTGCAATATGTGTATTACTGTCCTATAACAAAGCCTTTTGCCAAGTTTCATGAAATTCCTCCAAAAACTGTGAGAGGAGTTGATTTCAGAAGGCGAGAACCCTTTCTGGGACGGACAGATGGATGGACGGACTTCACCATGACACAATTCCCCTTCGGGCCTTTCGGCCAGCGGGGGGAAAAAAAAAATCATAGAATCATCAACATCATCAAACCCACAAGTATCAACCTCCCAAGCTGGACATTATTCCAAAGCAGATATCTTCTTTATTGATTCTTGCTCATATTCAAATATAGCATTCGCCAACAAATGTCAAAATTCCTTTTATTAAACTCTGAGACCATTTCAACAACAGTCCAGGGTTCTCAAGAAAATCTGAAGCCAGCTTAAAAGAAAGGAAAAAAAAGTAGGCAGCTAATGCAATAATGCTAAGGGGGTCTAGGAGCATGCCCCCCCATAAAATTTTGAAGTTTACATGCCTTCTGGTGCATTCTCAGCTAATAAATTACTAACCATTTCCCTGTAAAATACTTGCAAAGTATGTATGAAATTTCCCTCCAGATGTATGCGCTTGGCTTTCTCAGTTACCCTCTGTATTACGTTGCCTGGCTCTGTAACATAACTACATGGTGTAATGTAACTACATACACTATGGCGTGGTCACATGGTCCAGCTCAGCCAATCACAGCACGAGAATCAATCAACAAATTTGGCATCACTTCCAGTCATGACCTGAATCAAAGACAATTTTGTGCTAAAATAATTGGATTTGCATCAAATTAGATGCAGTGGAGAAAATATAAATCCCTTGAATATTGAAAGGCAAGGGGTTTTTTTCTTTCTGAGATTGAGTAGCCGGCGCAGACCATCTGCGTAGGCAGAGAAAACTGCCTCGTGGACATCTTTGACAGTCTAAAGCCCCGTCTACACGATCATACATTTGTCCAAAACATTATCATACAAATGTATGATGATGTTCAAGTTTGTATGATCATGTTGTGGATTTCTGTCCACACGATCATACATTTTGTATGTCACATGACAGGCAGCGTAGATCACATGACCCGAATTAACAATCTGATTGGTGGATGACCCAAAATGTTGTAAGATGTTGTGAACATTTGTTGGAAAGTAGAAACACGATTCTAAAAATTTGAACATCATAATACAACGTCATACAAGTATGACGTTGTTCAAGTTTGTTGGGAAAACCGTCCACACGATTATACATTTGTCCATGAACATCATCATACATTTGTATGACGATGTCCATGGACAAATGTATGATCGTGTAGACGGGGCTTAAACAGACTTTTCAGAAGTTGGACATTTCTGTATTATAAATACAGGTAGTTGTCGACTTACGACCTATGCGACTTACGACCGATCGACTTTACGACCGTCTGGTTATGACTGGCACGTGTTTCCCAGCTGAGCATACGACAGTTTCCGTCCCAGCTCCCGGCAGCGCCCAGCATCCAGCCAGTGTTGCCAGATACTGCTGACGGTTTCCAGCCCAAAATATGTTCAAAACCCGCCAAAATGCACTTCAAACTGCCCAATCTGGCAACACTGCATCCAGCCTCGTCTATTATGTGTGCAGTGTTTCGCTAGACAAACAACGAGCGAGCTACAGCGCACATACGGCTTAACCAGATCTTGTGCTATAACGTGCGCAGCTGGTAATCAAAGTAACTTTCACTTTTCTGCTCTGTTACACTGTTCTGTGTCCAATGTCCAAAATGAAAAATTAGTTTTCAACTGTTCAGCTAAAAAAAATGTAATTAAAACGACTGTGTTGTTGAAATGGTGTTTGCATTTTATTTATAATCAAAAACTGATACAGGTGGATGAAAGAGTGATAGTGTGATAAAAAAAGTACTATACTAGTACTACTGAGTGATAAGAAGTCCTAGTGAATGCTTGATAAGTAGACAATAATAAATAATTAGGTGCATTTTTCGGCACGCGCTGCGCGTGCTCACTATGGCTCAAAATAATATACCAGCAAGAAATAAAAGTTACTTTCACCCAAGTATGCAGTGTTTGATTTAAACCAAATAATGAGCCAAGGTAATGAAATAAGAAAATGTTGATAAAATAAGACTTTAAGATGATTACAATATCATTACACATCACAATATACTTACGTTCATTTAACATAGGCCGACTTACGACCAGATCGGTTTACGACCAGTCAGCCGTAACCAAACACAGTCGTAAGTCGACGACTACCTGTAATTTGATTGATCTTAAGAAATGTTCTAATCATTTGAGATACCGGATTTCTGATTTTCATAAGATAAGACAAATATTTCACTTTACATATAATGAAACTAGAGTATATGAAAATTTACCTTTTTTGAAATAAATTACCAAAATAAAAACTTTTTCACATTCTAATTGTTTGAGATGCAGTAGTATATATGCGCCAACAGGTGTCTCTAGTGAGTACTTGAAGCCTCGAGAAATGGATCACTTTTCAGCACAATTTCAAAATTTTAAGCCTTTATCCATCACATGTACATTAGAGCACAGTGAAATTTATCATCTGCATTTAACCCATCCGGGGATGCAAGCGAGCAAGCACATACACACGTGGGCAGCTGTGCTACAGCGCCGAGGGAGCAGTAGGGATTAGGTGCCTTGCTCAAGGGCACTTCAGCTATGGATGTAGATGCTGTTCACTCATTCCCCCCCACCCACACATTTTTCCTGCTGGTCCTGCTTCATGTTTCTATTGCTAAAGACCACTGCCCAAAGATAATTTTGAAATGTCCTATCAGATGAGCGCTGTTCAGGCAGACATGGAAATGGCATTACTTTTAACTTGACAGTTATATTGATGACTGTCAGGTTCATAAACACGGCAGCTTTAGAAAAGCTTCAGGAATAGAACTTTGCCAACATTTAATACAATTTGTACACACTCAAGATGCCTAGAAGGCCTGAGGAAAACACAGAACATACTCTGCTTCAAACCTCTGAACGAACATAAAACAGTACTAGTTTATTTTTCAGCTACATTGGACCCCTTAAAGTGGCCCAGTGATTTCTACAGATGAGAGGTTAGCTGTGACTCCACACTTTCTACAAAGTGAAGGCTGGCTGCGTTTCCATAATCTCTACAGACAAATAGACGGACCTCATCACACCACACGGTTTGTGAACCTTGTACCGGTACATGCTCACAATCATGCAATCCAGATGGTCAGTCCTCTACATGTCTGAACCTCTGCAAATACACGATCCAGTTAATAGCAACAGGACCTGCAACAGCATGCTAGCTCAAATGAAGTCTACATCACTCATCATGGTGGGCGTTGTTCTAGCCTCACCTCACCTCCTCTCCACACACACACACCTCGACCAACTTGGACTATTGATAACTCTGAGAACTGGGCGTGAAAAAGCAGACAGGGCGGGGAGACAGCAGACAGCCCTTATCTCAATGCAGTAGTCGCCTTGGTTCTGAGCATCACGTCGTACACTGTATCCCATTTCTCCATACACTGACCGGCTAGAACGCTAGTAGCTGGCTACCCATACCGGATACACAACCACCCAGTTTTCCCAAGATACTCAGACTCTGTGGCTAGCCTGCGCCTGCAATGGGACAACTTGTACACTCAACTGCATGTAGATACATGGATTGTGTGTCTGGTGTGTGATGTGCTTCCAACTGTGCGTGGGGCGTCGTGCACAATACATTGAACTAGGTTACAATGAGAACGCAATTCGGTTTCACTTTGCATCTGAACCTTAGCTAGCCGTAGCGGGATTCCCTTTTTTGTTTGATTTTGTTTCTTATGTTTTACCTTCCGTCTCCTGGTTTCTGCGGTGCCGGTCCACACAAAGCACTGATATATGACGCGCAGGTTTTGCTTCCAATTGTCCACTTTGAAACCGATCACATGGGAGCACCCGGCCGGACACATGACAGAAAGCACATTCAGCTTTGGGGGTTTTAAAGGGAGGAAACGTGTCCAAGAAGAAATAACGTGAACTAGCCCTCAACACTAGCAAGCTAACTGTCCGGCACGGTTTCCGAATGAAAACAGATCCATTAATGTTACTGAAAAGTCCAGGACGAAAACCAGGCATCTACTAAGAAAAAGTGCTGCTCGTTATCTTGACCTTTGTTACATCAGCCGGTCTGTAGACTGCTGTTTGTAGCCGTATCGCGTTAGCTACGGTAGCATTTCACATTTGCTACTTCCAGCACTTGCACTCAACAGATTTTTATGGTAGGCAACAGCAACACGGATTTCAAGAGTACACCATGAGCTCTGCAGCGCCCGCCTACCTCGCTTCTTAATTGGCTTTCACGAAGGCGTCTTCCAAACGATTGGTTGGTGACATTACTATTTCCCATCTGTGCCACGCCCATACAAGTTACAGTATGAATATGATTGGTGAAGAGCGATGCCCTTTTTTTAGTGGTTCTTACCAGTCTGAAGTAACCTATGAAGCATACGGATTTTTTTTAACCCAAAAAAAATCGCAAATTAAAAAAACCCAAACTAGCACAAAAAGGTTTAGTCAATTTATAAACATTTGTAAAGATAATAATAATAATAATAATTATTATTATTATTATTATTGTGCTTGTAAAGAAAACTTATTATTATCTTCTGATTTCTGCAATTAATTCAGCTCGAACCGTTTAATGTAAAAAATTTGTTACTTTGTTTTTACGTCTATCTTGTAAATGACGTTTTTTAAATTTTGCTTCTCCCACCGTATCCCTTTTTCTTATCCTTCTATCTGTCTATCCCCCCCCCCCCCCCCCCCCCCCCCCCCGACTTTGAATGAGAAGTTTTTCAAACTTCTCCCCATATAGTAAATTTTCGAAATAATGCCTCCAAACTTACTAGGCATGTTCTGGGTAATATTACAAAGCACTCCACCTCTTTTCATAACTCCATTTCTTTTTATACCTCTGCTTTTTTTCATCCCTCGCTTTTCCTCCCATTGACTTCAGTTCATTTTTTGAGGCCTACCTGCACCTAGAGATTTTGTGCTAGAAACTTAATTCCAACTGTAAAATGTTTGGCCCATTGAGCAGAACTGTGTTTGTATGCTTCTTTTTGATATTCCACTTGCATCCCTCCTTTTTATCCCTCTATCTGTCCAATTTCTTCCATAGACTTTGAATGGGAAATTTTTCAAACTGCTCCCATTTAGTCAGTTTTCAAAATAATACCTCCAAACTTATTAGACATGTACTACAAAGTATTCTGCCTCTTTTCATACCTCTATCACTCCTGTTTTCTGTTTTTCATCCCTCGATTTTCTTACCATTGTCTTCAGTTCATCTATCTATCTATCTATCTATCTATCTATCTATCTATCTATCTGTCTGTCTGTCTGTCTGTCTCAACTGACACACACCCATCCATCATGAACTGCACTCATCTGTTTTTTGCACTGAGTCATCCATCTATCCCCCATAGGCAACAGTTCATTTGGCAGAGATTTCCCACTTCAAGATATTGACCCCAAACCAACTTTAAATCACTGTCCACTTTATTAAGAACATCTGAACAGAGAGGCAACTTTATTAGGAACACTTGCACATGCCGGCCACTTTATTAGGAACACCTGCACTAATGGCTAGCAGCTAAAATGCTAACAGCTAACATGCTAATGACTAACATGCTAATGGATAACATGCTCACTAATCTACCTGTACCACGCACAGTGAGGAGGATGGTAAGAGAACTTTTTACCATCACAGTGAAGAGATGGTAAAAAGTTCTCCAAAGCTCACTGTTAGAGAATTGTATCAAAGGAGTAGCATCTTGGGGTCACAAAGTTTCCATAACAACCATCAGGCGTTATCTACATGTCAACAAGCTGTTTAGGAGGCATACATGGAAAAAGCCTTTTCTCACTTACGTACAAGCGTAAACGTAAACGTCTGGAGTTCACTAAGCGGTACTGGGACTTCAACTGGGACCGTGTGCTTTGGTCAGAGACCAAGATAGAGCTTTTTGACAACAAACACTCTAATACATCACAAAAGAAGAGTATGCGGAAAAGCACCTCATGCCCACTGTGAAGTATGGGGGAGGATCGGTGATGCTGTGGGCCTGTTTCTCTTCCAAAGGCCCCGGGAACCTTGTTAGGGTGCATGGCATCATGAACTCTTTGAAATACCAGGATATTTTAAATCAAAATCTGGTGGCCTCTGCCTGAAAGCTGAAGATGGGTCGACACTGGGTCTTTCAGCAAGATAATGACCCTAAACATGTGGCCAAATCTACATAAAAATGGTTCACCAAACACAAAATCAAGCTCCTCCCATTGCCATCTCAGTTCCCAGACCTCAACCCAATTGAAAACCTGTGGGGTGAGCTGAAGAGGAGAGTGCGTAGGAAAGGACCCAGGACTCTGGACGATTTAGAGCTGGGGTGCCATGGTAACGGCCCGCGGGCCGGATACGGCCCGATTGGTCATCACATCCAGCCCGGTGGTTCATGAGACTTTTTTTTTAAATAATAAATTAATAAAAATCGAATGTTTTGTGTGTTTTTTTTCGTAATGATTTTAAATCTAATGTTTCAATTTGATTCCATTTTCGTGTAATCCATCGGTTCGTTTTTAGCTGCTCTCTGCTTGCTGCAGCACGCGCAGGTGCAATGACCCGGATTTAATGTAGAGTAGGCTAGTTGTTGCTCGTTCACAAGATGTTGTCTAAAAAGAGAAAAGTTGATTCTGAGGGTCGCATCTTTCAGGAAAAATGGAGAGAGAAATACTTTTTATGGGAAGTAGGGGGAAAACCTGTTTGTCTGATTTGTTCGCAACAAGTGGCTGTACCGAAGGAATACAATGTCAAAAGACATTACGAGACCGACGCCGACAAATACAGCCAATTCACCAGGCAACGCAGGACTGAAAAGCTAAATGAGCTTGCCTCAAACCTTCAAAAACAGCAAGCAGCTTTCTCAAAGTCTCGAGAGACACATGAAGGTTCATTTTAATATCATACATCATCTTCAGTTCTCCTTTAATGTTAAATGCGGCTGTTTTCAAAGAGGGGTGTCTCAATATCTTTGTTGTACATTTTATTTCATGTTAGGGGCAGTGAAGGCGAGCTACATCATCGCGTGGGAGATCGCAAAAGTGTCCAAGACATTTTCGGAGGGTACATTCGTCAAGGATAAATACGCATCTGTTGGAATCCAATCTTTCTATCAGTCATTGCCACCAGAGTACCCAATTATCATGGCCTTTGCCAGTAAAATACTCTGTATGTTCGGGACAACATATTTATGTGAACAGGCATTTTCAGTAATGAATATTAATAAATCGAAACTGCGTAGTCGTCTGACCCATGGACATCTCAACGATATCATGAAAATAGCAACTGCCCAGAGTCTGTCCCCCAATGTCGACAAGCTGGTAAAAAGTAAGACTTCTGGCTTCCACATGTAAAATGTAGCTGGTATTTCTCCCCCATGTAACCTTGTGCTGTGTGCTTGAGGGGGAATAAACAGGATGGGTGTGTGGAAATATATGTGGGACTTGACCAGCAAAGTTAATGTGCCATCTGTAGTTTGTTTTTATTGGTATGTTCAGTCATATTTGGCTCTTTTAAACTAATGCTACTGGATATTTAGTCACTTGACCTATTGGTGGAATTATTTACTCTGGCACTTCTTCTTTCTTTTGACTCATTTAGGCCTACTTGCCAATCGTTTTAATTGGCCTAATTAGGCCTATGCATTGACATGTTTTTGATGTGCAAGATCAATAAATCTGATCTAAGTCATTTACAGTTTACACTTGTGTTATTTGTGTCTTAGTCTATTTCTGTAGCATTTTTTTTTATAAATGTAGGCTACTTGCATGCTTAGACTGTCACATTTTCAGAGGGTAAATTGCTTTTGTCTGCCATGTTATTGTGCGCCTCATTTTGAGGCTATAGCTTTACAATTCCTTTTGGGCGTATAGGCCTTCAAAAATCATATAAAATAATGTCCTTTTGTTGAGTTAGTGTCTGGTCTTTTCAGGCCAAAAGTGTAATTCGGCCCCCAAGGTCCCACTTGAAAAAAATCTGGCCCCCTTACCAATTTCACCCTGGCACCCCTGATTTAGAGAGACTGTGCAAAGAGGAATGGTCAAATATCCCTCTCTCTGTATTCTCCCATTTTGTGAAATGTTATAGGAGAATATTAAGTGTTGTCTTGTTGGCAAAAGGGAGTTGTACAAAGTATTAACATCAGGGGTGCCAATAATTGTGGCACACATGATTTCATGTAAAAGAATTATTTCTTAATGTGGGATTTTTCCCCACTGAATAAATGCACTTGAATTAAAGGTTGGATTTTTCTCTTTCTTTGCATTGTTGTCCTATATTTTTTTTTAAATGAATTTATTAGACCCCTCCTAGAACTGCCACCTTATTGTGGTGGAGGGGTTTGTGTGCTTGAATGATCCTAGGAGCTATGTTGTCAGGGGCATTACGCCCCTGTTAGGGTCTCCCAAGGCAGACAGGTCCTAGGTGACAGGCCAGACCAAGAGCAGTTCACCAAAACCCCTTATGAAGAATAATCAATCAAGGACTGTGACGTTGCCTGGTATGGTGTAGCTGGGGCCCCACCCTGGAGCCAGGCCTGGGGTTGGGGCTCATATGCGAGTGCTTGGTGGCCGGGCCTTTGCCCACAGGGCCCGGCCGGGCTCAGCCCGAAGTGGTGATGTGGGCCCGATCTCCTGTGGGTTCACCACCCACAGAGGTAGCCGTAAGGGGCTGGTGCAGTGTGGATTGGGCAGCAGTCGAAGGCAGGGGCCTTGACCTGATACCCGGACACAGCGGCTAGCTGTTGGGACATGAAATGTCACTTCGCTGGGGGGGAAAGAGCCTGAGCTTGTGCGGGAGGTTGAGAGGTACCGGGTAGAGATAGTCGGACTCACCTCCATGCACAGCTTGGGCTCCGGAACCCAGCTCCTCGAGAGGGGCTGGACTCTCTACTTCTCTGTAGTCACCCATGGTGAATGGCGGCGGGCTGGTGTGGGCTTGCTTATAGCTCCCCAGCTCAGCCGCCATGTGTTGGAGTTTACCCCAGTGAACGAGAGGGTTGCCTCTCTGCGCCTTCGGAATGGGGAGAGGGCTCTTGCTGCTGTTTGTGCCTACGGGCCGAATAGCAGTATAGAGTATCTGGCCTTCTTGGAGTCCCTGGGAGAGGTACTGAGAGGTGCTCAGACTGGGGATTACATTGTTCTACTGGGGGACTTCAACGCTCACGTGGGCGACGACAGTGACACCTGGAGGGGCGTGATTGGGAGGACCAGCCTCCCCGATCTGAACCCGAGTGGTGTTTTGTTATTGGACTTCTGTGCTAGTCACAGTTTGTCCATAATGAACACCATGTTCGAGCATAGGGGTGTCCATAAGTGCACGTGGCACCAGGACACCTTAGGTCGGAGGTCGATGATTGACTTTGTTGTCATTTCATTGGATCTCCAGCCCTATGTCTTGGACACTCAGGTGAAGAAAGGGGCTGAGCTGTCAACTGATCACCACCTGGTGGTGAGTTGGATCCGCTGGTGGAGGAGGAAGCTGGACAGACCTGGCAGGCCCAAACATATGGTGAGGGTCTGCTGGGAATGTCTGGCCGAGCACTCTGTCGGGGAGGTCTTTAACTCCCACCTCCAGGAGAGCTTCTCCCAGCTTCCGAGAGAGGCGGGGGACATTGAGTCTGAGTGGACCATGTTCTCTACCTCCATTGTAGACACGGCTGTTCGGAGCTGTGGCTGCAAGGTCTCCGGTGCCTGTCGTGGCAGCAATCCCCGAACCCATTGGTGGACACCAAAAGTAAGGGATGCCGTCAAGCTGAAGAAGGAGTCCTATTGGGCCATGTTGGCCTCCGGGACTCCTGAGGCAGCTGACTGGTATCGGCAGACCAGGTGTGCCGTAGCTCGGGCAGTTGCGGAGGTAAAAACTCGGAACTGGGAGGAGTTCGGTGAGGCCATGGAGGAGGACTATCGGTCAGCCTCGAAGAAATTCTGGCAAACCATCCGGCACCTTAGGAGGGGGAAGCAGTACTCTGCCAACACTGTTTACAGTGCGGGTGGGGAGCTGTTGACCTCGACTGGGGACATTGTCAGGCAGTGGAAGGAATACTTCAAGGATCTCCTCAATCCCACCATCATGTCTTCCATTGAGGAAGCAGAGGCTGATGACTCAGGGGCGGACTCGTCCATTACCCAAGCCGAAGTCACTGAGGTGGTTAGCAAGCTCCTCGGTGGCAAGGCACCGGGGGTGGATGAGATCCGCCCCGAGTATCTCAAGTCTCTGGATGTTGTGGGGCTGTCTTGGCTGACACACCTCTGCAACATGGCGTGGCGGTCGGGGACAGTGCCTCTGGAGTGGCAGACTGGGGTGGTGTTCCCTCTTTTTAAGAAAGGGGACCAGAGAGTGTGCTCCAATTATAGGGGAATCACACTTCTCAGCCTCCCAGGGAAGGTTTACTCCAGGGTACTGGAGAGGAGAATTCGGTCAATATGTCGAACCTCGGATCCAGGAGGAACAATGCGGTTTTCTTCCTGGTCGCGGAACACTGGACCAGCTCTATACCCTTCATAGGGTGCTCGAGGGTTCATGGGAGTTTTCCCAACCAGTCCACATGTGCTTTGTGGATCTGGAGAAGGCATTCGGCCATGTCCCTCGTGGTATTCTGTGGGGGGTGCTTCAGGAGTATGGGTTCGGGGCTCTTTGCTAAGGGCTCTCCGGTCCCTGTACGAATGGAGCAGGAGTCTGGTTCGCATTGCCGGCAGTAAGTCAGACCTGTTCCCAGTGCATGTTGGACTCCGGCAGGGCTGCCCTTTGTCACCGGTTCTGTTCATAATTTTTATGGACAGAATTTCTAGGCACAGCCAGGGGCCGGAAGGAATCCTGTTTGGGAACCACAGGATTTCATCTCTGCTTTTTGCAGATGATGTTGTCCCATTGGCTTCTGCAAACCAGGACCTTCAGCATGCACTGGGGCAGTTTGCAGTCGAGTGTGAAGCGGCTGGGATGAGAATCAGCACCCCCAAGTCCGAGGCCATGGTTCTCGACCGGAAAAGGGTGGCTTGCCCTCTCCAGGTTGGTGGAGAAGTCCTGCCTCAAGTGGAGGAGTTTAAGTTTCTTGGGATCTTGTTCACAAGTGAGGGAAGGATAGAGCGTGAGATCAACAGGCGGATCGGTGCGGCCTCTGCAGTGATGCGGTCGCTTTACTGGTCCGTTGTGGTGAAGAAGGAGCTGAGCCAAAAGGCGAAGCTCTCGATTTACCGGTCGATCTACGTTCCGACTCTCACCTATGGTCATGAGCTCTGGGTAATGACCAAAAGAACAAGATCACAGATACAAGCGGCCGAAATGAGTTTCCTTCGCAGGGTAGCTGGGCGCTCCCTTAGGGTGAGAAGTACAGTCACTCGGGAGGAGCTCGGAGTAGAGCCGCTGCTCCTCCACATCGAGAGGAATCAGCTGAGGTGGCTCGGGCATCTCTTTCGGATGCCTCCTGGATGCCTCCCTGGGGAGGTGTTCCAGGCATGTCCCCCCGGGAGGAGGCCCTGGGGAAGACCCAGGACACACTGGAGGGACTATGTCTCTCGGCTGGCCTGGGAACACCTCAGTGTTCTTCCCAAGGAGCTGGCTGAGGTGTCTGGGGAAAGGGAAGTTTGGGCTTCCATGCTCAGACTGCTGCCTCCGCAACCCGGCCCCAGATAAGCGGAAGAAGACAAGAAATGAGATGAATTTATTAGAAGCCTACGAATATATCTTAACGAGGGGTGCCAATAATCGTGGAGGGCGCTGTACTTTAAATTGGAAAATTTTCAAACTGCTCCCATATAGAGTATTAGTCAAAAGTTTGGAAATCATTCATAGGTTTTTCTGTATTTTCTACACTGTAGAACAATACTGAATACATCAAAACTATGAAATAACATATTGAATATATTATTGGTAATTATGTGGTAAACAAAAAAGTGTTGAAAAAATATGTTTCATATTTTAGATTCTTCAAAGTAGCCACCGTTTACCTTGATGACGCTTTGCACACTATTGGCATTATCTTAACCAGCTTCATGAAGTAGTCACATGGAATGCTTTTCAATTAATAGGTGTGCTTAATCAAAAGTTAATTATTGCAATTTCTTGCCTTCTTAATGCGTTTGAGATCAAACAGTAAATAGTAAATAATACAAATACAGTAAATAGCGCTATTCCACAACTGTATTAATCCATTTTATGTCAAGAACTGCTCAACTAAGTAAAGAGAAACAACAATCCATCATTACTCTAAGCCATGAAGTATCTTTTAATTAATAAAAATAAAGAAAAACAATTGAATTAGAAGATGTGTCCAAAAGTTTGACTGATACTGTCGTCAATTTTCAAAATAATACAGTACCCTCCACAAATGTTGGCACTCCTTGTAAACATTAGTCAGAAGGGTTAGAAAAAAATCCACCTTCTGGTGAAGTAGGCCTAGCTTCATCTCATACTGAAAAAAATTAGAAAAATCCAACCTTAAGTTCATCCATTATCTGTAGCTGCTTATCCTATGGACCCTTTTCATGTGACGTCATGACAAACGCTGCCACCATTTTGGACATGTACTACCAGTAGTTTACCACAGCCAACATTGAGGAACGGCAGCAAAGAAAGTGTTTATTTTCAGCAAGACTTCCATCATGCCACTATAGAGGGATCCCGCATGACGTCACCGCGCCGCGAGATTTCGGTAGTCGCCATATTGGAAGACCAAGTACACATCTATGCAAGTACATACATACATAAAACAAACTACACCTGAAATGTAGCCAGGGCCGGTTCTGCCCTAATCTGGACCCGGGTGCAACATCGTGCAAACCCCCCCCCAAAAAAAAAAAAAACCCACACCAGTCTAAATCAGGACAACCAGTGTTCGAACTACGGGGGTACTTGGGGGATCCGAGATCCCCTGAAACAGACATGAGATCCCTTGAAAACATGATTTGGGAAATGTTGAGGGGTCTCTAAAACATTGGCAAAATGATGTTTATTGACATAGCAATCGTGTGTAACGGGAAGCATTTGCATATCCGAAGTGTTGTGTTTACATCAAAGATAAAATAAACCGATATGACAACGACTGCTGCTGCCAGGTTGGTTGTTGAGTAGCCTGACTGGTTTTTTTCTTGCGTGTGGTATCATTGTTGACGCGAGGTTGTTTTTTGAACATGCCAATGCGGACACGATTTCCCCTGATGAGTTATGACTTCAGATGCGATGCGTGTGTGGAGGTGTGGAGTCCACGTGATATGTGCGTAAGATAGGCTTCTCATGTGTTTGGAGATCCGCGCTCCGAGACAAGCGCAAGCACCCCCCAGGGAAAAAAGGGGACCCCCCGAAAATATCGGCATAGTTCGAACACTGAGGACAACCATCACATAACTATAACTATAAACATTTTAGATCAACTATTTTAACTAAATGGGCTATAATAAATAAGCCTGCAGGCAGCCACGGCGGGCTGCCTCAGAAAAGTAACCATTCAATGACACAACTGAAAGCCTGCAGCCACGGCGGGCTGCCTCAGAAAAGTAACCATTTGTCCTACCTTAAAACTCGTTTTGCATTTTCTGCCTCCTTTTTTGTATTTTCGACCCTGCGTTTATTTTCTTTCCTTTTCTGAAAACCCAATTTGTGTCCAGACATTTTGTTCTGCTCCCAACGAACTAACTCATCAGGTCTCGTCTCTTGAGTCCGCGATGAAGGGCAACAATTGATACATTTTTACAAACAGCCAATAAACAGCCAATAGGGAGGTTGCAACGTTCAGGCTCTCCTTTGCTCACAGACACTCAGTAATGCACTTATTCTCTGTCTCCTGGCAGAAAGCTCCTTAGTTTGCTCCCCTTGTGTCTCAATCACAGCTGGTATTCTGAAGAACGACTTCTTTTCACCTTTCCCATCAGCTTTGTTGGAACACCCTAACACAGCACAAAAGTTTACCATTGTAGGTTTATGATGAATCAAGTGCCTCATGGGTTTAAATTCCGCGCGCTGCCGTTATTTCCCCCTGATCACGAGTTTGTTGGTCTTCCAATATGACGCAGGGTCTGTTTACTTCCGGTTTCTGGTGACGTCAGTGGGAAGGGTCTATATTGTTGTCACCTGGATGTAGTAACCATCAACAAACAAGGCAAGGGTTATCATTTTATCGGATCCCGGTAGATGCTGACCGATGGAGAAGATGGATAGCGGCATACCAACGCTTGTGTAGTGACCACTTTGTTGGAGGTAAGACGAATAAAATTAGCCAGAAAAGGCATTACATTGCTGTTAACATTCCATTCTAGTTTACTGTAATTATGATCTGGCAGCTATTTACACCGGATCCAGTGTAAATAGCTGCCGGAGCCAATGTCCGAGGTTCCGGAGCGCGCTAGCTCGCGGCCGGCCGGAGCGCGCTCCGGCAAGCTCGGACGTTGGCTCCGGCAGCTATTTACACTGGATCCGGTGTAAATAGCTGCCAGATCATAATTACAGTAAACTATTAAATACAGTTTTCTGCATCTCGCTCCTTTTTCTTTTATGTTTGTCGCCTTCCTCGCATTCAAACCAATTCGAGCCGAAGTCCACTACATGTCCAAAATGGCGGTCATGTCTACGAAGGTCACGTGACTGAAAAGGGTCTATACAGAGTCACAGGCAAACTGGAGCCTATCCAAGCTGACTATGGGCGAGAGGTGGGGTACACCCTGGACAAGTCACCAGGTTATCGCAGGGCTGACACAGAGACAACCATTCACACTCACACCTACGGTCAATTTAGAGCCATCAATTAGTCTAAGCTGCATGTCTTTGGACTGTGGGGGAAACTGGAACACCTGGAGAAAACCCACACAGACACAGGGAGAACATGCAAACTCCACACAGAAAGGCCCTCGTCTGCCACTGGGCTCGAACCCAGGACCTTCTTGCTGTGAGGTGACAGTGCTAACCACTACACCACCATGCCACCCAACCTCTAATTGAAATAAATTTATTCAGAGAAAAACAAATAACCATTATTTTCAACAAAAATGATTGACACTCCTGGAAATTATGATGAATACAATGTAACTGAAGTCTCTCATCTCATCTCATTATCTCTAGCCGCTTTATCCTGTTCTACAGGGTCGCAGGCAAGCTGGAGCCTATCCCAGCTGACTACGGGCGAAAGGCGGGGTACACCCTGGACAAGTCGCCAGGTCATCACAGGGCTGACACATAGACGCAGACAACCATTCACACCTACGGTCAATTTAGAGTCACCAGCTAACCTAACCTGCATGTCTTTGGACTGTGGGGGAAACTGGAGCACCCGGAGGAAACCCACGCGGACACGGGGAGAACATGCAAACTCCGCACAGAAAGGCCCTCGCCGGCCACGGGGCTCGAACCCAGACCCTCTTGCTGTGAGGCGACAGTGCTAACCACTACACCACTGTGCCGCCCATAACTGAAGTATGTTTCCCATTTAAATTGTACATTTTAAGTTGATTGGAGTGTGTAGGAACTTTCAAACTATAATCCACTTGATAATCCGTAACTGGGGTACAAATATGAGGTGATATAGAGGCCAAATTCCCTTAGTCATCTATCTATCTATCTATCTATCTATCTATCTATCTATCTACTCACTCACTCATTCAGTCACAATATCTTTCTCTTTATTTATGTCTTTGTCTTTATTACCCTACCAATTTTAATCTTTATTTCTTTCTCTTTACATACTCCAGTCTCTCTATCTCTTTGTCCCTTTCTATCTTTCAATCTATCAATATTTGTGGTGGAATTTTTATGACTTAACATTCTATAACTGTTGATTGTCAACAGTCAGTTGTTACTGCTGCAGCTCTGTCTATCTTCCCGTCTCTCTGTCAGTCCTGCGCGCTGTGGCGCGTGCACCAAAAGGCATGCCTCGGGCTGCGCACGCGCCGAGTGAGCTCCAGCACGCGCGCCGTGAATAAGGCGCACCTGTTCTGATGCAAGGACGAGGTGGGTCTGGGAAACGGGTTTTCCAAAGCAACAACAGTTCGGGTTTCTTTGTCTTGATTGGCAGGATTAGAGTAGTTTGAGTGGAGGGAATACTCTGCGAGAATATCGGCCGACGGCCTGTGTGGGTCCGGTAGACGATATACACATTCTTTACCATGGCGGGGAGTCAGGGGGAAGATTGTTGGAGTACGGATGACTTAGATGAAGATGATGGTAGTTGGCAGTTAAGGAAGATATATATAAAGCTAAGCGGTTGAGGCAAAGTAACGAGAGTGAGGAGAAATGGAATGTTGTTGTGAGGTTTGAAGAGGGAGGAGTGAAAAATATGGATCCAATAAAGCTGACGAAAACAATTTAAGAATCAGGTTGGGGAAGTTAAATATGCAAGAATTTTGAATGATGGCAATTTATGAATTGGATGTGTATCTGAAGAACAGATTGGAAGAGCTGAACATTTGCAAGCAGTTGGGAAAGCAAAGGTAATGAAGATTGTGAGAGTTGATCAAGGAAGTAAAGGGGTGATTTATGGGATTCCTTTATCAATGGAGATGAAGGATCTAGTTAAGCATTTAAAGGAAAAGTGTGATGCTGTTCAGAGTGTAAAACGATTGACTAGGGGAACTGAGGAAAAGGAAACTGAATCAGTTTTAGTTTGGTACTAAAGAGATGCCTACAGAGCTATATTTTGGGTATATGAGATATAGTGTGAGAGTTCATTCATAAACCAATGAGATGTTTCAAGTGTCAAGTTTGGGCATGTAGCTAAAATGTGTAAAGGGGAGAAAAAGTGTGCAAAATGTAGTGGAGCTCATGATTATGGGGAGTGTGGAGAGAAAACAAGACCTAAATGTTGTAATTGTGGAGGGGCACACAGTGCAGCTTACTGGGGGTGTGAAGTAATGAGAAGGGAGATGGAGACTTATGATGTGAAAATGAAGAACAAAGTTACCTATGCAGAAGCAGTTAAAAGGGTGGAGCAAACAAGGGTTAATGGAAGAAATGTCAGAGGGGAAGTAGCCACAGGGAAAGTATGGCTGCAAAGACAAGAATCTGTTAAAGAGAAGGAGAAAAAGGGGGGGGGAAGAGGGACCTAGTTATCTTCATTGCAGGGGTGATTAATGCAACGGCTGAAGTTAAATCAAACTGAAAGGATTCAAATTATTACAAGGGCAGCAATTCAACATTTGGGTATGGCAGGTTTAAAATGGAAAGAGGTGTGAGATGGTCTTATTGTGACATCAGCAAGCCAGGAAGGAAGTAGTGTAGGATGATCATATTGATTGTTACTTTTACAATGGAATGCAAGGAGTATGTTAGCAAATGGTCAAGATTTTAAACAGCTTATAGATAATAGGAGTGCAAAACCAGATGTAAAGTGTATCCAAGAGACTTTTTTTTAAAAGATTTTTTGGGGGGGCTTTTTTCACCTTTATTGGACAGGACAGCGCAGAGACAGGACAGGAAATGAGCAGGAGAGAGAGACGGGGAGGGATCAGGAAATGACCTCGGGTCGGAACCGAACCCGGGTGTATCCAAGAGACTTGGTTAAAACCTAGATTTGATTTTGTTTTAATTATATTGTCATTAGACGAGACAGAGCAAGGAAGTGGTGGGGGCTGTGCTACCTTTATAAGGCAGGGTGTGCTTCATAGGGTGTTGCGTACAGGTGAGGAACAAGAATATGTGGTAGTGGAAGTATGGGCTGATAAAAAGAAAATAGTAGTAATAAATTATAACCCTTGTAAACTGTTAGAATTAAATTAACTAGAGGAAGTAGGACAGGATAGAGATGTTATATGATGTGGAGATTTTAATGCTCATAATACAATGTGGGGAGGGGAAAAGACAGACAATAATGGACAGGTGATTGAGGAGATAATGAATGATAGGGATTTAGTTTGTGTGAATGATGGTAGAGGGACTAGGATTGATATAAGAACTGGTAAAGAATCAGTACTAGACATTACGTTTTTGTCTAGTAAATTGGTGCCAAAGTGTGAGTGGGAAGTGTATGGAGAAAGCACTATTGGAAGTGACCCTTACCCAATTATATGTAAACTGGATGTTTACATATAAGATGGTAACATCTGGATGTTGATGTAAGGTTGAGCACAGAAGATAGCCATGGAAGGTGGATTTTCAAAAAGGCAGACTGGAAGAGATTTATGGAAATAAGCGATTTGTATTTTAATTCAGTCCAAGAAACAGATGATGATGAAATTGAGTTGCGGCAGGGTATTAATATGGCTGCAATGGCTACAATACCAAAAAGTTCAGGAAAACTAGTAAGAAAAGCGGTCCCATGGTGGAATGTTAAATGTGAAGAGGTGGTTAGAGAAAGGAATAGAGCCTTTAGAAGGTTAAAAAGAACTCATAATTTTCAACATATGATAAGCAAGCACAGGCAGTAGTGAGAAGGACGATAAGACAAAGGAAAAGATCATACTTGAGGGACTATTGTAGTTCAATTGGAAATACTACTAATATAAATGATGTATGGGGAATGATTAAACAGATGGAACGTAATAGAAAAGAGTGGAATTACCCAATCCTTTCAGATGGAAATCAGTTGGCTATATCAAACCTAGAGAAAGCAGAAATGATGGTAAACACACTGGGTAAGGTGCATAGTTCTGGTAATCTATCAGAAGAAAGAAGAGGTAGGGAAGAAACAAGGAGCATATATGCAGAGGTTATTCAAAAGAAGGGAAAATTAGAGGATAAATATAATGTTCCATTCACAATGAGAGAATTAAGAAATGCATTGGATAGGTGTAATCATTCAGCCCCTGGTAAAGATGAAATTTGTTATAGCATGTTAAGACATTTAAGTGATAAGGGAATTCAGAAGATCTTAAGTGTATTTAATAAAGTTTGGGAGGAAGGAAAGATTCCTACAGGGTGGAAGGAGGCAGTCATTGTTCCAATAAGAAAACTGGGAAAAGATGCTAGTAACCCAGCAAATTATAGGCCAATAGCTTTAACTTCTCATTTAGGTAAGTTAATGGAAAGGTTGGTTAATGGAAGGTTAATGCACTTTATTGAAGAAAGGGGGTTGATGGCTAGCTATGAGTGGTTTTAGAAAGGGGAGAAGTACTATTGATTCAATTATGTCTTGAGGATGAAAGAAGAAAAGCACAAGTAAAGAGACTGTTGTGGCAGTATTTTTAGATGTGGAAAAAGCATATGATATGCTATGGGTAGAGGGTCTTTTAATCAAAATGCATATGTTAGGGATTGGGGAAATTTGTTTAACTGGGTAATGGACTTTTTAAGTAATGGAAGTATTCAGGTGAAAATAGGGAAAGAAATATCTAGGTGTGTGGTTGAAAATGGGATTCCACAAGGCAGTGTTTAGTCCATTACTTTTCAATATAAAGATTAATGACGTTTTTTCTAATGTTCAGCCAGGGATTGAAAAGTCACTATTTGCAGATGATGATAGCAGATGGAAAAGGGGGAAGAATGTGAAGTACGCCCTGAAGAAGGTGCAGGAAGCTCTAACCCTGGTGGAGGATTGGGGAAGGAAATGGGGTTTTAGACTATCTATTGCAAAGACTAAGGTGATGTTCTTTACTGGGAAGAAAATAGATGAAAGTTTAAAACTGGAACTATATGGTAGGACTTTGGAAAGGGTTAAAAGTTTTAAATTTCTTGGTGCATTTTTTGACAAGACTTACATGGAGAGATCATGTATCAAAAGTAATAGACAAATATAAAAGGGTTATGAATGTAATGAGATGCCTTGCTGGCACAGAATGGGGAGCAGATGTAGCTGGGTTAGATATAGTTCAAGCTAAGGCACTGAGAATATGTACAAGAGCTGTGCGATCTTCCCCAGTATGTTCTTTACAGGTAGAAACAGGAGAAATGCCACTCTGTTTGCGGAGAAAGCAGCTTCAGGCTAACTATTGGGTTAATCTGATGGGTCAAAGGTGTGATCACCCAGTTAAAAGTATAATTCAGGCAAGCTGGGAGAGAGAGAGGTGGTGAGACGTCCAAGTTTTGGATGGGTAGGAGAGACAGTGGCACAGGAAATGGCTATTCTTGACAAGAACTTTTGTCCAGGAGTAATGTGACCATCAGTTCCTCTATGGCAATTGGAGTCCCCAAAGACTGATTTAGAATTGCTTGAGATTGTCAGATAATCCTGAGGCAGATTTGGTGCATGAATTTCAATGTCATGGAAGAGAAAGGTATCAGGAATACATATTAATTTTTACTGACGGTTCAAAGGATCAAGAAACGGGTGCTACAGGAGCAGCTTTTGTTGTTCAGAGGTGGAATATCCAAGCTGCTAAGAGAACCTCAAACTTTCTAAGTGTATTCACAATGGAATTGTACTGCCATCAGGATTGCATATAATGGGCTGAACAGATTCAGAACCATAAAGTATTGATATGTAGTGACTGTCAATCAATAGTATTGGGGAAAGGGTCATCAAAAAGCTGACAAGACCTTATATATGATATTCTTTTGGCAATTAGAGATGTGAAAAGGAGAGGGGTAGAAATATCATTTGTATGGGTCCCAGCACATGTAAGTATGGCATCAAATGAAAAGGTTGATACGTTGCCTAAGGAAGCCACTCAAAAGGTAATAATAGATGTCAACATAAATCTGTCCAAGGTGGAGGGTAAAAGTATTGTGTGGCAGGAAACAACTTTAAAATGGCAACAGCTTTAGGAGCAAGAAAACAAACGGAGGCATCTATTCTCAATTGTCGGTAGGGTAACTGATTCAGTTAATGTCTGTAAAAGGGGGGGGGGGGGGGCGCTAGACATAAGGAAGAGGTAATTATTTCTAGATTGAGGATTGGTCACATTTCTGAACAGCACTTTATTTTGGGAAAGCATCAAAATGGCCTGTGTTCTTGCCAAGAGGGCGAGACAGTGCATCATGTTTTGATTTCTTGTAGAAATTATGACCGCCAAAGGCAAGATTTAATTAGACAGCTGTGGGAGATTGGCTTGGAAGAAGTATCTCTGAAAGGTATATTAGAAATAGGGTCAAGCGGGAGGGGAAGACGATGTTTTTTCAAGTTCTTAATGGACACTGGTGTATATATAGCAGGATATAGTGCACTAAGGTGATAGTCCTGTAGATGGCAGCAATGCAACTTTTTGGATGCTGGCTGCCGTAAAACCTCGAAGAAGAAGAAGAAGAAGGACGAGGTGAAGTATACACCACGTTTAGTACGCATTACTGAGCCTTGTTTCCCGTGTTTGTGGTTTTCCTGGTTTCTTGACTCCTGGTTCTAGTTCTCGTTCTGCCTTCGACATCCTGTTTGCGCCTCGATCGACCCTTCGCCTGTTTTCATGTTTATGACCTCGCCTGCTGATTTGGACTGTTTGCTTTGTGTGTGTTTCATGCAGTGGCAGCTGGTAGTCTTTCAAACAGGGGAAGCTGGTCGGTTACGATATTTCCAGATTTTAAAAGAAAAAACACATCAATTTTTCCCATACTCTTGCCTCTGATCTGGCTGATTGTTGGCAGGGTCACAAACTGTGAAATAACAGGTTCTTTTGGCCCATTAGCCTACTGTCCAATATACATGATGGTGGTGTTGGGGGGGTATATTTTAACATTTTATATTTTAAAATTGTGGCATGTGGCATGTTGTTTAAAAATTGATCATTATTGAAAGCAGCTCTTTGTCAGGAACCTCAGCAGTAACAGCAGAGTGTTCTGGAATAGGCACAAGCACTGACCTTGGGGAGCCAAACGTAGAGCTGGGTGCCACACATTTCATTCAATAACACTTTCCCTATATTTTACTTATTTTGACTGAGAAATGGTTTTATTGACAATTTTGATAACCCTTCGCTTTTAATCCAGGTCTGTAGTGTGAAATGTTCTCGGCTGTGTTTTTGTTTAAAAATGTTTTCCAAATTGTAGCTGTGTTTAATTCATATCCAGAGAAATATATATTCCAATATAATATACTCAGCATAAACATTTTAAATAGATTCTATATTTTTGGTCCATCCATGACATATTACTAAAGTAGCCTATTTACTGTTGTTGATGTGGGTCACTTGCTGTTAGCCAATTCACTTTCTCGTACCAGGAGAGCTGAAAGGAACGAGTATTATTCCCTACCTTTTTCACCAAGTCAGTTTGAGGCATTGGTCTATCATGCTCTTTAATTTTAATTTTTTCCTCGAAAGGAAGACTGGCAAATGGCTTCGCCAAAATTAAATCAACATTGCTTGGCATCCGTGCGCAGCTTTCTTGCTAGCTGACTAGCCCCCTCAAGTTTAAGTTCAGTCACTCAAATAAACGAAATTTCTGGAACTAAGATAGCAAACTTGACAACACTATATTTACACTTTATTTACAATGAAAATATATACAAACTAAAAAAGCTGGTAGAAACCGTATGTAATGAATGAAATCGAAATGTAAGCTGATCTCTTACAATACACCACTTGCGAATCCGCATGGGACTGAACTGATTATTTGTCCAATAATTGTCTTGCATTTTGATATTGAAAAACGCATAGCTCCCAAATGCCATTGAAGTCCACTGAGGCTGGACTGCATCGCGTTGTCACGAGGGGGAAAAACTCACGCACACATTAGGCGAACTGGGGAAAGTTATAACTGAATGATTTCGCACTGTAGTTGGGTTGAGCACATATATTTCAATGATTCTGGATCTGAAATAGCAATGTTATAAGGTCGGCTATAACATAAGCCTAGCGCAATTCATCCTACACAATGTTCGTCATTTTTAGAGGAGGCTGAGCCTCCCTTGTTGTCTTTGAGCAATCGCCTGTGGTTTCATGCACTTTTTGTATAGATTGCACTGTATTATAATAAACACTTCTGCACTTACATCCGCCTCTCTCGCGCATCTGACACTTCTGTCTGTCTTCAATTTTGAACTTTTTACTTTGCAAGCACTCGTATTTCCTTCAGGAAATGCAAATCTTATTGTTTTTATTTATTAATTTATTAGAATATCTGAAACACCACACAGACAGGAACCCAAGTTCAGGATTGAACCACCCTGGAGCTATGAAGTAGCAAAGATATAATACATGTATGTTTCATTTTAAAAATACTTGGTCTGTGTTTCATAAGCTCTAGTGTAAAATAATTGTTTTGTATACCCTATAGTAAACCACATGTAGTGCATGCCATTTGCTATGTGGTGTAAAAACATATGATGGTCTCTGACATCATCTGATCTTGGCCAATAGGAGCATCTTTCTGGGAGAATCAACATGGTGGTACTGCTTATTATTACAGTTTCAGGACACCTTGTACATACATCCATATTTTTGCAGTTGGTTAACTATAACAACTATGGTTATATAACTGGTTAAATACAGCTAGCTAAGTGTTATATACAACATTACATTACAGGCCTTTAGCAGACGCTCTTACCCAGAGCAACGTACAATATACTCAGAGCAGCCTGGGGAGGTGCCTTGCTCAAGGGCACTTCAGCTATTCCTGCTGGTCCAGGGAATCAAACCGGTGACCTTTTTCTTTGACTGAAAATAAATAAATACACAAGGTGTCTGCTGTGACCTCTCTTTAGTGTGGAAAAAGTGGCCTATGTCTCTGTCTTTACATATTTAGGCATAATTGATTAAGATTTTGGGGCGGCATGATGGTGTAGTGGTTAGCACTGTCGCCTCACAGCAAGAAGGTCCTAGGTTTGAGCCCAGTGGCCGACAAGGGCCTTTCTGTGTGGAGTTTGCATGTTCTCCTCGTGTCTGCGTGGGTTTCCTCTGGGTGCTCCGGTTTCCACCACAGTCCAAAGACATGCAGGTTAGGCTAATTGGTGGCTCTAAATTGACCGTAGATGTGAATGTAAGTGTGAATGGTTGTCTGTGTCCATGTATCAGCCCTGCAATGACCTGGCAACTTGTCCAGGGTGTACCCTGTCTCTCGCCCATCATCAGCTGGGATAGGCTTCAGCTTGCCTGCGACCCTGTAGAACAGGATAAGTGGCTACAGGTAATGGATGGATGGATGGTGGTGTAGTGGTTAGCACTGTCACCTCACAGCAAGAAAGTCCTGGGTTTGAGCCCAGTGGCCGACAAGGGCCTTTCTGTGTGGAGTTTGCATGTTCTCCCCATGTCTGCATGAGTTTCCTCTGGGTGCTCTGTTTTCCCCGCACAGTCCAAAGACATGCAGTTAGGTTAATTGGTGGCTCTAAATTGACTGACAGTGTGAATGGTTGTTTGTGATGACCTGGCGACTTGTGCAGGGTGTACCCTGCCTCTTGCCCATAGTCAACTGGGATAGGCTCCAGCTTGCCTGCGACCCTGTACAGGACAAGTGGCTACAAATGATCGGTGATCAAGTTTTTTTTAAAAGTTATTCTTAGAAGTATAATTTATTTCTTTTGCCACCTCTCAATCTCAGTCCACTGTTTTGTGTTAAATCTTATTTAAAACTGGATTGCTGATAGAGACATGCATCTGCTTTTCTCGCATCACAAAAATCTCCCTCAGCTTGCTGCTTGCCATGCACACTGACCATGGTGATTACTGCTTAAAAGTCCTTCCCGCGCCATGTGGCGCATCGGGCGGCGCTGATCTCCGTTTCCGTAGCCCTCGGCCTCTCGCCTATTACATAGCTAGGATTACAGTGGAGGGCTAGTCCTCTGGTAACCACGGGAGTTTAAAAGGTGTGTCTATAACAAGTTGTTCCCACAAAAAAAAAGTATAAATGTGTGGCTTTCAAATATAAATTTTATTACTATGCCTATCAAGGTGGGCATGTGAACAGAAAATATGCCTTAATTCATTCTTTCATTTTGGCACTTTAGCTCATCTCATCTCATTATCTCTAGCCGCTTTATCCTGTTCTACAGGGTCGCAGGCAAGCTGGAGCCTATCCCAGCTGACTGTGGACGAGAGGCGGGGTACACCCTGGACAAGTCGCCAGGTCATCACAGGGCTGACACATAGACACAGACAACCATTCACATTCACACCTACAGTCAATTTAGAGTCACCAGTTAACCTAACCCGCATGTCTTTGGACTGTGATGGAAACCGGAGGACCCGAAGGAAACCCACACAGACACGGGGAGAACATGCAAACTCCACACAGAAAGGCTCTCACCGGCCATGGGGCTCGAACCCACACCTTCTTGCTGTGAGGCGACAGCGCTAACCACTACACCACCGTGCCGCCCCGGCACTTTAGCTACTTATTTTAACTCACCAAGAGCATTGATTGTGTTTCCAGAGACCTCACTAAAGAAATCTCTGTGCATGAATTTTTAGGAGCAATGTAATACCGAACTATAAATGCAGACCATGTTTTGGGGCCAGAAAATAGCATCTTTTTAGAACTAAAATTCTGAGGCAGAAAGTGGCAGTGGCAGAGTGTAATACAATGCTCAGACCATAATAATTACCAGATATTCCCACAACATGGCTCAATTCTGGATATTGTGATAGGCCTATTCATTAGAAGACGTGTCCTATAACTCCAGGTGATTTGAGATGGTGGTGATCAGTCTCTCTGTGCTGTTTTAAACGGTCTTCTTGTCATTTCAGATGTCCTGCCCCTATAAGAATATGACTGCTTTGATAGGTCAGAATGCCTGGAATGTTCCTATGATACACTAAACTGACATTGATGAGCATTGCATTATGCTCAGAAAGTTTAATCAAGTTCAACTTGAACCAATACTCTGCTCCTACGTCACTAGTATAATGCTAGTGGTATCAAGTGCCAAACTATCGCAAACAACAGAAAATCTGCCACTTCTGCCACTGCCACTTTTCAGTGTGATCCCCACCTTACCCTTCTTGAGGCCTTTGCCTGACTGGTTAAATCCAACATGGCTGCACATATTTGTATTAATTTAAACTTGCTGAACTCACTGCTTGAGTCAGATTTCACTGCACAGATCTGTCAGTGTGCTCCATTGATGTATGTGTCAGAGCAGGCTGAGAAAATGATGGTACTGGTAGCTTAGTAGACATGTTTCTGTGCTAGTGTTTGTTTGGGCTCTTGAGAAATAGGCCTTTTTCCCTCAACTGCCCTATTATTATTTCACCTTCACGAACTGCTTCCTTCTGATCTGGGTCATGGTGGATCCATAACCTATCCTAGGACCAGTGTGTAAAAACTCCACATCTCAGCCAGGTTCTACCTCAGACCCGCCCTTAAAGCAAAACAAAACCCAAATAATAAACTCTGTTTGCCGATTATGGCAAGATGCCCTGATGAATGCATGTTTAAATAAAAAAAAAACTATAACAATTTATCCATTTTAAAAGTTACGATATTGCTTGGGGCATAGCTTTCCCACTAGTACACTGTTTACCTTAGGAACACAGAGCCATCAAATAAAGGTTTCTAAGGCTTCTAATTCTTAAAAAAAAAAAATCCTCAGGTGCTGGAGCACACCTCCTCACTGCTGTGTGTGTGTGTGTGTGTTTTCAATGTTTCAGATGGATTAAATGCAGAGAAAGGACTTCACTGTGCTATAATGTATATGTGACAACTAAAGACTTCTAATTCTAAAAATCTAATCAGAAATTTTCTGTAACCATGTGATTTTTTTTTTTTTTTACTGGCAACAAAATACACGAATCAACAGACTTCACTTTTATGAAGTGTAAATCTAACTCAGCTAGATACATACACTGTGTGCACAATTATTAGGCAAGTGAGTACTTTGACCCTACCATTATTTCTATGCATGTTTTCCAACCGCAAGCTAGATACACTTGAATGCTAATTGGATTTAAGCATTCTCAGGTGGTATTTATTTGTGTAATGAGGGAGGGTGTGACCTAAAGTCATTAATACCCTATATTAAGGTGTGCATAATTATTAGGCAGCTTCTTTATCTCAGGCAAAATGGGCCAAAAAAGAGATTTAACAGACACTGAAAAGACAAAAATTGTAAAATGCCTATCAGAGGGATGTAGCACTCTTGAAATAGCTAAGCTATAGAAATGTGAGCACAGAACAATCAAACGTTTTGTTGCAAATAGTCAACAGGGTCGCAAAAAATGTGTGGAGAAGAAAAGACACAAATTAACCGCAAAAGACTTGAGAAGGATTAAACATGAAGCTACCAGGAACCCATTATCCTCCAGTGCCACAATATTCTAGAACTGCAACCGACCTGGAGTGTCCAGAAGGACAAGGTGTTCGGTGCTCAGAGACATGGCCAAGGTAAGGAAGGCTGAAACACGACCACCACTAAACAAGACTCACAAGTTGAAATGTCAAGATTGGGCCAAGAAATATCTGAAGACAGATTTTCCAAAGGTTGTATGGACGGATGAAATGAGAGTGACTCTGGATAGACCAGATGGATGGGCCCATAGCTGGATAACTAATGGACACAGGGCACTTTGACTCAGGCCCTGTCCACACGGCAACGGATTCAGGTGACTCCGATACAATTGCTTATCGTTTAGGCCTGGCGTCCACACGGCACCGGCGTTTTGGGTGCCCAAAACGCAATCTTTTTGAGAACGGGTTCCAGAGTGGAAAGATCTGGCAACGTTGCCGTTGTGAAGTCGTCTGGATGAGTAAAACGGATTTGTTTACAACAGTGGTTCTCAACCGGGGGGGCGCGCCCCCCTGGTGGGGCGCGGAGGTACTCCAGGGGGGTCGTGAGTAGGCTTCATGTATGGAGGAAAAAAAAAATCTGGGGCTAACAGGCTATAGTAGCTAAGCAGATGCAACACATTTACCCATGTCAAAATGCAGGACATTGGACTATTACATACAAATCAATACTATTATAAAATCTATCAACAATCTATCATAAAATCTTGTGTGTGTGGCCGCATCAGTCGGGGGAACTGTGATATGTTCCCAAGCCTTGCAGACTTTATCAGTAATGCAGGCACTTCCCACGATTTCTCATCTGTCTTTCAAGCAGCGTCAGAGCACCTGTCGGTAATTGAGAAAACAGTTTGCGGCATACTTCACAGAGGATTATCGCTCTTTTGCGTGGGTTCGAGATCCATTTGTGTGTACTGCTGACGAACTTCCAGTTGACATGCAGGAACAGCTTATTGAGCTGAAGAGTGACAGTAGACTTAAGGCAGTCTTCACCTCATGCCCTCTTTCGACATTCTGGGCAGCATTGATGCAGGAGTACCCGCAACTGTGTGACGTAGCCTTGAAACTGCTCATCCCATTCGCATCGACCTACTTGTGTGAGGCAGGATTTTCAAAAATGACTGCGCTCAAAACGAAATATCGCAATCGTGCGCAAATTGAGGATGACTTGAGACTGTGCTTGTCAAACATTTCGCCAAGAATCGAGGATCTTTGTAAGGCAAAGCAGGCTCAGGTCTCGCATTAACGCAAATGCAGATCACAAAGGCACAGTAAAAAGTAAAACCTAAATTCACGCCTGGTCCCAATTCCCAATGATATCAATAGCCAGCTAATGATAAGCCTAATAAAATACCTAATAAAAACACTCATAATAATAATAATAATAATAATAATGATGCCTATTAATAATAATAGCATAATAATAATAATAATATCAACAACAGCAATAATAATAATAATAATAATAAATAATAATAATAATAATAGGCCTAATAATAATAATAATGCCTGAAAGAACATAAGTCTTGTACTACTGCCAACAGCTTAGTAATGATAATAGGCAATAATAATAATAATAATAATAATAATGCCCGAAAGCAGATTAGAAATGTGGTGCTACTGCCAATTATAACAATAGCCTAATAATGATAATAGGCCTATGTATTTCTATGGAATGGATAATGCTACTACTGCTGCTACTACTACTACTACTACTAATAATAATAATAAAAATAATAATAATAATAATCTAGCCCAGGGCTATCTATCTATCTATCTATCTATCTATCTATCTATCTATCTATCTATCTATCTATCTGTCAATATAAGGTGCTGTAGGTCGGGTGGCGTCACTGCGGGTGAGTGTGTTGGGGGGGGATGGGGGCGGGGCGAGAAGAGGGGCCCCCAACTGCAATGAACCAGCTTTGGTGGGGCCCAGGTTGCAAAAGGTTGAGAACCCCTGGTTTACGATGACGTCACAACCACATGACTGTGAGTGCTTCACGCCGGGTAGAAGTGTAACGAATATCACCAGGAAAAAGCCTTACAGAGCACTAGTGAGAGTGAAACACGAGCTTAGATATTATTATTATTATTATTATGTTCAGTGTTAGTTCACAGTAGTAATGCAAGAAGCAGAATAATGACAGTAATAGTGAAGCAAAAACATGCAATTGTACAAACACTGCAGCTCTACAGCAAAATATTCATTTATGAAATGGTCTGATTCTTAACACCAGTAGTGCCAATGATCTTCTCATTGCGATGCGAGTTGTCAACAAATCCTATAACTTGGTTCATGAAACGCGCTTACAAAATATTTTCACTGTGAATATTTATTGTGTAATGGTGCAAAGTGAGAGAGAGAGAGAGTCAATCCCGCCAGCAAAAATAGAGAAAAAAAGAGCGATCTCACCTCTTCAGATGTGGGTTTAAGTCCTACAATACATTCCTCAAAAAGGGCGTAGAGGAGCAAATTAATCATTATTTAATTAGCATTCAATTTATTCCGGACCATTAAAGACACCGCCTTCCGCGTAGAATCATAGGTCATCCTCGCCGCCATTTTGGAGAGGTCAAAGCGGAGAATAAAGATGAGCTGCGTTTAACTGTACCAACAGGTTTGCCATCCAAACGAGATCACATGGGATTACCTTTCACAGGTGAGACTGGAAAAATACTTTTCATTGTATTTGGTCATTATAATGTAATTTTACAAACAGATTTTCCTGACTTTGTGGCTAATATGCATCCTTACTTCTTCTATTGTTCTGGTGTCTCCGAAGGGAACGTCTTACAGCGCCCCTAGAGGTGTGGCATGTGTATTGCATCGTTTTCAGCAAGCGTTGCGTTGCCATATGGACCTGATATTTTACTGATTGTTGCCCATTTGGACGCGATATATTTTTAAATAACATCTCGTTGCCGTTGTCGTGTGGATGTAGCCAGCAAGGTGGTGGAGGGGTAATGGCATGGGCTGCTATTATTAAGGATGAGCTAGTTTGACCATTTCAGGTTGAAGATGGACTTAACATCAACTTCCAAACCTACTGCCAGTTTCTAAAAGATACATTCTTCAAGCAGTGGTATGGGAAGAAGTCTGCATCATTCAAGAAGGCCATGATTGTTATGCAGAACAATGCACCATCACATGCACCCAAGTACTCCACTGCTTGGCGAGCCCACAAAGGCCTTAAAGATGACAAAGTAATGACATGGCCCCCTTCCTCACCTGACTTAAACCCTATTGAGTACTTGTGGCTCCTTCTTAAGCATGAGATTTACAGCGAGGGAAGACAATACACCACTCTGAATAGCATTTGGGAGGCCATGGTTGCTCCTGCACAAAAAGTTGATCGTCAACAAATCAAAAAACTAACAGACTGGATGGAAGGCTCATGGCAGTTATTGAAAAGAAGGGTGGCTATATTGGTCACTGAATATTTTTGAAATGCTAGAAGTGTTTATTTGTTAATTCTGAGTTGTTTATTTGTTACACTGAAAATTAAAATAAACAAGTGAGATGGGAAACTTTAAGCTTTTCATTTAGTTGCATAACAGTTCTGCACACTAAATGTTGCCTAATAATTCTGCACACTTGTATATTCCCCTGAGAAGGCCTAAACTCCCCTTTCCTTTGTTAATCATTCTGGTTTTAGGTTTATTAACAATTTGGATTGACTGAGAGCACTGTATTTGTTCAACGATAAAATTAATCATCAGGAATACAACTTGCCTAATAATTGTGCACACAGTGTATACAGTACTGACACAGATACTAGTAAACAATGGACATTGTCATAGCAATGCAATTCTTGCTGTCTCACTGAATAAAAACAAACAAAAGAATGTCACATAAAAATACAAGGAAAATTTAAATTTTTTGGGAAAAAACAAACAAACAAAAAACACTACACTGCGAGTAGCTAGTGATGGAATGTTTATAGGCAGCAAAGCAGCCTGCTGGCTGGGTATGTGTCTGCTCACTACTCACTTGTGTGTGTATTTTCATTTCTTCAATGAGCGGGCTTATTTTACTATCAAAACTATTTTTGATAGTTACTTAGTCTGTTTAAATCTTGCCTGCTTTGGGTTTTTCCACAACATCTCATTCAGCACACAAATTCAGGTGAGTTGGGATGAAGTTACTATGCATGCTGCAGGAATTGGGCAGTTTTTTTACTGATTGGATCCCATCATTCAGAGACCATACCATTGTTTATGATTAAATTGACCAGATACATTATTGTTTTAGATTTTCTCTGGTTGAAACGACACCACTTAAAGAAACAAACTGGTAACTGAAATGCTCAGCAGCTTGTTATCTAGAGATCCAGTTTCCCAGATTGGACCAGATCTCCACCTTCCTAGAAAGCATAGAAGGGTCATTCCATGCCAAATCAACAAATATCTGACAAATTTATGCTCGACCATCTCAGATTTCAATGAAATTTGGAGGGCTCAGAGATACTATTAAAAGAAGTTAATCCCCAAAATTTGAGCTTCCTATCTCCAACGGTTTCAGAGATACAGGCATTTGAATTTTTCGATTTTTTTGCATTTTGCTCAAAACATATTTCAAAGTGTAATATACAGCAATCTTTATTATGCAAGATAGAAACCTAAAATTTTGCACAGAGAGACTCAATGTCTTGTACTACAAGCTTCAACTTAGAATTTCAATGGTCATTGTATATTAGATGGTGATTTTAACAAGGAAATTAAAAAGGCAAATTTGGAACTGGACTAAAGAACTGGACTAAAGAAAGGAACTTTAGTCCATAGGAACTGGACTAAAGAAAGATTCTGACTGCCATAAACTAACATACAACAGAAATTGTAAGTTAAATACACTCTCTCAGTATAGTTTCATATTCATATTTCATCAGAAACAGTTTCTCATGATGCAGACATACTGTGTCTGTGCTTGAAATGTTCTCAAGTTCAGTTCTCTGTTTAATTAATGAAATTTGCTCCAAACTATACTGAGAGAGTGTATTTAACTTACAATTTCTGTTGTATGTTAGTTTATGGCAGTCAGAATCTTTCTTTAGTCCAGTTCCTATAGAACAGGGAGGAAGTTCAGCCATTTCTAGATGTCTAAGAACAAACTCATTTATACTGATCTCAAATTGAAAGCAACTACAATTAAATTCCCTAGTCAACTATTCAAAATATCCAATCCTTGCAAAGAAACACATTCAGTTAATAACATTGGTAAATTTTCTCAGTGCTCTGTATTACAATGTATTTAATATAATCCAAGCAATATAATGTTATCTGAACAAGTATGCAGTTTACAGACTCTAAAACTATAAGATATGAGCCACCTGTTCTGGTATCAAAGGTCACCTATTGTGCTGTGTTGATATTGATAAGGCTGGCTGTTGACTGGTACACAATAGCTGGTCATTGATTGCTAATGTTACACAGTCTTAGATTAAAATCAATTTACAAATAATTAATACTGAGCATTAATTGAAATTTTATTTAAAATTGAGGAAGAAACATGTCTCCTAACCTACTTGAGCCTTATTGAAGCATTTATTAACCCTCAAATATCAGTTATATGAAAATATATCAAAAATTCGAATTTGGTGAAAATTGATTTTTAAACCCCTGTAGTTTAAAAATACTTGAGAGACACAGAACAAAAATTTGGAAATATAAATTATGGGTCTTGGGGATTACTGAAAAAAATTTACAAGTTCCTAACTGCTATCCCACATTGGATTTCTTGCTACTGAAAATGGCATGTTTTAGAAATCGGCAAATTTCAAAACCCTATTACAGACAAACTAGAAATTGTGGAGACTTGGTAAAACTGAAATTGGTAGATATTTCTGTGTAGATTTGAATAACATTCTTAGTTTAAGCATTACTGCCACAGGCAAGCTTCCAGAATGAATAAAAAAATGCAAATTTGTCTTTTTAATTTCCTTGTTAAAATCACCATCTAGTATACAATGACCATTGAAATTCTAAGTTGAAGCTTGTAGTACAAGACATTGAGTCTCTCTGTGCAAAATTTTAGGTTTCTATCTTGCATAATAAAGATTATATTACACTTTGAAATATGTATGTTTTGAGCAAAATGCAAAAAAATCGAAAAATTCAAATGCCTGTATCTCTGAAACCATTGGAGATAGGAAGCTCAAATTTTGGGGATTAACTTCTTTTAATAGTATCTCTGAGCCCTCCAAATTTCATTGAAATCTGAGATGGTCGAGCATAACCTCTTGTTGATTTGGCATGGAATGACCCAGAAGCTAAGGGCATGGAGAGTGTGCCTAGAGCGGCAGTGGTCTTTATTAAACAAGTTACCACCAGACTCAGTCCACACCAACGCTGGGATTGTGCTGACCTGCTGGCAGGGGCCATTCCTCTATGCTCTGACATCTTTCCCTTGTCAAGGGGACTGTTGCTATGGATCAGTACACCTGCAGTACAGTGAAGGTAAAAATTCATTCAACCTTCTACATCACCAGAATCTGCTGGCTTCTTCTTCATGGAAAAAAACAGACAGATGCCTGCATTTGTGTACTGGTTACTGTAGTTTCACTATAGTTTCCTGAAGCCAGAGTTCTCACCAAACTAGACTTGAGGAGTTAATGTGTACTTTCTTCACATCCACTAGGCACTAGAAATATCTAATGCCCTTACACCTGGCCAGTGCCCCAGCTGTGTTCCTGTTGTACATTAATGAGGATCTCCATAGCATGCTCCACAGGTATGTAGTGGTTTACACAGAAGACCTCCTGATGTATTCTTGCAAACTAAAGGAGCCATGATGGCATGACTTCTGGAGCCCAGACTGTACATCAAACCAAGGGACTGTCAATTTTGCAATCCATGACTATCTGAGAACGACAGTGGTTCTTTGGTTTCATGAACTATCACCAGTGTTTCATCTTCAACCACAGTGTTGCCACACCTTTCACTTCTCTAATCAAGGTTGCTTCACACCCCCACCTACTGCAGAAGAGATATTCAACTCCCTCAAGCAGTGATTTACCACAGTAGCTGTTCTCTATCAGCCAGATCCATCTATATTTTGTGTCAGTCAGGTTCTACTTCAGCTATGCATCGAGTACTCCACTTCAGCTTAGTAGATTGCAGTGCACTTGCAGGTTGTACCTTACTTAACTAAGGACTAGTTGCAAGCACACTTTACTATTGTTCCTGCAACATTGCTCCATCTATATGCTCTTGCTCTGCCATGTTCTTGCCATTATTCCTAGAATGTGTAGTTCGTTTGATGTGTGTTCCTATATGTTGTCTAGCCTGTCATATATTTTTGAGTTTCTGTTATAGTTACTTAATGATTATTGATAGTTATTTAGTGGGCAGCATAGTGGTGACTATCTTCATAGCAAGAAGCTTCTGGATTCTAACCTCATGGCTGTCTGGGGCTTTTCTGTGTGGGGTTTGCATGTTCTCACCGTGCCTGCATGGGTTTCCATCCAAATACATGCAGTTAAAGTCAACTACTCTAGATTGTCCATCGGTGTGTGTGTGTGTGAATAGTTGTTCATCTCTGTGTTAGTCCTGCACAGGGCAGGAATTCCACGAGGGCCATGGCCCTCATGCCCTCTCAATTTGGCCTTGTGCCCTTGGAAAAAAAAATATCTGCCGTAAGGCCACAGTGGCCTTGATGCCCTGCAGTTTTGCTGTTTTGTAGTCTGCCTCGTGACTGTCAATAGGCTTTAACATCACCTGCATCTATTGAGAAAAAAATACATCTTTTGATGACATTCTGGATTCTTATTGGGCAACTCATCAGTGGTGGATCGGACTCGAGCCTGGCATGAACCACTCTGACGTGCTATAATAACACCAATCTATCACCAGCCAACCAGGAGACTTAATCAAACGCATCCCCCGCCCACTTGTGTCCACGTCTGAGACATTGAATTTTCACAGAAGGAGGGAAGAAGTTGACTAAGACTCATCTCATTATCTCTAGCCGCTTTATCCTTCTACAGGGTCGCAGGCGAGCTGGAGCCTATCCCAGCTGACTACGGGCGAAAGGCGGGGTACACCCTGGACAAGTCGCCAGTTCATCACAGGGCTGACACATAGACACAGACAACCATTCACACTCACATTCACACCTACGGTCAATTTAGAGTCACCAGTTAACCTAACCTGCATGTCTTTGGACTGTGGGGGAAACCGGAGCACCCGGAGGAAACCCACGCGGACACGGGGAGAACATGCAAACTCCGCACAGAAAGGCCCTCGCCGGCCATGGGGCTCGAACCCAGGACCTTCTTGCTGTGAGGCGACAGCGCTAACCACTACACCACCGTGCCGCCTTGACTAAGACTGTGTGATAAATTAACAAACGAATAAGATAGGAATTTCAACATATAGGGCTTAAGTTTGTTACCGTTAAATAAGCATTGCTTGTACAGTAACGGTATGTCATTACAACATTGACCCACTTTTAACGTGCCAAGTACCGACTGTAGCCAGTAATAAATGCTAATTAGCTTGCTGTCAAGTTTTTCCTTTGTCGAGCTTTAAGCATTAAGTCACAGGGTTGTGCTCCTGCCGATTACCAAAGCCAAGAATCTGTGGCAAGATGGTGGACAGCTGGCATCAATAAAAAGAGGCCAAACATTCACCCATATGGTCCAAGAGTGAGGCCCAAAACATGCACTTCAAATCTCGCTGACTCCCCATCCCCATCTTCAAATGAGGCTAGTAGTGACTCCGATTAAGGACCCACGTGACATAGTGACACAGCTGTACACTCCATAATATTATAAGTCAAATACCCTCAATTCTAGCTTTATTAAAAAATATGAATATTACATTTTAAAATGGGTGGCATGGTGGTGTAGTGGTTAGCGCTGTCGCCTCACAGCAAGAAGGTCCGGGTTCGAGCCCCGTGGCCGGCGAGGGCCTTTCTGTGCGGAGTTTGCATGTTCTCCCCGTGTCCGCGTGGGTTTCCTCCGGGTGCTCCGGTTTCCCCCACAGTCCAAAGACATGCAGGTTAGGTTAACTGGTGACTCTAAATTGACCGTAGGTGTGAATGTGAGTGTGAATGGTTGTCTGTGTCTATGTGTCAGCCCTGTGATGACCTGGCGACTTGTCCAGGGTGTACCCCGCCTTTCGCCCGTAGTCAGCTGGGATAGGCTCCAGCTTGCCTGCGACCCTGTAGAACAGGATAAAGCGGCTAGAGATAATGAGATGAGACATTTTAAAATATTATATTTAGAGTAATTTAATTCCAATTAAATTATTCTTTTGTCAATGACCACACAATGCAGTACATTTTATTTATTTTATTTAGACACACATCAAAGCAACAAATATGTATTAACAATGATGCTGTGTTAAATACCAGATGCAAATCCAAAATAACAGCAAGACCTTGTTTTCATAAAATTATTAAAGTGGGTCTTTGCCAACAGTATATTCTTACTTTTTGCTGCAGATATTACCTTATAGTACCTTTCTATGATGCAGCAAACAGAACATGTATATTGAATTAGGAATCGATTTCCTTCCAAATACAATCACAGCATAGTTTTTACATTTTTTGCTCTGTGCTGGGCTTGCTGGGCTTGCAGCACTGGTGTCCTCATAGCAGAGGATTCCCATGGGAATGTCCACAGAGTCTCCCTCATTAAGATCCTATAGAGGGACAGAAGGAGGATATTCAGCCCATGTTTACATTAGACCGTATCAGCGGATCATCAGATTAACATTTTTAAAACGATTAGTGTGCACACAGCAACACCAATACACGATTTGCGTGCATACAGCAACACCAATACACGGATACGCTCGGCTCCGCAGGCATCCTGCGCTCCAAATCACTCCGCCCTGAACAGCGAGTGCCCTCTGGAGGGTGCGCACTCCAGCCCTGCGCAGCTCACAGAGCGTGCGAGTGAAGCACACTAGCAGTGTTTTCGGGACTGAGCCGCTATGTGTGTGATCCCAGCGCATATCACTTACCACTTGCAAGTGGAAGGATGGCAAGCCTAAAGACAATCATAAGTACACAATGGGCAGTATTTGCATCAGTATTTGCAGTATTTTCATACTTTTATACTCTTTAATGAAAGGTGATACAAGGCGGAAGTCCGCGCCGTTTTTCAGCAGTCGCGTCACATGACCAACGCCAGCGAATCAGGAAGGTGGATGTCACAGTGACGTTGTCCAATGACGACGCCAGCTAGAGCTCAGCACAGCGTATCCGTGTATCTCAATGTTTACACAGCACCAGAGCTGACACGATCTGGATTGAATACGTGGACCCTGGCGGATTCCCGTTTCCCGGTGTTTCCAGGCGGTTTAATGTAAACGGACAGTGCATCCGCGAAGAAAACGAGACAGATACGGTCTAATGTAAACTTAGCCTCAGGTTAACAGCAATTTGTCTACAATCAGCTGTGTGGTCTTTTCGATTTTCATAATTCACAGTGGTTTTATTTTAGATAATATTGTGTAAACAAGCTATTAGAGGCATTTTTTGTGTGTTCATGTATAGGTGTCTGTTGTGGTGTAGATTCCCTGTTTTGACAATAGGTTGTGTATTGGACAATGTGTTATGTGATAAAGAAATAGAGAAGGGGTTAATTACTATTCAAGTATGCTGCTGACCAGGGAGAAGCACACAGTTTTTTGAGTATTAGTGGCCTAGAGTATTAGAGTTTATTCTCCATTCAAGTTATTATTGAGATAAGTGTGTGTAGATCATTAAAGGCAATATTAGAAATACATTGGAGATGTTTGGATTCATTCTGTGGAGCTGCCACAAACTATGCGTCGACTGGAAGTGGTTTAGGTTTTTTATTTTTGCAGAAATCAAGTGATTATACAAGCCCTTTGAATTTTAGCATAATTTGCAGTATTAAGTGCAGTAATTAATTTCCTCTTGCTAACAGTGAAAGCACATTATCAAGTTAAAATCAACTTAAGTTTAATGAAACATCTTCATAAATGCTAATTATCATAACTCATCATCCTAAATAAACAAAACATAGGAGAATGGAAAAACTGAGTCAAACACCAATCAAAAAACTTTACTCACCGAACTGCTCTTAAAGAACATAGACGCATCATCTCCAAGAATGACTGGAAGTCCTCTCAGCACAAGGCATCTATTGGCTGTTGGTGCTCTGCAAAGAGATATAACACAAGAAATATATTTTACATCAGTTTATTTGTTCACATAGAGAAGTACCACAAGAGGAGGTGGGAGAATTATGCCGCTTTTCCACTACAAACACGGCTGAGCCGTGCCGTGCCGAGTCGAGCTGAGCGGGGCTGTTGGAGTTGCATTTCGACTACAACCGCGCTGAACCGTGCTGGCTGGAAGTGGGTGGACACATTGGGTGGAGTTAGCGAAAGTGGGTGGACGTCACGTGATGTCGTTAAGCAGCGCAAACAGTGACATCAGTGACAGTGGCGGAACAAGTCAGAGCCGGGCCGGGGGCGGGGCAAATGACCGGGCCCTTTATTAAAGCTTATCATAACATCATTTTAGGCTACAAAATGTCCGCAACTGCGGTGTTTACCAATTTCAACACTACCGGGTGCAACTATGTTATTTAGTACATCAAGTCCTTCAAACGAACATGTTACTCAGAAACAAAAAACATTAGGATACTGTACATGGCTCATAATAAAACATCAATAGCCTACACTGCGCACATTATTTGAAGGGCATACGAATGAGCGCTCAGAGGTTGCAACGGTGACAGGAAGAGTCAGAAATAAAAGGAGGGCGGTGCAAACCTCACTGAATGCACTGTGTTTACCAATTTCAACACTACGGGGTGCAACTATGTTATTTTGTACATTAAGTCCTTCAAACGAACATGTAACTCAGAAACAAAAAAACATTAGGCGACATACTGTACATGGCTCATAATAAAACATCAATAGCCTACTGCGCGCATTATTTGAAGGGCATACGACGAGCCTTGCGCTCCGCGAACTCGTCCACGATGCTCTGTATGTCACTGATTCAGTGAGCTTTTAAGCGGTAGTCTCACGACCCGGATAGTAAACAATAAACATGGAGGACATGGTGTCGTTAGTGTTGCTGGTCTTGGTGCTGTGGCTTGTTGTCACCGACAACGCCAACAGATGCTGGCAAGAGCGTATAGATGAGGCGAGGCGCATAAGGCTTCAGAAATTCTCGTAATTCGTAATTCTTCTTCTTCCGGGTTTGCGGTGTTTACAGATCCCAGCGCGCTCGCGGGGCGTGTGTGGGCATGTGAGGACACTCCTCCTCACCAATCAGTGCACAGGGGAGTGTCTGCTCACACCCCCAACCTCACTCGGCACGGTTTGGCTCGCTTCAGCCCCACTCCAAAACGGTGCGAGTTTTAGGGGCTAAGCAGGGCTGAAACGAGCTGAGTCGTGCTGGTTTTTGGTAGTCGAAACGCGAGCCATGTCGGGCTGAAGTGAGCTGAAGCGAGCTGAAGTGAGCTGAAAAAGGGTAGTGGAAAAGGGCCATTTGTTTTTGTAATATGTATGAACTAACCATCAATATCATTGCAAGAAAAAACAGAAATATCAACCCACCATTGTCTGTTGTACCAGGTCAGTTAACTGCTTGCCTATCCAACCTGTCTTCCTCTTGTAGATTTCCATCAAGCTTGGACACAAACCATCAAGAACACCAAAGAACTCTTCTTTAAGATTTCTACCAACAACCCTGTTAAACTCCAAGTACACCTGAAAAATATGAAATAGAGTTACTTATAACACTAATAAGCCTCTCTGCACATGTTGTCCAATAATGTACAAAAAAAGACAATAAATTTATCGAATAATTTGAATTTTGCACTACTGTTGCAAAACTGTATGTAGAAAACACACAAGTACAATTGCAATTGTCCAATGCTCAAAATTTACCTAAGTCATCCTCAAAATTACACACATTCAAATGTACATGTTTCAAACTAGAAATGTTCCAGCAGTTTCTAATACTTGAATAGAGAAAACAACTCTCCTCATTCAGGCAGAAATGATCCTCTTTACAGCAGGCAAATGTCCTTTAAAAGCATCCAAATTTGCTAAAAACAGAAAAATGCAAGCATATTGTCCAAGAAGCATGCAAAGTGCAAAGATCTTAAATTACTCTGTGTAAATTAGAAAATGGCGCAACTTCCTCTGTAGCCATCAATGGACAAGCACAGACTTGTCTTGAGTTTTGAGCCAATCACAACAGGGCAGCACTGTGGCCTGAGGTAAAACATGATAGTTTAAGTTTGTTTAAATTACAAAAATGAATACACCCAATGACTGTCTCATATACTCATACTGTTTAAGTAATGCAATAAAACTAATCTTTAAAAGTGGTATTTACTCAAACTGTTTGCATAGAATGAACTTTCGGGTTAACAGTGTAATAGTGTTGCAGTGTTCTGCAAATTTGCAATTTAATATTTCAGATCTTGAGACATGAAAGTGCTATTTTAAAAAATAAAAGGTCAGAAATGTTTTCTTTGTCGTCTATTTAGTTCATTTTATTTCCTCAATAATTTTCCTTGATTGAGAAATTGGTCTGGGCTCTTATGGGTTAATCAGTAGCCTGCATGCTAGTATATGTTCCATTTACAGTCAAACATTTTGATGTACTCCAGGCTCAATTTTGATTAATCAAAAATCTGCATAGTAGTACAGTCTGAAGATGCTCTTGCACATTCGGTGTCAATTGAACAAAAATTATGGGAGGATATAGGTTTAATAAGTTTTACAATTTTTGAAGTGAGTGATGGATTGATAAGTTTAGATGTGTTCAATATTTTCTTATCTTCAGACATAATAGTGTAGGAGATGTTTCTTTACCTGCTTGATAGTTTCGACTGAGACTCCAATCTTCCTAAGAGTCATTAGTCCTTAAATTAAATTCATTATAGACGTGAACTTAAAATCATTGTTTTATTTTATGGCCTTGGTGCCCTGGCTTTTGGCCTTCATGCCCTCAAAAAATTGACAGCACAAAAGGCCAAGTGGCCTTGCCCCGAAAATGACGAAATTCCAGGCCTGGTCCTGCAATAGATTGGTGACCTGCCCAGGGTGTACCCCATCTCTCACATAAAGTCAGCTGGGATTGGCTCCAGCTTCCCCTGCAGCCCTGATAGATAAGCGGTAAAGGTGATGGATGGATAATTCCTTAGTCATTTTTTTTCTACTTCTGAGATGGGATTTTACCTGTTTACCTGCTATACCTCAAGTGCCCTTGACTGTTTGGTTATTTGAACCAATTTGTGTGTGTGTGTGTGTGTATGAGTGTTTAGTCTACGTCTAGTTCATATCTAGAGTGTTTATCCTGTTTATATTGTCTGTTTGAGTGTTTAGTCTGTGTGTAGTTCTTATCTAGTGTTTACACTGTTTATATTGTCTGAGTGTTTAGTCTGTCTTGTTTTATCTAGTGTTTATACTGTTTATTTATACTGTTTATATTGTTTGTCTGAGTGTTTAGTCTATATCTAGTTCCTATCTAGAGTGTTTATACTGTTTATATTGTTGTTTGTTTTTTTCAATTATTCTATTTTTATTTATTGCATTGCCTGTTTGCACCGTGGGTCAGAGAGGACTGAAATTTCATCTGTGCTGTATGTCGAGCATGTATAGCATATTTGACAATAAAGTTGACTTGACTTGATTAGATTTACATGGGGATGTGAGGTAATGCCATCACTTGAAGGTACTACTCAGTGCTACTCTGATCAACCATGTCTAATTTCAGTCAGCTCTAAAATTTAAGGGCATACTGTAATGTTATGTTTGCACCCTCCAGCATGATAGTGATTGTATTACTTTTAAATGATCAAATGATGAGTAATTTTATCACAGAACAAGAGGTTATTATTGATATTGCTGATGATACTGATGATGCCTTTCTTAGGGATGTTGCCTAAATGCAAAACTAAATTATTGTTAATGTTACAGTTAAGGATAAACAATCATTTGGTCTTCATTGTCACAAATCACTGAAAATCAGTGATCTTTTTTTTTTGCACATTTTTAACAAGGTGAATTGATATTTCAGTGGTTTAAAAACATACTTAATTTACTGTTTTACGTATTTAAATATAATTAATTCACAGTTATTTAATTATATTTAGTCTGGACAAAGCATGTGGCCATATGTATGTCCAGCTACTCAAGATGAATAAAATGTATATTACATGGACACAAGTGTTTTACTGGGAAATACGTCACTCACATTTTTCATACGAGCTACATCCGGGACATGGAGAACCAAAACCATGACACATTTCTTATACATACAGGACACTTTTTCCATGGAATAAAAACATGTATTCTGTTCCCTTCTAGCAGGTTTCATTCATTTGGTTTGATAGCATGCAATATTATCATATCGCTTATCCTACATGTATTATGCCACTCTACCCAATGGAGAATGAGCGTGCAATATTGTTACGATATTGCATGTTGTCAAGACAACACAATGTCACATGTCGGAGCGCAAATATCCAATGAGAAACTTTCCTGCTGCGCATGCGCACAACCATTTTTGTGTTCGCAGGGAAATAGAAAGACACATTGAACACCTGAAAGGCTACCAAAACTTCATTAGATATTCTTCACGCATATTTACAAGAGAAAAACATACCAATAGACATTGAAAAACTGGAAAAGAGACACGTCGGAGACGTAATACTTCTGTGCTACCAAGCAACTGTGACAATTTGTCAATAAACATGGCTACCAGGTTTGCTTCATTAAATATGGAAGATTTTGAGAGAATTTTGGCTGCCAGGTTGCGCCGTTGTGTGTAGTTGTCGATGTTGATTTTAAAAGTAACTAAGTAAATTGCATAGGGAATTGAATACTTAAGCTTGAGTGAAAAATACTGTGCCAAGCATGCATGGAAGAAGACTCTGGAGACAGAAATCTTAGTTTCTCGGTCGTTAGCCTGTGCTAACTTGCTCTTGATACAATTGATTTATTAGCATTTGCTAACACTACTGATGAAAGCTACACCGGCTGTAGGTGACTTCACTGCCGCGCTGATGAATGCTACACTGAATGGAAGGTGACGTCACTGCTGCACTGACAGTACTAACTTGCAGATAAGCTAGAACTGGCCTTTGAGAATGTTGATATGAAGAGAGTGTATGTATAATAATAATATTGGCTGGCTTTTTTCTTGTTCTATCAGATATATTCCATTCAGCTAGCATGATATTGAACTTGTCTTCAACTCATTCAATATCATGCTAGCTGAATGGAATATATCTGATATACCGCTCAAAGCCAGCCAATAGTATTCATATATGTCACTCATGAGGAAATCGATGAATTGTTTTGGTAAATTTGGGTATGTTTTGTCAGTGAATGTGTCTATATAATAAAAATAAAATCACATGTTGGCTTGGGGCAGCATGGTGGTGTAGTGGTTAGCACGGTCACCTCGCAGCAAGAAGGTCCTGGGTTCAAGCCCAGCAGCCGACGAGGGCCTTCTGTGTGGAGTTTGCAGGTTCTCCCCATGTCTGTGTGGGTTTCTTCTGGGTGCTCCAGTTTCCCCCCACAGTCCAAAGACATGCAGCTTAGGTTAATTGGTGGCTCTAAATTGACCGTAAGTGTGAATGGTTGCGTGTCTCTATGTGACTTGTCCAGGGTGTACCCTGCCTCTCACCCATAATCAGCTGGGATAGGCTCCAGCTTGCCTGTGACCCTGTACAGGATAAGTGGCTACAGATAATGGATGTTGGCTTGAAGATAAGAAGTTTATCTTCTCATGTTGAAAAACTAGCTTTTTTCATATGAAATACGTCGTGGATCTGAGTGACATATTTTCTGATATTTCGCTCTGGTGATGTCACTTCCAGTGTTTTCGCGCTGAGGAGTGCCTGGCCATCAAGTGGGTTGTCCTCACCCTCTGATACTACCTGCTGGGGCACCCTTTCACCCTCTGTTTGGACCACGCGCCCCTTCAGTGGCTTCACCGCATGAAGGATGCCAATGCGCGGATCACCTGGAGGTGATCTGCGCAATGGCTGGAGGTATCTCACCCTCCAGCCATTTAAATTCGAGGTGGTCCACAGGCCAGGGGCACAGATAGTGGTGGCAGACTTCCTATCCCGTTGGGGGGGTGTCCACTGCAGGCCGGACAGCTCCCCAGCCTGAGTTGGGCGGTTGGGGTATGTGGCAGTGGGGGCATGGCCAAGTGTTAGTTTGTGAACGGAGGGTGGGGTCAGGAAAGGTGAGTGGCAAAGTCAGTAAACAATCCTGACCAGAACATGTGTGTGTGCCCGCCCATCTGTCTGTATGTGTAAGCTTAGTGAAGCTGAAAATTAGCAAAATCCAAAAAATAAAGTTGTGTGTGAACATCATCTCCTGCCTGCCACACTTCAGTATTCCACCCACATCAGGGACTTACAGATAGTTACAGCATTCTGTTGCTAAATGATCACACCGAGGTGCTCCCTGACTGCCAAGATTTATTAGCTTGGTCCTGCGCTTCCTTTCCTTCGCAACATAACTTTTTTGTCTCACTTTCTGTTACTCAGAGATGTATAAAGTACTGGAGTAGAGGAGTGGAGTAGAAGTACAAGTACTATATCAAAAAAGTGACTTGAGTAGAAGTTGAAGTGTTCTTTAAACACTATATTTAAGTGGAAGTACTAAAGTATTCAAAATGTTTTATACTTAAGTATTGCAAGTAGAAGTATTTTAAAAATTACTACTCAAGTACTGAAAGTAAAAGTACAAGTATTGTGTATATTAAAGAAAGCAGTCAAAAGTTTGAATATCATATTGTTTATATTATTTCAAACATTTAAAGTTAAGGGCACAATTTCTTTGGCTGAAGCAGCAGTACAAGGACATAAAAGGCCATACAAGTGTTTTATGAAAAAAAAAAACCCACTTAAAACATCTCAAAGGCTAGGTATTCCAAGAATACGGCTAAGTGACAAACCTGGGTAAGTTAAGCCTAATGGTAAACCTTATAATAGAACAGCCTGGAAGCATCCTTCTCACAAAGCCAAAGGGCTCTTCCATCATCAGGTTAACCACTACCTCCAGGTTAACTTACTCAGGTTTCTCTCTTAATCAACTACTTGCAATAGCCCCCAGTAGGCCACATACAAGTATTTATGTAAAAACATGTGAGTAGAGCACCTTACAACACTGAGCTCTTTGTAAACACACAAATCAACTATCTGCTGCCCCCTTGCTTATTCCCTTCTTAAACTAGTGCATACAGTAAAGCAGTCTTTTTTTGGAAGATAGACATTTTTTCAACCTTAACTTGTCAGGACAACTAAAACATCTCAAAAGGCCAGAGGGGTATTCCAAGAATACGGCTAAGTGACAAACCTGGGCAAGTTAAGCCTAATGGTAAACCTTATAATAGAACAGCCTGGAAGCATCATTCTCACAAAGCCAAAGGGCTCTTCCATCAACAGGTTAACCACTGCCTCCAGGTTAACTTACTCAGGTTTGTCTCTTAATCAACTACTTGGAATACCCCCCAGTAGGCCACATACAAGTATTTCTCATGTAAAAACACACGAGTAGAGCGCCTTACAACACCTGAGCTCTTTGTAAACGATAACAGATCCCCCCACAGCATCCCTCCCTTCTCTTCCCTGCTTGTGCTTTTTTTCCCTTCCACAGTGTATTCCTGTCTTAAACTGGTATGCATAAAGCAGTCAGTTGGGGAGTTAGAAATCTTTTGTTTAATCTCAAAAGTAGTTGGTTTTCAAAATTGGAGTCATTCAGTCTCGCTCTTCCTTGGCTAAAGACTAATCCTGCAATACTAAAAAGCCTCTCGCAGGCTGCTGATGCTGGAAGGGGTGTGTTTAACCTAACAGACATCTTACACACAGCTGGAAAAGACTTGAGCAAGTCCATGTTATCTGCTGAACAGAACAAGTACGCATCTAGCTGTTTGGCGCTGTTTTGTGCCTTTGAACCCCTCATGCCAGAAAAAAAGTCATCTTCATCAGATGAGCTCGACCTGTTGACCTCACCAGACTGCAACGAGAAGTCTTCAATGTGTTGTTTGATATAGTCCATTCCTAAAATATAAGAGTACATTATAGACAATAATAGTTTCAACCAGTCATGACAGTAACCACAGATTTAAAGGGCTGATGACACGAACATGACTCTATGCAATTTCTTAAATAAACTATACAACATGGCAAACGTTAGATTTCTGTTATAATTACGTGAAAAGAAGCTGTTGTTACGCGAATATCCAACTTTTAATTGCACAGCGCAAGAAAACTGGGGGGGCGGCACGGTGGTGTAGTGGTTAGCGCTGTCGCCTCACAGCAAGAAGGTTCTCCCCGTGTCCGCGTGGGTTTCCTCTGGGTGCTCCGGTTTCCCCCACAGTCCAAAGACATGCAGGTTAGGTTAACTGGTGACTCTAAATTGACTGTAGGTGTGAATGGTTGTCTGTGTCGATGTGTTAGCCCTGTGATGACCTGGCGACTTGTCCAGGGTGTACCCCGCCTTTCGCCCGTAGTCAGCTGGGATAGGCTCCAGCTTGCCTGCGACCCTGTAGAAGGATAAAGCGGCTAGAGATAATGAGATGAGATAAGAAGAAAACTGGGTCCGTGGCTCGCGGCCATGTTGTGACGTCAGCGGGAGAACACGCTGCGGTTCACTGGCTGTTCTACTCATAGTCATCCTATGGTTCTACTCTGGTTCTACTCAATGGAAATGGCGCATGAAAACGCCGGTGAACTCTCTAGTGCTAGCTCTTCCTCTTCTGGGAGTCTAGAATTGTGTTGATCTCTTCCGAATAGAATCTATGATAGCCTACCCTCTTTACCCTTTGCCTCTCGTTGCTAGGCGGCAGTTACATGAAAGCCGCAAGCTTTCACAAGCAAATACATGACTGATATCACGCTGACTTTATGATTACATTTATGATTATCATGTAGAATCTATAGCTCTACGTACCTTTATCTTATGTCGTTTCACAACACATGTTCTGACAGGAGGACTGTCTTTGGATCCGGCATAGCTACTAGTAGACCCCCTCCGGAATACTAGCAGTGTTGCCAGATTGGGATTTTTCCCGCCCAGTTGAGCGGTTTCAAGTGCATTTTGGTGGGTTTTGAACATATTTTGGGCTGGAAAATGTCAGCAGTATCTGTTGCCAGATACTGCTGACATTTTCCAGCCCAAAATATGTTCAAAACCCACCAAAATGCACTTGAAACCGCTCAACTGGGCGGGAAAAATCCCAATCTGGCAACACTGTGTAGACACTGCTGATGGTAGCAAAACACATTTGTGCTGAACTGAACACCCAAGAGATTCTTTTAAGCTGGGAAGGGTGTCAAAACAATCCAAATCGAAGTGTTCAGAGCACAGGACGGATGTTGGTGAGGGCTCCCACTTGTCACGAGTGTGCCTGACTTGCTTCACCCACTTCGCATGCAGCTCGGGATCTCTGGGAAACTTGAATAAACTTACCCCATCCTTGTAGGTTTTGGAGCAAAAGCCGGCAACACAACGCAAAGGCATAATAACTTATATATATATATATATATATATATATATATATATAATAATAATACTAATAATGACAAACTGAACACCTGTCGCATCAACAATAAACTGGTAAGTTAGGAGGAAGGTTCTTTCGCTGACGTCATATAGCTCCTCCTCTTCCGTCTCCTGGGTGCTGCAGCCCCGTCAAATTTGCCCAAATAGCCGCGTTTTTTATCATAACTTGTAAAATAGGTGCCTTCGTGAATTAATATATGGATCATCGGGAATTACTTTTTATGTTATAAAACATCGCCAAAGATGTCAAAAACGTGTCATGAGCACTTTAACATGACATTGTCAGTAAGAAATAATGATTTTAATGGAAATGACGGCTTTATACAGGCTGAGAAAGGGCTAATGCACTACTAATATCCATGTTAGTAAGCACTTTGTGTATGATTAATATGCGAATCTTAATTGAAAGTGTTCCCTTTCTTACCCATTTTGATTGTCTCATCTTCCTGTGTCCAATTTGTCCAGAACTTTGGAAGCAGAATAGCAGCAGCCACCAGCTCTGGGTCTTCCATCATAGGGCCAAAGCGATCCTCAATGCCCACCTGCAGAGGATCGACAAGGGGCTTGCAGTATTTTAGCGGTAGCTTGATCCTGTCCAGCTTAATTTTCAGGAGCTTGATGGTTGGGAGCAGCCACCCCATCTGGACATTGGTTTCAGCTTGCAAGATGTTAGTTGCTTGGGCGACTGGAGTCATCACAACAGCAAACTATGACAGGAATGCAAGTTCGGCTGGATTAAACCTGTGATGAAGACAAGAACATATTTCATTAACACACAGGATTAGGTGTTAGGTGATTAGGTGTAACAATAAGAGACAAAAAAAAACAGCATTGCTACATGATCAGCTCATTATCATGCAATAGAATGGTTCATCATTCAATGTTAATCATTCAATTCAATTGTTGTACAAGTAGACAATATGAATTGAGCTTGAGAGAAAGTACAATATGATTTTTTTTTTAAACTTGCATTGGAATGTTCAAATCTGTGCAGACAACTCTCATGGCTGCCTCTCCCTTCTCTTTGACGATCCTGAGCAGTCTCTCCACAGCCATGAACACAGAGTTCCACTTTGTTGCAACCGGTCACACAAGCTGGAGGGAGCAAGCATCGTCCACAGTTTCAGCTGCTATTGAGGATCTTGACCACTTATTCCAAAGTGCATTGCACTTGCCAAATGTTGAATAGTATAATTTCTTGTACATGTCATTGGACACTGCCTTGCTGGCATTAGTAGTGGCTATTAGGTTAAGAATGTGGCATGCACAATGCTGGTGCCACATCCTCATCCAAAAGTGAAGGTACATCAACAAACTCTACCTCCTCCTCATCTTGGTCTGCTTCTTCTTCCTCCTCCTCCTGAACTTGAGCACCAGCATTGTTATTTTCATCTTCAGCGAAGACTTTGAAGGCTTTGATGAAGTTGGAGCCATTGTCTGTGGTTGCTGTGACTATCTTCCCCCGAATTTCAAACTCAGCATGGATATCATTAAGTGCGTTTGCCAGAAGGTCAAAAGTGTGAGAGCCTCTTAATCTTTTACAGGCCAGGGCCACAGAGACCCTTTTTAAACTTTCGGGGTCCAGCCAATGGGCCGTGACCCCAATGAAACTATGCCGCCTGGCTGACCAGCAGTCA